>NC_134856.1:93292307-93649807 GCF_049852395.1 Peromyscus maniculatus bairdii | reverse complement strand
TGTATGCACATGTGCACACACACACACACACACACACACACACACACACGCACAAACCATAGACTCCTTGTTATTGTTTCTGAAATATTGAGATGTACTAATCAAGACTTTTTGTGAAGACTCTTAACAAAACTGCTAGAGTCACGTGGACAAACCTGAAGCTAAAAGCAATCCATCGTTATAGACACTGTAGCACAGAAGCAGTGCGCACTGAGCAGCTATCTTCCCATGTTGGTCCTTTAGTTAATGATGGATCTAGATCTAGCTCTTTCCCATCAACATAGAAGGTATTTTCCCTTAAATATTTTATCAAACTGGATCTTAGCAAAAGCTTATAATGTCTTCTTTTTAACTTTATTCATACTGTCATGAATAAAATACTTAATATTCTGTATACTGCATATGATGCTAAAAGTATTCAAGCCCCCTAAACATATTACTCAATGGATTTATACTCACATTAATATTCCCTTAAGGAGCCAAGCAGTGGTGGCGCATGCCTTTAATCCCAGCACTCAGAAGGCAGAGCCAGGCAAATCTCTGTGAGTTTGAGACCAACCTGATCTAAAGAGCAAGATCCAGGACAGGCACCAAAACTACATGGAGAAACCCTGTCTGGAAAAAAAAATCCCTTCAGGTTAATACTATTGTGAACCCCCACATTTATGTTTTTAAAGTACTTGAATATAGTTACAGTGTATGTTAGCTACAGTATGTAAATGGCATGAGCTTTGTATCCAATAGTCCTGGTTTGCAGTTACATTAAAATGTACTGCTGAGGGCTGGGGGTGCAGCTCAGCTGATGGAGTGTTTGCCAGGAATGCCTGAGACCCTGAGTCCTATTTCCAGCATGCCATAAGGAGGGCATAGTGACGCATACCTGTAATCTCAGTACTGGAGTAGTAGAGGCAGGGGGATCAGAAGCTCGAAGTCATCTTGGCCTCATAGTAAATTCCAGGCCAGCTCCATTAGAGACTGTCTTAAAATACAGAAGTAAATAAAAAGATAAAGCTATGGGTAGATAAAGTTGGGTAGCTATGTGCCTTGATTCATCCTAACTTTGATGGTAGTAGGGCTTGCTAGTGAAGGTAGCAGAGTCAACCTTACAGAGTGTTGGGAAGATACAAGCTAAAGCCCTAGGTTCACAGCTCAGCATGGTAAGACCCAAAGTAGCCATATGTGGAACTCAGTAAATTATGTCAGAAAAGGTAAAGGGAAATGTTGTCCACAGACAATGCCTAACTCTGGATCACAGAGCTTTGACCTGTCAGAGTGAGGTTGTTCTTCCCCATCACCCACACACCCATGAGCCCCTGCTGAGGCCAGATAAGGTGCTCCTGCTGGGTCTACTGGACCTTTGCCTTCTCTGTATTCTCAAAGACAATGCCTACTTCAGAAGCCATGAATGGCAATGTAGTTAAAACACAATGCTAAGAGTTTGGTGATTTTATCAGTTCCTCCTTGAAATCAGTTTGTGGAGAGACTTTGAATGGTACTGGGATGCTGAAGGCAGTGCCTTAGCTGAGACACCTTGCTGTGTCTCCTCGGGGACACGGTTCCGGGTTCAGATGTCACTTATTTACACATCCTTAGAACTTGATTGCACCCAGTCCAAACCCAAAATGCATGTTTAGTGACTGTTGAAGGAATGGGTGAACTCAGGAGATAGAGTCCAGTTTTCAACATCTGCAAACCACTGTTTCTTTAGCAAATGTAAGCTTTACAGTTGGTTTTTGTCCTAAAGTCTGATGACATCCCCTTTTCAATATTCGGTCTAAAATTTTACAGTTAAAATTTAAGGTGTTTTCTTGTATTTTTTTCCTCTGTTTTTTTTTCCAATGTTCACAAACTATTGGACTTTATTTTCTTAATGTTTACAAACCATTTAACTGTTTTCTTAGGAGTCTAGTCTAGGTTCACTTTTCTGCTGCTGTGAGAAAACACTGAAAGCAGGCTTGACTTGACTTACCCAGTTGATCACTGAGGGAAAACAGGGCAAGAGCTCCAGCAAGAATCTAGAGGCAGGAACTGAGGCTGAGGCCATGGAGGAGTGCTGTTTACCGGCTTGCTCCACAGGGCTTGTTCAGCCTGCTTTCTTATACAACACAGGGATACCTGCCAGGTGGTGGCACTATCCAGAGTGACCTGGGCCCTTCCACATCAATCATTAATCAAAAAATGCCCCCACAGACTTGCCTACAGGGCAAGCTGATTATGGCAATTCCACAACTGAGATTTCTTCTTCTCAGGTAATTCTTACTTGTGTCAAATTGACTAAATAAACAAAACCAAAAAAATTGCGCTGTGATAAAAACTGTTAAAATTCCAGAGGTTTGAATATTCATTTGTTTGACAATGTTGTTTGCTTTATATATAGCATATGATAGTACTTTTAAAAATTGGTTAGATAGTAAAAAGAGCATAAAGCCTTTAATGATACAAATATTCAATAATCTTTCATTTATTTTGTGGATTTAGGGTTGTTAAACTTACGTTATTCTCCTTTTCCCATTTCTTTGGGAATTTCATACATGAACACAGATTTTACATCATTTTCTTTTTTTGACAATTGCTGTAATTCATTTTTTATTTTATAATTTAATTTAATTTTACATATCAGCCACGGATTCCCCTGTCCTCCCCTCTCCCAACCACCCTCCACCTTCCCCCCAACCCCTCCCCCCTTCCCAGCCCCTCCAGGGCAAAGACTCCCCTGGGGATTCAGCTCAACCTGGTAGATTCAGTCCAGGCAGGTCCAGTCCCCTCCTCCCAGGCTGAGCAAAGTATCCCTGCATAAGCCCCAGGTTCCAAACAGCCAGCTCATGTACTAAGGACAGGTCCCACTGCCTGGGTGCCTCTCAAACAGTTCAAGCTAATCAACTGTCTCACTTATCCAGAGGGCCTGATCCAGTTGGGGGCTCCTCAGCTATTGGTTCATAGTTTATGTGTTTCCATTAGTTTGGCTATTTGTCCCTGTGCTTTTTCCAATCTTGGTCTCAACAATTCTTGCTCATACAATCCCTCCTCTTTCTCGCCAATTGGACTCCTGGAGCTCTACCAGGAGCCTGGCCGTGGATCTTTGCATCTGCTTCCCTCAGTCATTGGATGAGATTTCTAGCACGACAGTTAGGGTGTTTGGCCATCCTATCACCAGAGTAGGTCAGTTCAGGTTTTCTCTAGACCATTGCCAGTAGTCTATTGTGGAGGTATCTTTGTGGATTTCTGGGGACCTCTCTAGCACTTTGCTTCTTCCTATTCCCATGTGGTCTTCATTTATCATGGTCTCTTATTCCTTGTTCTCCCTCTCTATTCTTGATCCAGCTGGGATCTCCCGCTCCCCTAAGCTCTTTTTCCCTTGAACCTTGCCCTTCATTATCCCCATTCATGCCCAGGTTGTTCATGTAGATCTCATCCATTTCTCTGTCATTGGGCAATCCCTGTGTCTTTCTTAGGGTCCTGTTTTCTAGGTAGCCTCCCTGGAGTTGTGAGTAGCAGTCTAGTCATCTTTGTTTTACATCCAGTATCCTCCTATGAGTGAGTACACACACACACTCCTTCATCCAGCTTCTCCAGTGACTCCCACCCTGCCTCTCAACTTCATGGCCTCATTTCTTTCTTCCTTTCTTCCTTACTTACTAATTTCTTTCTTTCTTTCTTTCTTTCTTTCTCCCTTCCTTCCTTCCTTCCTTCCTTTCTTCCTTCCTTTCTTTCTTTGTTGTTCGTTTATTCTTCTCTCATATATTATGTCTTGACTCCAGTTTCCCCTCCCTCCACCACTTCCAGTACCCCTCCTTACCTCCTGTCTCCCCCAGAACCACTCCTCCTCCACTTCCCTTCAGAAAAGAGCAGGCCTCCCAAGGATATCAACCAAACACTGCATAACAAGTTATAATACAACTGGGACATACTTTCATATCAAGGCTGGATAAGGTAACCCAGTAGAAGGAAACTTTTTATTACTATTATTTATACACATATATGTAAATACAACCTTCTGAATCCACTTATCATTTCTTATATGTATATATGTTTAGGGCTGGCTACTTGGGATTAGATAACCTACCCAGGGGACTCATCCCTGGAAAAGACTGATTCTCCCTCTCTCTTGGCAGCCATTAATTGTGTGTTAACTTTTCACCCACGGATAGGCTTTGTGAGATTTCCCCCATTCATCTTGGCATGTCAACTGGCGCTGTCATTGCTCAGGTCTGGTTAGGCACCCAAGTTGCTGTATTTCAGAGGTCATATATAGAAGACATTATCTTGAAGCAGATGGCTCTTCTACTCCTTCTTCCCTGTTCCTCCATGTTCCCTGGGCCTTAAGTGTAGCTTAAGTTGTAGCTGCATCAGTTGCTGCTAGGTACCTCATGGTCAGTTGTTCTCTGCATCATGACCAGTCATGGATTTCTGTGATGATCTCTGCCTAATGTAGAGAGAAGCTTCTTTGGTGAGGGGTGAGAGCTCCTCCTACCTGAATATGTGAGGATAGGTGTTGAGAATACAGTTGGGAATGTTGCTGGTTTAGGAACATGGCAGTAGTAGGCTCTTCTCTTCTAGGTTCTGACTTACCAGCCACAGATAGTTGGCAGGATGTTCAAATAAAAGAACATAATACTCTGGTTATATGATAGTATGTCAAATTTGCCACTGAGTAAGTCACAATTAAAGATTCCTATCCAAAAATTAAAGGACTAAAAGTTGAAGATAATTGTTAAAAATGGTTATCTCCCCATAGATGGAACTCTTTGAATGAAAGTTCTTAGAATAGCATCAATTAGAATGACAGTATGGAATGAGATTTTTCTTGATTGTTGTGTTTGTTTGTTTGTTTCCTGAGATGAATTCTATATTGAAATATCACAGTTTAAGATGCCAGAGGAATGCTGAGCAATGTAGTACTAATGAACGCTTTGTTGCTTTAGCATCGAGCATGCCCTTTGTGCACAGAGAGATTTATATTGGAGTTCAGGCTATGCAAATGTTGGCATAATGGGGTGAAAATATGAAACAATGAATAAAAATGTAAATTTCTCTAATTAGAGTGTTTTTTTAAGAAGAAGGAATAGAACTGTAAATTAGCACAACTTGTGAATTCAATTTTTGATTTATTTGTGTGTACGGTGTGCATGTGGTGTGTGTGTGTGTGTGTGTGTGTGTGTGTGTGTGTGTGTGTGTGTGTGTGTGTACAAGAATATAGAGGCTAGAGGTTGATATCTAGTTTTATCCTCAATCATCCTTCACCTCATTCCTTGAGACAGGGACTTTCACTGAACCTGGAACTTGCTGCTTCTGCTAGGCTGGCTGGCCGGCAAGCCCCAAGGTTGTTCTTGTCTTCAGTGTCCCAGGGCTGGAGTTACAAGCACATGTCACCATGCCCAGCTTCTTGTGTGAGCACTGGAAATCCAAACTAAGGTCCTTGTGCTTGCACAACCACTTTACCATCTCCCCAATTTGAACTCAATCTTTTGATAATCTAAGAAATTGTATCCCTGGTTTAGCAAGCCTATTTGTAGGAGGGATTACCTGTTTTTCACCAGTAAGCATTTACATCTTCCAAGAGTGTTCTTCTTTCTCCCTGGATGACCTGACTTTGTGATGCTTACTGATTTCATGTAGCTTGTGCCAAACATCCTTTTGGACACCAAGGTTATGACATCAAATGAAGTAGAAGGTTGGGAACTGCATAGAGATCACACTCCAATAAGGGGACATAGAAAGTGTAGAGGGTCTCATGTAAAAAAAAATATAGCATCCAAGAGAAGGATCTAATAGGGAAAATTCCAGAATATTCCATGCTGTTATATACCAGTTAAAGTTGAGCTTGCCAAAGGAGATGGAAGAACCCTAGTGTCTTCAACTACCCTTGCTTCTGAATTCTCATGACCCTAGGATGGACTCAAAGTGTCATCTAACTCTCAGAGGGAGATGGGGTCCTTGGAAGGACATCCCAGTTTCTTTCAGAGCCAGTACATTTGCATTCCTCTACACCACCCAAAATCTAACAGATTCGTTTTCTAATTTGTTTCTCCAATGCAAGTTTAAGGGGCAATATAGTATTTGAAATTCTTAAATTGATTGTAGCTAAGCAAAATAGTCACTATAATGGGGCTACGTTAACACAAATTGAGATTTCACACAGAAGCACATTCTCATCTTAAGGGAAAAAATAAAATAAGATTATATTTTTAGGGAAAAAAAGTAGCCATAACGTGGAAATTTATAAAGAAAAATTCTCTGTGAGCTTTGGGGAGACAGTGTCATTTAGAAGGTTGCTTCTCATATTATTTCTAAAACTTCAAAACATTTGAGTGACAGTTAGTGGCAAGGAACATTAAAATATAGATTTATCAAGCTGGGCATGATGGCATACTATATATATTTCTGATCCATTTGCCTATAACAAAGTGCTCAAGCATTTATATTAGTATTCTAAGGAGCTAGGAATCCAGAAAGTGAGGGGCACAATGCAGAGCTGTGGAGATCCTGAAACTGAAGAAGTGGTCTGTGGACTCCAGTTCTGGGTAGGAGGAAGAACATTGGCAAGTGGGTGTCCTCCAGAAAGAGCCAAAGGCGCCACATGCAGAACCAGCATCCTGAGGAAGACTTCTGAAGTGGGCTTCATGAGAACTGCCAGAGACCATGAACACGGCAAGGCATGGAGCTGCTGAAGGGATTTATTTCAAAGACAGAAAAGACTCAAGGTGATCCCACTGAGGTACCATGTCCACCCACACCACAGAGGTGGAGCTGAGAAAGACCCATCTTAAAGGGCAGGCTTGTAATTTCCTTCTTGGAGACACTCTGGTTTCCTTTTAAATTTATCCAAATCCATCATGCTTGTAAGGAGGTAAGTACTGGGAAGAACTTCCAAAGTTTCAGTTCTAAGGTTTGGTTTGTAAAAATATGACAGGTTGTGTTTGTTCTAAGAATTTTCCCTCACACATGTTGCTAAAATATCCTCCTAAGTCTTACGAAGAAAAAGATTGTATTTTAAAGGTCAGAGGCCACAAGCTCTTCCCCCATTTAACCGAGAGGCATAGATAATAAAGTCCGTGCATTCAGTTTGATTTAAACAAAATGTCAGCCTGAGAGCGACTGCTAAGCAATTATCTGAAGATAGATTAGAGTGACATTAAGCTGTGTCCCTTGTGTCTACCTAGGGATCTCATCACATAATAATTCATCCATTTTTATGCTTTAAATACTCTTTCTCTGGAGAAGATAGCCAATCATAATTTTAAATAATCTCTAAATGTTTTATGGGAGGCTAACCTTTCTGTTCAGCCCTGCTGGATGAGATGCTGAGCCCATATCTAATTTGAAATGGGATGTCCACTCTCGCCTCAGGATTTACAGCCCTCTGAGGCCCACTATCTAAGGATTCTGTTAATGACCAAGTGTCTAGAAAAATCAACTGTAAAGTGGAGAATTCAAAGAATCCTTATCTCGGTGTTTTGACAGGGACCCCGAGGCAAGAGACTCCAGGGAATCCGAGGCTCTTAATAAATTAGTGGCTTCAAATGTCACCAGCATCTACATCAGTTCCCTGTAGATGCCTTTCTTAATACTTTCTCCAGGACCTACCTTGAGTTTGAAAGTTAGTCTCTAGCCAGCAAAATGGCTCAGCCGTGAAATGGCTAAGCATGTCACCAAACCTGATGATGACCTGAGTCCAGCTACTGGAATCTATGTGCTGGAAGCACAGAGCTGACTACCTCCAGTTGTTCTGTAGAACATGTGTGCACACACAAGAACACACACACACACACACACACACACACACACACACACACAAGAACATATATACACATGTACAAATAAGTAAATT
The DNA here is from genome assembly GCF_049852395.1 of Peromyscus maniculatus bairdii. Taxonomy (NCBI): domain Eukaryota; kingdom Metazoa; phylum Chordata; class Mammalia; order Rodentia; family Cricetidae; genus Peromyscus; species Peromyscus maniculatus. Next base: position 93,641,979 of record NC_134856.1, on the reverse strand, counting down.
TTAAAATGTAAAATAAAAACTTAAAAGTTAGTCTCAGTTTCAGATATATGGAACAAAACAATGTCTCCTAATGAAGTATCTGGAGGCTGGAATCAGCCCACCAGGGAGAGAAGTTTGGGAGATGAAGATAAAGGATGCTTTTTTTCCCCTGAATTTTGCATGTGCAGACCCGGCTTTCTTGTGGGACAAGGTTTATATGGAGTTGAAGAGAATTAAGGTTCAAAGATTAACATCTGGCAGCTTAAATCCAGTTAGAGAATTCTGACATATAAAAAATAATGGAAGATCTGTGGCTCATTACAATGCAGACAGATGAGCTCCGTAAGAAGAAGCAGCTGGGATGAAGGGAGGGGCTGCCCTCTCCCACTGCTGGGAAACTATCTATTTTGAGTAGGAGCATGGAGGGACCACAAAGGGATACTGTAGCTATGTTCCATGCTGATGAGACCCTCTCATGAGTCTCCAAATTGACTGATCCAGGCGATCTGCAGGAAAACTCTTTTTAAAGGGGAGTTATTTCCCCAGAGGAAATTCACTAGTCTTTAAACTCACAAATGGCTACACAAGAGAAATTGCTTGCTCTTTGTACCCAGGACAAGGCAGACAGCAGCAACCCAAAGCTCTCGAGTTTCATACCAAGGATGGGGGTGAAAACTAAAGTGTCTGTGATTGCTCCATGAGCTGGACTGAGGAGGTCTTGTCATGTTTGATTGGGCTTCTGTCCATTAGGACCTAAGATTGACGCCTTTGTATTTTCAACCACTTCTCTGAACTTTGTTTCTGTAATCCAGAAACACACTGAGTAAGAAATCATGGTGTGTGGTTCTGTCTATTTTCTCCCTTTCTTCATGCACACTGTGCTTCTGCATCCTTCACTCAGCTTTGTAGAAAAGTATTATGATTGCTGTCTAACCGAGCTCTATAAAATTTTCTACACATCTCAAAAATGGACTCTTTTATCCTCTTTTTCTTGCTATGATTATAATGATTCTGTCAGTGTTGTGGATTAAATTGGAGAAACTCGGACATTTCTATGTAGCTCTCAGGAGTTAACAATGGTTAAAGATGTCATATGGGTAATGACTGATGTGATTGATAAGACTGGAGAATTTATTTAAAAAAAGGAGACATTATTCTCTCTCCACATGTAACAATAATGTGAGAAGGTAGATTTTTCTATAAGCCATGATGGAAGTTTTCCCAGGAACTAGATTAGTCAGAACCTTAATTTGGGGCTTCCTAGACTCTAGGAATAAATATATTCTCCAAAGAGAATAAATATATGTTAGTTTAGCTATTGTGTTAATTATTTTTCTTATCTCTGTGACCAGATACTTGACAAGAAGCAATTTAAAGGAGAGGTTTGTTTTGGCTCACAATTTGAGAGGGTACAGTCCATCGTGGTAGTGTAGAGGCGATGGTGTTAGGTAGCAGGATGGTACAGTTGAGTCTCCTCACTTCATGACGGATCATGAGGAAGAAACTGAACCAGAGAAGAGGCTGGACATAAAGTTCTAATGCCTACTCCCAGTAACCCACTTCCTCAACTGAGCACTGACCTAAAGATTCTATAGCCCTCCAAAAGCACCACTAGCTAGGGATATTCGAGCCTGTGGGGAGACATCTTGTCTACCCAGGTATTTTTTTTAACTAGGTTAGGTGATAACATCGCAGAGTTCCCTTCCTCTCTGTACCTGATAGAACTTACTTGCTAATGTAAATAAAGGATATGTTAGCCTCTAACCAGTATAGGAATGACTGAAAGCTGTATTTTAGGAAGATGATTTCCAGTCCCTTTACACATAGCAATAAATAGATATGGTCTACAGTACATTGGTATGCAGTGAGCTTGGCATTGTGCATATGATAGGCAGTTTTCAGATTATGTTGTATCTGTGGAGTTTTTAAAAGGTGAAAACAACAACAAAATCAACTGTCATAAATCTGAAACCTAGCCAGACCTGTTGACCCAGGCCTGTAATCCCATCCGCTTGAAAGTCGGAGGCAGAATTGTGAATTCAAGAACTGCTCAAACTACAGATGAAGTTCAAGGCCAGCCTAAGTAATTCGATTAGATCTTCTCAAAAAAAACGCATAAAAATAAGGATTTGAGTATGGCTGAGGGATGTCTCAGCAGTTGAGAGTGTCTACTGCTCCTGCAAAGAACCCAAGTTCAGTTTCCAGCAACCACATTAGGGTGCTCACCACAACCACTGTGATTTCAGCTCCAGGAGCTGTGGCAGCTCGGGTCACCACAGACATCTGCACTCACATACACAAAGTGCATGTGCACGCACACACACACACACACACACACACACACACACACACACACACAATCAATCAATCAATCAATCAATCAATAAATTGGATATTTTAAAGAGGTGGAGCTAGGGATATGGCTCAGTATTAAGAGTATTTGCCTAGCATGTGCCAGGTATTGGGTTCTGCTACCAATAAAGGAGAAGAGATCAAAAGCTTTCTAAAGTTTATCAACAGAATAATGAAAGGGTGATTGACAGCTGAAGATTTAGCAGTCTGAGGCCTGCCTTTGGTGCCATCCAAGGCCAGCTGAAGAAGGCACCACAGGGATAAAGCTTTCTGGAAGATCACTCGAGGACACAGACTTCACCCTAGCCCTGCTTTCAGCCTCACCACTGTTTAAAATGCTTTGTTCATCTGTGCACGCACACAGATCCTACAGCTGCTCAATCAACATCGTTCTTGAACCAGTGAATGCCCCAAATGAAAGACTGAGATGAGTAATAGACACCAATCTAGGGACTGAATCAAAGACCAGTGATTTCTACAGAAGTGGTGAGTGAATGGAGAAAGCTCCTAATGACAGAGTCTGGGTGTAATCTGGAAAACTGGGAGACTTGCCAGGACTAGGATTTACAGACCGTGCAAATGGCTAGGGGTTCCATGCTTTGTTGTTAAAGATTTATTTCATTTTGTTCTATGCATATGTGGGCATGCATTTATGAGAGTAAATGCCACTAGCACACAGGTGCCCATGGAGGCTAGGAGAAGACATTGGATCCCCTGGAGCTAGAGTTACAGAAAGTTGTGAGCCACCAGACATGGGTGCTGGGAACCAAACTCAAGTCCTTGGCAAGAGCAGCAGATACTTTAAACTGATGAGCCATCCCTCCTTTCCAGCCCCCATATTCTATGTCTTTTTGCTTCATAAGAAACCTTCTTTGAGCTAGGCACTATCAGCATAGCATTCACTTTTAAATATATCACTCCCTCCATTCCTCCATTTCTCCCTCTCCCACCCCACCCCCGTGTGTGTGTGTGTGTGTAACTATCCACATGAAGGTATGTCAGGGAACAGGTATTGAGGGCAAATACCTGGCAAGTGTGCGTGTCTGTCATCTTCCACCTTGTCTGGGACAGAATCTCACCGCCGCACATGCCAGGCTAGATAACCTGCATGCTTCCCTTCCAGGCACTCCCTGGCCCTGACTCGTCTCCCCCATGGGACTGCTGGGATTATAGACACATGCTGCCACTTTCAGCTCTGGGGAGCCACACTCAGATCCTCACAGTTGCTCAATACTCTCAACTCACAGAGCCGTCTCCCCAGAATTCACTCATTTTTTGAGATGAACAAGTTAAGGTTTCAAGATATTGTGCTGTAAGTGACAGTGGCAGGACTTGAACTCAGGAAGTCAAAGCAGCCTGTTGTCTCCTCTCCCTCATTCATGGGATGAATCACTACCTCTCAATTTTATTTATAAAATTGATGTTTATATAAACATAAAACTGTGGTTGCAATGAATACAACTCTCAATTATCTTAGAAAATGATATCACACCATGAATGTACCTCACTTCCCACTAGGACACTGTAGCAGGCTCTCGGGGGTTATAAAGAACTAACATAAACCATTTGCCACAGATTACAGGAAGTCCAGCCATAGCATGCATGATTAGGATTAAGATTAGGATTAGGATTGTGTCTCGGGTTCCATATAACAGTCTTGAATGGATGAGTCATCTGAGTTCTGACTCTCTCTTGGTGTGCATGTGTCTGTCTGTCTGTCTGTCTGTCTGTCTGTCTGTCTGTCTGTCTGTCTCTCTCTCTCTCTCTCTCTCTCTCTCTCTCTCTCTGTGTGTGTGTGTGTGTATCTATCTGTCTGTCTGTCTCTCTCTGTGTCTGTGTGTGTGTGTCTGTTTCTATATGTGTGTGTGTGTATGTAGTCTGTGTGACTGCAGATGCATACATGCCATGTAACACATGTGGAGGTCAGAGGACAGCCTCAGTTATGGGATGTGGAACCTCACTCTATCTTGTTTGAGACAGGGTCTCTTATTGCTTACTACTGTCTCTTAGGTGAGCAGACCGCTGAGCTTCCCAGGATTCTCCTTTTTCTTGTTTCCCATCTCTATAAACTATTGAGACTACAGATGTGCATCACAGGATCTGGTGTTCATGGGTCCTGGGTATCTGCACCCGGGTCCACATGCTTGCACACCAAACACTTTATTACCTGAATCATCTCTCTGGACCAATTCTTAATCTTTCACATGTGGTCTGGAATAGGAAAAGGTGCATGTCATTACTAAGTCTACAGTACTTAGGGAATGTGAATCAGTCACATCATGCTGAGTTACTATATTTTTGCTGGTCGGTGTTAGAATACTCTCTCCCCCTCCCTCCTTCACTCTCTCTCTTCCTGTCTCCCTCCCTGGCTCCCTCTTCCCTCTCTTCCTCTCCTTCTCTTTCCTTATGACCCCCTCTCTTTCCCTATCCCCTCTCCTCCCTCTCTCCCCTTGTCTCCTCACCCTCTCCCTCCCTCCCTGTCTCCCTCCCCCTCTCCTTCTACCCCCTCTCTTTTCCTCTCTACCCTTCACTCTATCCTTCTCTCCTCTCCCCCTTCTCTTTCCCTCTCCCCCTTTCTCTCCCTCTCACACTCTTCCTCTCCCCCTCTCTTCCTCTCTCCCCCTCCTTTCCTTTTCTCTCCCTTTGCTTTCTTTGCCTCTCTTTCCCTCCCCTCTCTCTTCTCTCTCTCTCTGTCTCTTTCTCCCTTCCTCTCCCTGTCTCGCTCCCTCTCTCCTACCCTCTCTCTTTTCCTCTCTCCACTTCTCTCTCCCCCCTCTCTCCTTCTTTCTTTCCCCTTTCCTCTCCTCCCCTCCCCTCTCTCTTCCCTCTCCCTCCACCCTCTCTATCTCCTCCCTTCCCTTTCCTCCCTGTCTCTGTCTCTGTCTCATTCTCTGTCTCTCTCCACTATCTCCTTATGCAGGCCATAATGACCTCAAATTGATAATCCTCTTGCCTCAGCCTCTAATAGGCCCACATGCCTGGCTTTTTCCTATCTTTCACTTAAAGATACTATATTTCTTTTTTTCCCTAGGAATTTGGCCTTTAAAATCAAAGGGATTAAAATATTCCAGTCTCTTGCACATTAATGAGCATATGAAATGGAAATGAACTAAAAATTCTGAGTCACCTTTTGTATTTTAACTTAAATGTTAAATTCTAAAATTACCACACTAACCTTGATCTATTTCTTGAATGCAAAATAACCTCTTTATATTACATTGTACATATATATACACACATATATGTAATTTTAGTCTCTATTTTAACTTTGCAGAAGTATGTATTTATTATCATTTATGCTACAGAACAGAAGAATAGAGAAGTTAATGTAGATAGATTTAAAACTGATTTAAAAGATTAGTAGATTCAAAGGGAACCACGAGTGAAGAGGAAAAGGTCGAAGGAAAGAGAAAACCAATCAAGAGAGCACAGGGTGCAGAGGAGACAAAACATCATGTTTCCTCTCTCAGGGCATGTGTGTGCGATGCAGGCAGAAGGGAGAGTCTTGGGAAGAAGGAGGGGAACAGGAAGAAGGGTGAGGTGGGATGTGGGGTGGGGGGGGACACGACATGTGAGCAGTCTTCAGGAAAGTACAGGCATGGAAATGCCCTACAGAAACCTGTTATTTCCATGCTAAAGAAATACAATTTATCATGTGAAAAAAAGACTTGTTTGGTTTGTTTGTTTGGTTGGTTGGTTGGTTGGTTGGTTGGTGTGGTTTGGTTTTAGATAAAATCTCACTCCATATCCTACCATGTTCTGGAACTCACAGAAATCCTGGCATTTCATCCTCCCAAGTTATTTTATTTTCTAGAAATGTTTCTACATAGCACTTTTAGTCTCTTACACCCTAGTCTTTGCTATTTTGTGTAGTGTCTTATGATGATACAGAGCCCTGACAAAGCAACATGTTGTAAAGTGTTAAGATTGAGGAGACAGTTTCCTCCTCTGACACCCTCATGTTACCTGGGTATTCATTTTGCTTCATTTTCATGAGAAATTTGGTGGACCTTGAGTTGTAGTAACCCAAATCACTCTCCTTGAGACTGCTCACTACAGTATTCTGGAGTAACAATGCGGCAGGAGCTGTCATTACAGGCTCTGGATGGGAGGATGGAAATTTCTGCCATATGAATCTTTAAAACAATCACTGCACTTACAGGAGCTTGTTCTTACTCTCAGAGGAAAATTAGAAGGGAGAGAAGGGGAGAAAACTCACTCTAAATTATTCTTTTAAGAAAGAAAATGGGACTGGAGAATTGGCTTAACAATTAATACTTGCTGCTCTTCCAGAGAAACCAAGTTCAGTTCCCACCTGCTGAACATCACTGGTAATTTCAGCTCTAGGAACCCAAGAGGCATATGTGTGTGCGTGCACGCGCGCACGCACACATACACACACACATGAACAACATACACTCACACAGATACACATACATACACATAACTTTAAAAATACTTTTAAAAGATAAATTTTTCATCATCTTCAAAATATTTTATTTTTGCTATTCCATAATTAGATTCTGAATTTGATTCCACAATTTGTTTTGGGGGCATTATTTAATTTCACCAACCTGAGGAATATTCTAAAGAATACCTGGAACTCATTTATTCCAACCACTTCAAAGTCATTTATCTTGATTTCTTTCATCACTTTCCACTTTTAGGTTGATTAAACTTGTTCATTGACAAGCTTACATGTATGTCCTGATTCTCTCTACTGTCACCCCTATTCTCTCTGATCTCCCCCTACACCTGTCAGCCCTTTCTCCTCCCCACATGTCCCTTTTCCATACCCCTTTGGGTTTTGTTGTGTTGTTTTGTGGTCCTCTTAGTTTAAACTGACGGTGTGGCCACAGGTTTGGCCATAGCCATTGGAACATGATAGGTACACCATTTGGTACACAAGAAAGGCCATGGTTGTCCCTCTCCCCAGAATCCATCAGTTGCCAAAAGTTCAACAGGCAGGGACAGCGCCCTATGAGCCTCTCTTCTATTCATAATTGGCTGTTGATAGACCCTGTCTTGTACAGGCACAAGACAGGCTTCTGCAGCTGCTGTAAGATTGTGTTTGCGATGGCCATGTCATGTCCTGAAGAGAGAATTCTGTGTCTCTTAATGAAAGCATTATTTCTGTCACCATCCTTATACATGCATGATATGCATTTCCTTCTGATTAAACATCTTGCCTCCCCTTTCCACATGTGCTAGACCATATTCTCCCTCCATGGCATTGTTCACAACACAGAGAACACACAAGCCTTTGTCAAGGGATGTGCTAGAAAGTACAAGTTTAAACTTGAAGCCAGACATGTTGGCTGTTTGCTGGGGCATGGCCTTGGGCAGGATCTTACTCTCCCTAAATTCTAGCTTGTGTCACCAAAATAGAGGTGACACCTGCCCTGTGGCATGGAAGGAACCCCCACATCAAGAATACAAGTACACTGACTTTTTCCAACTATAAATTGCTCTAAAATGTTAGCTGCCGTTGGCCTGACAGCTCAGGTGTCATGGTTGAAGAATAGGCACTGATGTCTCTCCCTAGGAGGCATCTTCACCTGTCATTTTCACCTCCAAGGTTGAAGGGCAAGATATTTCCTGTGTGTGTCAGTTTCCTTGTTTTTAAAATGAGAGCTACAGAATATATTGGGGTGACTCACAATTGTAATATCATCACCCAGGAGGCTGAAAGAGGATGGCTTTGAGTTCAAGGCCAGGATGAGTTATGGGCAAGACCCTATCACAAATTGAAAAAAAAAGGAGGAGGGGAGGAACAGATGAAGGAATGGAGGAACAGAAGGGGGAAAGAAGTGAGAGGGAAGGAGAGATGGTTGGAGGAAAATGAATGTATGGAAGCACCATTTTCCAAAGGGACAGTGCAATTGACAGAAGAAAAACATGTAAAGAGCATATAGAAGAGCACCAACAAATGATTAATATTGTCTTCAGTGCACATATTCAGTGGCAATTATATATTTACCAACATAGTAATAAATGTATGAAGAAGAAAATGAAGATACCTTTCATTCTGGCTCATTTTTATGTGATTTAGTTCTTCTATTCATCATTGAATAATATATATTTGCTTCACAACCCAATAACATAGAAGGAAAAACAAGTCATCAATGATCAGCTATCCAAACATGACTTCTGCTGGGTACATTTCAGAGTATTTGAGCCAATGATTGCAGAGAACCTGGACCTAAGCAAACAGTGACAGAAGAGTGATGGGTTTGGACTGTAAAGAAATAAGTCCCTAAGAACAGAGGCTGGCGAAGTAGAAAGGAGAAGGAAATGGCAGAATTGGAAGACTGAGAGTTTACACAAGACTGAGGTGAACTCCCACCACTCTGTGCCCCCCGGGGGCAGAGCCACACTTACTCTACTGTGACCTTCACAGGATTTGGCCAACCTCTGATGTAAACATTCTTAGGGATATTGTATAAGAGCTAGCCCATAGACAGTGCCCAAGGAAGCCACATTCCAGCCTTATCCTCAAAATAAACAAATAAATAAATAAGATATATGTCTTAGTTAGAGTTTCTATTGCTGTGAACAAAAACCATGACCACAACAACTCTTATAAAGAAAACATTAAATTGGAGTAGCTTACAGTTCAGAGTGTTAGTCCATTATCATCATGGTAAGGAGCAGAGTGGCATGCAGGCCAATGTGGTGCTGGAATAGTAGCTGAGAGTCCTTCATCTTGCAGGCAACAGGAAGTCGACTGAGACACTGGGTGGCATCCTGAGCACAGGAAACCTCAAAACCTGCTGCCACAGTGGCACACTTCCTCTAACAAGGCCATACCCACTCCAACAAAGCCACACTTCCTAATAGTGCCACTCCTTATAAGATTATGGGGGTCAATTACATTCAAACTTCCACAGTATATGTGGAAAACATGAGTAAATGGGCTTGGTGCCAAGCATGATGACCTGAGTTTGATTCCTAGGACCTACATATTTAAAAAAGAGATATGACTTTGCAAGTTGTCCTCTGATCTCCACAAATACTTACATTATCCTGGCACTTACATTACACAGAAAGACATATGCATGTATAAGTACACACACACACACACAGAGAGAGAGAGAGAGAGAGAGAGAGAGAGAGAGAGAGAGAGAGAGAGAGTAATTTTTTAAATTTTAAAAAATAAAAATAGGATAGAATAATGAAGAGTACTTAACCCTGAATTATTCCCTTTATGCACACATCATAAACCATGGCCTTTGTGGGTAGTGAGTGAAAACCAGCACCCCAGAAAATAGGAGAAGAAGGTGACTAAACTTGATGTCTTATCTGTCTTCTTATATACAGAACTGGAGGAATATTCACACACAGGGTGGGAGAGCATTAAAAAACAGATGCTGAGAAATAAATGACACACCAAGTTTTCACATGCATTTTTGGAAGACAGGCACTATGAATAATTACTATTATGTAAAGTCATCCACTATGATGGGCATTATGGATGATGCAATGCCTGTCCTTGACATTGTTAGGTAATTATGAGCAGATTACTTCAAATTTTTGGAAAAAGGTCACTTTTCTAATTCTTCTTTCAAAGGTCATTATTCCTAAACCCCTAAGCATTCTCAAGAAACAGTTCTTCTTGAGTAGCATGTAGGACAATAGCTTCAGAGTTTGAAGCAGATTTGTTTAGATGATGCCATGGTTCAGTTTACAGTTGTGAATGCTTCAAATGCAGAATCATGCCTCCTTCATAATCTGACATTCTGGAATTCTCTATCTATACATTGCTTAATTAACAAAGAATAAAGTGAGCCAATTGAATAATTGCATTATTTGTGTAGGAGTTTATGTGTGTTGCTGAAGGCTATTACATTCTTCAGCCATATGTGATATATATATGGTATATGTGTGTGTGTGGGGTGTGTGTGTGTGTGTGTGTGTGTGTGTGTGTGTGTGTGTATGGTTTAAAGCACAGAACATGTAATATACTCCCAGGCAAGTATGTCCATGTTTAGCCACAGATAATTGTTCAGAAAAGAAATGTCTAGTTAACTAAGACACCAGACCTTGCTTAGTAAAGCCCCTTCACTGATTGGCTTGTCCTGCCGGACCCCTGTGGTAGCCAGCCACCATTCTACAGAGGGAGCACTGAGTTCAGCAGGAAGTTTTTGAGTGTCAAACTATGTCCTCTGAGCTCTACTGTAGGTGCCCTCACCTTCCAGAAGACCAACTCTTATTCTCCAGAACCACTTGTAATAAAAAGCAGAAGAGATCTATCAGTTCTTCCTGGTGAGTCAGTGTGTTCGCACAAACTGAAAGCAGTGAGCACAATTTTAAAGTTGCAGATGCTTACTAAAACCTTTGCCTCTGCACCTAGCTAAAAGTGGAATTATTTAATCAAGCATAAAAACATTTGCTAAATTTATATAAGTTGATGGTGTCCAACTGTGTCCCTAAAGAGAATTTGGAAAACACCCATTTTCTTTCCAACAACACTGAGCATGAAAATGTAGGTTCAACTTTCTAAGCATTAGCTAGAAGATAAAAGGAATATTTAAGAAGAACCTTGGGAAAGGGCAGGAGGAATGGGCTTCACTTTTATTGTCTTCCTTTTATCCTATTCCTAACTATTCAGAAGAAATGAATTTTCCTTCACTCTAGAAGAAAAACTAATCCTGGGTCCCTATGCCTTCCTATTTTTAATAAATCCTTTCCTGTAAAAAAGGAGCTGATATCTGGGAGCTGGGGAGATGGCTAAGTTGGTAAAGTACTTACTGCACAAGCAGAAAGCCCCGAGTTCAGATCCTCAGCCCTGAAGTAAAAGCCAAGTATGATGGTATAAGCCTGTGGTCCCAGTGTTGGAGAGGAGTTCAGAGGATCTCCAGGGCTTGCTGGCTAGGCAGCCTAGCCAAATTTATGAGTTTCACATTCAGTGAGAGAGGCTGCCTTGAGAGAATGAAAGAGGGGGTGGAGAAGAAGAAAGAAAGAAGGGGAAAAAAGCAGTGAGCAGTTAAAGAAGACGCACATTAACTTCTGGCCTCCACATGTTCATGCACACTGGCCTCTACATGTTCATGCACACTAATGCATATGCACCTGCACACGTGAGTGTACACTAATGCAAATGCACATGCACACATGAGGGCACACTAATACAAATGCATATGCACACATGAGTGCACACTAATGCATATGCAAATGAACACGTCTGCACATGAAAACCACAACACACACACAAATAACAGAGTTGATATCTGATAAACAGCCTTATAAAATAAGAGATGAATAACAGCTCCAAGGTTCTTCTGAATTGCCTTCTATATCCTTCTAGAATTTCTCTTCAATCCTCTCCTTCTTGAGATGTTGATATTATATAATGCTACTATCTCAGATTTGAAAAGGACCCCAGGATTATCAGCCTAACATCCCCTCTAATGTCTTCCCAGCAAGTGTCCATTTAATCTTGACAGGAGCACATTCTGTGATAGGGAGCTCACAGTCTCACAAGTCAGTCTAATTTACTGATACCCATCTCTGACTGCTGGAAGGTCACAAAACCCTAAGAGGCAGTCCAAAAGTCTGCCTCTTCTCCCCACTGGTATTAGGACCACTCTCGAGAGGGATCATGAAGAGAACAATCCTGGTTCCACTTATACCCGATAACCCTTGAGGAACTTGATAAGAACTCTCAAGTCTTCTTCCGGCTCAGTATTATCAGTTCACCCTGGTCTTTATGTGATAGAGCTCTGAATTCCATTAACATCCTGTCACGCTCAAGATGTCCATGTCTGTGTGCACATTCCCACTAAAGCATGAGTCAGGTGGCTATGGCTGCATTCCAGCTTTGAGTTCTTGGGTATTTGGGAAGAAAATCAAGGAAGATCTAGGGTGTCTTATTTCATTAGTTTGTCAAAGTCTACCATATTTTCATACTCGGCTAAGTCATTCATTACTCATCTAAAATGTCTGCCTACTTTGAAGAACATTTCGACTTGTGGCCATTGTCCAAGCAGGCAACTTCCTCAGCTGAACACAGTACAATAGACCTGAAGAGCTTGAAGGATAAGAGCTTCCATGTCACTCATTATGAGTACCTTTTCCTCATGAGTTAAAACCAATTTGACATGTGTGTGTATTTGTATAAGCACCCAAGCTATACATACATGTGTGCAGGTCAGAGGGCAGCCTAAGGTATCATTCCTTAGGAGCTGTTCACTTGTTTCTTAAGACAGAGTCTCTGATTAGCCTTGAGCTTGCTGATTTGGGTAGGCTTGCTATCTAGAAAGCCCAAGGAGTCTGCCTGCTTCTGCCTCCTCAGAGAAAGGATTGCAAGCATGCATCACCATGCCCAGCATTTTTATATGTGTTCTATGGATTGAACTTGGTTCCTTGTGTTTTTGTGGCAAGCATACTACCCACTGAGCAATCTCCCCAGTTTCCTTTCTATCAGATTTCTCTGCACTTCCACTTAAGCCATCCCTGGCTCTCTCTTTTGATAATGACCAAAGTTGCTGAGGTTAAAGATTGTGTGGTCTGTAGATAGGACCTGGTACCTTAGAGGAGGAGAAAACACTGTATTGAATTCCCATTTTGTTCTTAAAACTGTATCATGGTGAGCAGCACTAGAACCAGGAGGTATCCAAATTCTTGGGACTTTTCTTCCCTTTCCAGGGTTCCCCACATTCCTTTCTCTTCCTTTGGTATTTCCTCCTTCATCAAGACTTGGCATCACAATGTCCAAGTTCTGCCTTTAAAATGACAGTATTTTAGAAATAATGAGGCTTAGCTCTTCGCCATGAATCATCCATCCAGCTCTGATCTCTAACTTCTTATTACTTGTATAACATCATGGCATAGTTTTCCTAAACAATCACCTTCACTGTGTTTGTTCTGCCTCAAACCTTAACAGACTCAAGTCAGATATTCAAATTCTTCTATACAGAGTATGTGGAATCCCTCATGTCCCACCTTCCTCACCTACCCAGTGATGCAGGATGATCACTGGGAGTCTGAGGCCATCCTGGCCTACATAATGAGTTCTTAGGCTATAGTAGGCTTCAAAGAAAGACCCTGTCTTAAAGAATTAGTAAATCCACTTGAACTTTATGTTTTATTTGCTTCTATCAAAAATTGTTTCTACATACAAACTTCCAATATCAAATTTTCCCACTATGAAAAATTCTTAGAGTACAGGCTACTTGACAGAATAATGTCACCTTTACCTTATTGAAGGCCACTTTTTCAGATTTGAGAAAAATTAAGACAAACTGGAAGTACTTCCTACTAATGAATTAAATCTAGTATCAAAAATAGACATACTATCAGGAATTTCATCCAAAGAGCCATGGGAAACCAAGCTTGGTGGTAAGTGTCTGTAATCCCAACACTTGAGAGGTAGAGGAAGGGTCAGAAATTCAAGGCCATCCTTGGCTAAATGGAGAAGTAGAGGTCATACTGGCCTACATGAAACCCTGTCTTACAAAAAAAGGCAGAGATTAGCATGGGGATTTATTAATTAATGGAAAAGCATTTCTTTTCTATTTTTTTCAAGACAGGGTTTCTCTGTGTAACAGCCCTATCTGTTCTGGAACTCACAAAGATCAGCCTGCCTCTGCCTCCAAAGTGCTGGGATTAAAGGCAAGCACCGCCACCACCCCAGTGGATAAACATCTCTTATTAGCATCAGATTTAATATTTCCACTGGACAGCATCAGAGTGGCTTTGTGAAGGTGGTATTTCCAGAACATATGCACATTTGTCTTTTAGGCTTTTTATGATGGTCGCAAGGACACTTCTTCTGGCTTTGTTCATTTTAAGGAATCATTGTTTGGGGTAAGTTTTTGAAATTTTCATTTGCAGCTTTGGAAAAAACATATGCTAATGTGACTATAATTTCTACACATATTTGTGCTTTGGAAAAGGACAAATATCTACACTGTATCCTGCCCTGGTAGAGGCACAGGCAAGAGCAATGAAGAGCTTTCTCAGGAAATAGTGATTTTAGCTTTCCTCCATCTAAGGAGAGTTTTGGGGGGAATTGTGACTTCGATATTTTGGGGAAAAGTTTTTATTTCAACTGACAAAAAACAATTGACCATAATACCACACACTGCTAAGGAGTACACTGGTGTTTGGATATAAGTATGTCTTATGCAGTGATCCAGTGCAATGATCCAGTTTGTCTAATTAGTATACCATTGCAAGTACTTAGAATGTCTTTGTAATAAAAACATTCAAACTGCAATAACATGTTAGAATGTGTGTGTTCTTGTTTATTATAGTGGCATACCAGGTGATGCCAGAACTGGCCAAGAAGGCTATATCCTATTCTGTGTTGACTACTACTGGATTCTCTCTCCCCTCCCTCCGTTCCCTCTCTCCTTTTTCCTTCTGTTTTTCCTTCATCTTTTACTGATGACCAAAGAGGAAAAATCTGACAAGCCAGATCCAGAAAGAATATAAAACCTGAATGAACCTTGAACAGGGAGTCAGTAAACAAAAGTACATTCCCCCTCCTTATCACAGAAGCAGGACTGGTTTCACATCAATGTTTTCCCCAGGAGCCAGGCACCTCTTGTGCAATTCAAGTCACAAAATAAAGGCTAAGTCTCTTCTTTGTGAAATGCCCTGTGATGTGCAGCCTCAGTGATGGCAGAGAGAGGGAATGTCAGCCCTTCCCCCAGGAGACTCGCCTTGTTTATGGGAGGAAGATAAGATGCGTATACAAGGAACAACAATGCAAAGGGAGACATTAATATTTATAACAATGATACAAACAAAGTGCTTAGAGGGAGCTTGGAGGAAATAAATGTGTCCCAGCTAGGGATACGGCACAGAAATTTATGTGGGGAAGTCATCTCTGGGCTAATCACAAACGATAATCAGAAATTCTGTAGGTGTCCCTGGGAAGAATAGGCACTCTAAAATGAATTGGGGAAACAGAAAAGGATGAGATGTGATAGCCAGAAGCAAACAGGCCTCTTCTGTAGTGTAGGGCTCCTACTTTGCTTTTGTTTGGGGCAATGAAAACTGAAGACATAAAAATGCTATAAAGAAACTTGCTAATTAAAAAACTATGTAGCTTTAAAAGAGAAGGAACATTTGAGCAATGGAAAGAACACTTTCATTCACATTCTAAGACATAGAAAAGGCCTGGTGCCAGGCCAGTCACTGCTCTATATCAAGCAAACATGAGGTGATTCCATTATCACACCCGGTCTGCTGGGGTGGAATGCCTGTCTGGTAGGGCATGAACAGAGGCAGAAGCTGATAGCCAGAGAGCAAAACTTGCAGGAATTTCCAATAACTTCTAGAAACTCAATATCTAGGGGGGAAATGTGTATCCTGTCTGCTCACCAGGCACTGCATGTATGTGTGCACACAGAAGTTCCCACAGAGCTGCATATACAGTCAAAGCAATCATGTACCTGCCTGGAGAATCATAAAATTTGTAAGGAAGAATGGTGGTTTATCTTTCCCAAGAAGTCAAGGACAAGTTGTGGTAGTGCCTACTTTGGAGTCCAGCTAGCAGCTTTTGAACAAACTCCAGCAAAAGACGGTCTGAGTACCTGTAGACAAGTGGACTCATCTTACCCACTTTGGTTTATGTACTATATAAGGAAGGTGGAGATTATCTTATCATGAGAATGTGGAGGCTTGGATGAAATAAGCTACCTGTAGCACACAATATAAGAACTACATCTCTTTCATCATTCTGAATTCTAATTTGAACTGCCAAGAGGATCCCAAGCATTTTATGGATTTAAACACATGCTTATGCATGGACTGTCTTGCTGTTTTATTCATATTATCTAAATTTCTACAATAACTCAGAAACTCTGTGTGGAAAAGCCCATTGCAGCAGTGGTTTGGGAGAACTCACTCAGCCACACTGATACCTACTGGCAAGCTGAAGTGTCCTTCAGTCCTTCAGTGTTTCAGACCTGGAGATACTTAAATAACAAGACCATTGTTTTGGGATGTGAATAAAGCCCACACATTCAAATGAATACAACAGTGTATGACAGATGAGAACTTCAACCATTCTAAACTTATATAGATGCAAGATACCGCCCCAGCAAAGATGTATTCCAACGACCCAAAAGCATTGATTGTGGTGTAGGATATAAATACAGCATCCTCCCTCTCACTGCTTTGTAGTTTCGTTGGTACTCAATAATTCTAATAGACATTTTCTGGGCAACAGAGTTTCTCAGTAATTACTCTGTTGAGGATCTGGAAAAGAAAACAATAATTAAATACCTTTACTTATCCTACTTTATCCCGGACTCTGTAACTGAACTTAAGCATGGATTGAAGATAAACATACCTTGAGATAACTTAATTTAGAAAAGGACTGCATATCCTTGGCCTTGAAACAAACTCTCAGACTGCAATAGACATTAAACTTACTTATGAATAGTTTTCTGGATATTTATAATTATTTTTTCTTTCAGTCAAGATGCTCTCCTCATCTTGTTCCAGTCTGCAGGTCCAGGGTGGACTCTGTTGACTCCCAGGTGCTTCCCTATGCTTCCTTACTGGAGAGGGTTTGTTACCTGATCTGTATAAAAGCCTATTCCCAGCAAAGAAAGCTCACCTCTAAATGAGGGAGGTGGTGAAGTTGGTAAAGTACTAACTGCACAGACATGAGGGCCTGTGGTCAATCCACAGAACCCACTCCAAAAACAAACAAACAAACAGCAAACAACAAACAAAAACCCTCAGGGGAATGGACAAATGGTTCAGCAGTAAAGACACCTCCTACTCTAGCATAGTATCCAGGTTTGGTTCCTAGAACCCACATGATGGCTCACAACCATCTGTAACTCCAGTCTCCCTCTTCTGGCCTCTTTGGGTACTGCATGCATGTGGTGTGCATACATATAAGCAGAAAAACACTCATACGGAAAATAAAAAATAAATCTTTTGAAAAGTGGCACATAATGTCAGTGCTAGAGAAGCAGAAATAGGTGGAACACTGGATCCCAGTGGCTGGCTGGCCTAATCAAATCAGCAGAGCTTGAGGTATGATGGCCAAAATTGACCTCTGACCTCCACGCAAACCTTCCACATACATGCATGCTCCCTCCACCCTACCCAGGCTATCCAAATAGAGAAGGTCCTTTGTTTGTCTTTTTCACCTCAATTACACATTTTATTCATTTTAGTCATGAGCATCAAACCAAGAATTTCAAAGATTTTTATAAAACATATCTATTGACTGTCATCAAATGTTTTCTTGGCTCTTTATCAAGTTCAGCTAACTTCAAATGGGTTTTGTTGAGGTTATCCTTGGCTGTGATTTGAATGGCTTAATTGATTTTTGAGCTATTTTCATTTTCTCAGTGTCCTTTACAGAATTCTCTTTAGGTCAGAACAAAGATTGTATGAAAGTCTTGTCTGTCTGAAGAGATATTTCTTGTGAAATAAATGAAGTATCATTCTTTAGTCTGAAAATGGCAAAGTTTACATTTGAGTTTTATTAGGACGTTGTACAGATAGCACAATAGAGTTGAAAAAGGAGGAAGGGTGTAGGTCTTTGGAACTTGAAGGATTCTGAATATTGAAACACTCTGCAATTTATATGGGCTTCTTACCAGCATTTAGGAGACATAAACACTAAGCCTTTCCCTCCCCAGCAATTGCAGCCCAAGAAAATCTTCCCTTAAGAAGCTGATGGCTCCATTCTGTAAAGACTGTATCTCCTAAACCCCAAAGCACTAGTGCATAAGAATTCTTCTCCGATGTTTAGATTGGAGAGTTCACAGTGCTATGTATGCATTGTGTGTGATGGAAATGCTCTGCTGTCCCCAAGGTAGCTTGCCTACATCCTGGCTCTTCATCACACCTCTAAAGCAGAATTTGACTACATAGTAAAAGAACATATTTGGGGCCTTTCAGTTTACTTGGGATTTAAACATGGGTGTGATACAATGACTTGCCAAAATCAGAGATGTGTTTTGCCTTCTAAAGCCCTTTCAAGTCCTTGTCACAGGGCCAGAAGCTAGTGCCTAAAAAGGAAGTGTGCACAGGCAGAGCAAACACCTCCTCAGAGCTCAGGCACTGTCCCTTTCGGCAGCAATTGTATAAATGTGCTTCTCGGGCATTTCAGTGTGGTGGCAGACAGCGCATGTAAAGCACATTGTTGTGCTGTCTGTCTGTCTCCCTCTAGGTGGGCTGCTGGTGTGCTGTCTGTCTGTCTCCCTCTAGGTGGGCTGCTGGTGTGCTGTCTGTCTGTCTCCCTCTAGGTGGGCTGCTGGTGTGCTGTCTGTCTGTCTCCCTCTAGGTGGGCTGCTGGTGTGCTGTCTGTCTGTCTCCCTCTAGGTGGGCTGTTGGTGTGCTGTCGCCCTCTAGGGAACTTAGCAAAATGGACTTAGTTCTGAACCAGAAGTGGAGACCTGAACTGTAGCTCTAGCCAGGCAGCTTTTGTCTACACTGGCAGCGCCGAGTCATAGCTGAGGCCTGGGTATAAATTTCTTCGTCTCTCAGGGGGGAAGACAATAGTTATCCTGTAATCAACTGTAGCGTCTCTAAAGATTGATTTCCTGTTCTCTCTTCGCCCCCTGAGTCAGTTACCTTTCTTGTTTCTGGAACCAAATACTGAACAAGAAGCAACTTCCAGAAGGCTAGCCTATTTGGGCTCATGGTTTGAGGGGAGACACATCATGGGGGGGCGGGCATGTAGTGGGAGCTTGAGGCATCTGGCCACACTGTCAGGAAGCAGACAGAGAACAGCGAGTCCTGCCAGGCTACAAAGCCCCAAGGCTCAACCCCAGGGACCCACATCTTCCCACAAGACTCAACCATCTAAAGGTTCTATAACCTTCCAAAGCAAAGTGACCAACAGGCCCACATGTTCAAACACATGATCCTCCAGGACCGCACATTCAACCCATAATGCCTCCTAGCTTCACCAAGCCTGTTGATCAGATAGGTACTTCCTGAAATATTAATATCAGTTTGTTGCGGGGAGCAAAAAAAGAAAAGATAAACAGAACTGGGGCTGATAAAGTTCAGAATGATGAATGCAATCTTATGTGTGCTATACTATGGAAGATGGGTTACCTGCTTTCATCCACCATGAGATCAGCTATGACTCCAGTAGCATTCTATTCTGCACAGAGAATTCTACATAGTGGTCCTGTTATGTCAGCCAAAGCTGGGGTGACATGTCCCCCTCTGGCAGAGATTTCTGCAGTTTGTAGTTTTCCTGCATCTCCTGGTATCATTATATCATCCTCTTTCATGGAGAAATGTTCCTCAGTTTGGATGGCAAATTGTGTGGACATGACATTTAAGCACAAATATTAAGATTCCATTACATCAGTGGTTCTCACAATCTTCCTAATGCTACAGCCCTTGAATACAGTTCCTCAGGTTATGGTGATCCCCAACCAGATTATTTTTATTGCTAGTTTATATAATTTTGCTGCTGTGATTAATCACAGCAGCAAAATTATATGTGTGTGTGTGTGTGTGTGTGTGTGTGTGTGTGTGTGTGTATACACACATATATATATAATCATAATAGCTGATGTGCAGGATATCTTATATGCAACCCTGTGAAAGGATCATTCAAAACTCAAAGGGGTAATGACCCACAGGTTGAGAACCACTGCATTACATGCTTTATGGAAAATAAAGCACATAACCACATGATCATATATTACTCTGAAATATTTTATGCTCCATTATTTAAACTAGAAATAGTGTGGAGATGATAGATCTCTCCTACATCACAAGGGTAGCTCATCTCTTTATATCTAATTAGCAATACAGATTTTGTAATGAGATTTGAGTAGATAAGAAGTACTCAGGGACTATTTCTTTTCAGAACCTCCAGTTAAGCCAAGATCATAAAGACAGGAAAGAAGGAAACAGCAGAGGCAGAAGACAGTGTGTGCAAAGGTCCTGTGGTAGACAGGAACATGGGCTCAGGACTAGGGGATACAGAAATGACAGAAGTATGCGTAGAACAGCGGATGAAGAAATGAGGCTGCAGAGCTAGCTCAAGACAGAGGGAACTGAGAAGTGCATTCATAAATATCAGCTATGTCATGAAGAAAATACTAAAAGACACAATGAAAAGAACCAGCAGGCCGGGCGGTGGTGGCTCATGCCTTTAATCCCAGCACTCGGGAGGCAGAGCCAGGTGGATCTCTGTGAGTTTGAGGCCAGCCTGGGCTACCAAGTGAGTTCCAGGAAAGGCGCAAAGCTACACAGAGAAACCCTGTCTCAGGGGGAAAAAAAAGAAAAGAAAAGAACCAGCAGGATAAAGAATGGTTAAATTAAATTGTCATTGGAATCTGAGGTGCCTGGTACCTGAGCCCTCTAAATGGACTGTGACTATGGCACCTTCAGTACAAGAGACTCTTTGGGAGAGAGGGAGCTTGCCAACGTTTCAAGCCTTTACAGTAAGAATTAACTGATTGAGTCAGAGTAAAAATGGAAAAGACAAAAAAAAAAAGCCATGGAAGGGATATTGGGCTAGATCTAGGGAAATAATAGTAAATAAAAAGACCTTTAAAAAGAACCAGAGAAGGGATGTCCAGGACAGTTGGGGGAAGTTCAGGGAATGTTACGATGAGATGAGAGAATTCTGAAGAGGGAGTGGTCAGCAGTGTTAAACCCCATTGGTGGTAGCACTAGACTCCACACCTGTAGTCAAGAGCAGTCAACCAGCAAGTTACTGATTACCCTGGAAATAGCAGCTGCTGGGAGGGACGGACAGGAACTGAAGGCAAGTTCAGATTGGTTAGGAGAATAATGGCTGAGCTGAGTCCACATGACCCTGATAGACAGCACAAGCAAAGAAGGAGAAAGGGTGGAGCTAGAGTGGGTAGGAGGCTGCATGGAAGGATTTCATTTGGAGTTTTTATTCCATTTGTATCTTAAAATGCTTAGGAGTGGTGATGTTCTGATAAACCAAGCCTGGGGGAGGCGCAGTAGATAAAAACCTTGATTTATAGTTTTTGCAAATGACAGTAATGTAAAGACTGACACCGTGCCTGGAGCCAGGCCATCTGTGAGAGCTCAGTAAATAGTAGAGAACCAAAACCTAAAATCAGCCACCAGCTCCAAGGCCCTGCTGCACAGGGACAATGGGAGGGAGAAGCCAAAGTTCTACACAATAAATAGATAAAAAGGGAGCAGACAGGATCCAGAATAGAGGTGGGAAGATTGGGGTTGAATAAGAAAAACAAAATAAGCCTTCTTATGAGTTGAGTGTACAGAAGTCTGGTTGGGATAAATTCATGAGAGGAGAGATAGCTACACCGGTTTTCACTTCCTGGATTACTTTACCTCTAAGGACCAAAGGACTTTGCTGAGAGTGTGGAGGTATGAGATGAACATCATGTTGGATTGGAAAGACAAATTAAAATCTAAAGGAAAAGGAGACAGGAGTCTGGACAGTGTTGAGGTCCTAGGAATGTTGAAGACAAAGGCTTTTCCCCAGAACTCATCCATGGAGTCACATGAATTTATCAGAACCTAACAGCTAAACTCTTAAGAGCAGAAATAAAATAGTGACTTTATTTGGAGCTGAAATTTTTTAGGAGACTGTGCATCAGTGGCAGGAATTTCTGGGGAGCTGTGGATATTGGCAGGAGGATATTCAAAGTGATCAGCCATGGTATTTCAGTTGAAAGGAAAGACTAAAAGTTGAGTCAGAGGGAGTTTTTCAAAGTAAAGAAAGACATTACTCTGTCAGACTAGGAATTTTTCTGGCAAAACAAAGATTTTTGAGCTTTCCTGAAAAACCCTGAGGGAGAGATGAAGAGAGAACTCACTCACAGTCATGCGCACACAGGCACACATATGGCTGATACATTAGTAAACAAAGAAAGAGGCTAATGGTGGTCAACCATTGCTTAGGGATTGCAATAGCATTTCTTCAGTCCTGTGCTGTACTCTATGTGGTTTAGTGGCTGCTTCTGTCTTTTGCTTTCTCAGGGATAGTTGACTCTTTTAAGTTACCTGTCATTTCTGCCTTAAACCTTGTTCAGGAAATTCACTCACACCAAAGTATCAGTTCCCTTCCATGGGTTGCATGCTTCCTCCTTGAGAACTGACCTTCCTCAAGGCCTTGTCCCAAAGTGACTTGTCCTGTTCAAGCTATATAGTACTAAACTGTGTTTGTCTCAGGCATTTTATAAAGTTACCTCATTTTATGTAATTCCGTATATAGAAAATTGGATAAGATAGACCACAAGAGATAAGTTGAGTTTTATGCTTCATTGGTACCTAGCTTTGTGTCATGACAAGTAAATGGTATAGGTGTAAGAGAAAGAGTGCTATTAGTTATCATATTATTTTAGCAGATCTCTCATGTTCCAGTCTCAAAAACTGTCAAGAAAGATGGCATTGAAGGTCATGACATCCCTTACAAATAAAACAAAGCTTGAATCAGTTGATACGGAGACACATGAAGGATTGAAGGCCACCTCCCAGAATGAGACCTAACAAGTGGTTCACGACACACAGCACAGAAAGTAAATGAAGTGTGTCTGTTCAAATCACAACTGGAATTTTAAGTGAGTGGAATGGAATAAACGCAGATCAGAATGTGAAATAAATTCAGTTTGGAATGTGTCTGGAGACCAAGGTTTATATAAGAACTATACAAAGCTTGGAGCATGACACAAGGTGAAATGTTCCTGGCATCTTGGAGTGAGACATGGACTCTTGAAGAACCAGGGCACAGACATTTCATCCAGAGTCATTTATTTCTACTTGGGAAAGAAAATGCAGACGTTTATATAATATGCTGGAGTGAGAGTAATATTCCACCTGGCACAGGGAGTTGTGTACAATTTCTCAGACATGGTATTTCAAGTTGAGTGTTACCAATAAAATATTCCTATCAAATCTCCATTCTTCTTTTCCTTGATTCTTGTTGCTATATTTCTTCTAGGGAGTCTCCCGTAGATCACACATTCTACAACTGACAGGTGAAAAACAAGAAGTGGTTAGAAAAAACTTAGTGAGTTAACTAGAAGGAATTCAGAAGCAACAGGTCACGGCAATGGACTTACCCTGTTGCTGAGACACTTTTCTTAAAGTGTAGCTCCTAGTGAGCTAGTGACTGAACAAGGGGACATAGAGAGAAGACTCTCTATGCAAAGCTGAAGAAGCAACTGGTAACCAACAATGCATCCTTTTTAAGGTAAAAGACTTTTCTACCATGTAATGGAAAAGCATACTTGCAGCAAGATTTTAAGTATTGGATTTAGTTGGACCATTAGAAAGAAGTGAGATGTTAGACCCCAAGTAGGAGATCATATGTAGGTTAACAAACTTCCTGGTAGTTGGAGATAAGTCAAGAGCAGGGGAGAAACCAAAAGGGAGTAGGGCTGTGGAGTAGGCATTCAGAATACAGGGTGTTTCTGAAATGATAAAGAAGGAGATGAGCTCCCAGGATGCAGGCTATGTGAAATCAGAGATGCAACTCCATGCTTACTTGTTCTGAGCGTGTCATTGGATTTGAGGGAAGTAGGTAATGGAGATGCTGGAATCAGTACTTCATATTGCCTGTTACACTTTTCCATGTTAAATAGCAGCCAGTGATGGTGTAGCTCACATTTGCATTCAGGTGAAACAAAGAAAATTCTGCAAATATTTACTTTTATGGCAGTGAGGGACCTGACTATATTACAGCTTGGTGAGTGGTGGGTGGTGGGGGTGCATTCTATAATGTTTGTGTTTTCCACTGCTAGGAGCAGTCCATGTATTTATCCACTGGGTAATTCTGACCATTTTAACTGCTAATGTTAGTATGGTATTATTGTTACTGACAAATGCATAAGGAATTGCTAGGTCAACAGCTCACAGAAATGTCTTTTGATTATGAGCACATTTTCAGTTTGTTTCCATTAGGGGTAGAAGGTAAAGAAGTATCCATGATCTCCTTTAGAGAAATGAATGTTAGATTTGGGGCATGGCTGGGCTGTGTCTTCTAAAATGCAGTAGAGCGTCCACCCAGCATGAAAACAAGAGGTCTTTTGAAGAACAACTGCACATTCAGATGAAGCAACCATGTCCTTCAAACCACATCCTTCCTGTCGCCTGTGGGAAAGGGGTGGTATTTGTACTGAGCTCCGAGTGCATGCAGAATAGATCTGTGTGTATTTCCATAAATAAAAGGGCATTGTGTGTGTGTGTTTGGCACCTGGAATGGCCAGAGCAGTTGATTGCCTTGGAGAGCTTTGTTCCAACCCAGGGATCAGCAGGATTTGGAAGCACTGAACTAGGAACTGAGCCCCAAAAACACATATGCAGGAGACCTGCGATAACATTAAGTTTGATGAACAACAATGGCATATGCAAGCCATTGGCTGTGTGTCAATACTCCCCTGAATTTAGCTCAGGGACGGGTTGAAATGCCTTGTGTCCCACCTGCAGACTAATGAGCATGTTGTAGTAATATTTTGAGACAGCACCTGCTTTTCTGATGAGCAAAACCCAGAATAGATAATATATGAGCATATGTTTTCGCAGAAACTTAAAACTCTGTCCTACTTTTCTTTGCTTGTATTATTCACACCATATTTATATTGTCACCAACAGTTAATGATTTGATCATGAATTAAATGATAAGCAGCATTCCCCCAAAACTTAACTTATTAAGTTAAAATAAAATGTATAATCATATTAACATGATCATTATCAAAATAAACGTTTTCATGCCATTCATCCCAAAACTGCTATGGACAGAAGCAAGAACTCAATATGACAATATCTTAGGTAAATTGGATGTTTCCTTACTGGAATACTCACTTCCTATTCAAAGTTGTTTCTCATCTACAGAGACTTGGGAAATCGGAATGGATTCTCTGTCCTTTAAAATATTCTCTGTTCAATTATTCTCCAGAGATTATACATAAAGTGCATAACTAGACATCACTGCAAGAGAAGACAAATTGTTCAGTGCTTCCTGCTGGAGGCCTTGTTGGTCAACATGTTCATCTTCTAATGTAATGAAAACAAAAAGAAATCTTTTGATCTTTTGGCTTTATTCAGGCACACTTTTTTTCCACATGAGTAAAACTTTCTTCTCTTGACTGAAGAGATGACACAAAGGTTATGAGCAGTAACTGCTCTTCCAGAGAACCAGAGTTCAGTCCCCGGTCCCCATATTCAGAGGCTCAGAACTACCTGTAACTTCAAGTCCAAGGTATCTGGCAGCCTCTTCTACCTCTGTAGGTACCTGCGCAGGTGGCATACACTCCTATAGACATACACACATAAATAAAAATAAAATAAAATCTTTAAAAAAAAACTTCCTTCATGGCAGAGGAGAGTTTGTCCAGAGGCATAATCTATTTTAATATTTGCTTTGCCTAGTTCATACCAAAATTGATTTTGAACATCCATCTATTTAAGCACATGTGGCTATCAATTATAGCATGAGAATTGTGCATCATGAGATTTAAAATAATCATAATCTCTGATTCAAGTAACCAAATGAAAGAAGTGTTCAGTTGAAGGAATGGACACACATTAAAACTCCTGTGTGGTAGGTGGTTAACATATTTCTCAGAAAACACAGTGAGTTTCAGATCTTAGAAATAATGTGGTAGAAGAGCTCTTGCCTAATCCTGCAAGCAAAATCCACTTTTGTAGAAATACGGAAGATAAAGGAATTGGGAGATGTGAGGTACGGGCATGCCCTGTCCAGTTCACACTTCATTAAGGGTTGCCTCTGCCTCAGCTCAGAGGAATCTACTTAGATCTCCGTCCTAGCTGTTTTGGGATCAATTGGAATAAAAACCATTTCAATGCTATGCAGGACATTAAAGAAGTCTTCAATATGTCATTTCTGGTCATGGCATGAATACTTGAGGAGGAGGTTCCTAGACACAATAAATAACAGAAGATCATTTTTATTAGCAGGCAGTACATGGTGTCAAAAATCAATGTGAAAGTTCATACTTTAATGAGATAGAGAAATACTAAAAGATTTAAATGGGCGGGGGCAGGGAAATCACCCTTCAATATAGATGAAGATCACTTCTATGAGCAGTTCATTATCACATGCTCCATCATGCTATAGTGTAGACAGCACAAAAGAAGAGGTAAGAGTACAGTTGGGCTGGGGATTATAGGCATTCATGTGCAGTATATACTCTCATGAAACAATTGGCAGGGGCAGGGTGGACACAAAGAATGCAAAACAACATAACAGTGTGGCATTAAAACAAAAGTCATAGCTGAGAGAGAGGAGCCAGAACCAAACAGAAGATTTCCAGAATAATGAAATGTGATGTTGATGATGATAATGTTTAGGATAGACCCTGAAAATGGGTGAGCTTTTCCCCTCCAAGGACAGAGAAAGGCATTCTGGACCATGAACTCTTCTGTAAAAGTAAGAAAATCTAATGGCAAAAATTCACATCTAGCTTTTGATCCAGCAGACATTTAGGCACAATGTTGCTTATGTGATCTCCCCCAGCATACACCATTCCACTTCCTTAAAACTATAGCCAAAGTCTGTGGAGCAACACAGAGAGATGTACTCTGTCAAAAATCCTAAGAGAATGAAGCTATTTTGTTTTCCTTTTAGACAAGTCTCATGCAGCCCAAGTTAGACTCAAACTCACTATGCAGCTGAGGCCGAACTTGGCCTCCTGATCCTCCTCTCTCCACTTTCAGAGTGCTGGGATAGCAGACATGTACCACGAGGCTCAGCTTATGCAGTATTGGGAATCTAACTCAGAGCCTCTCGAATGCTAAGCAAGTACTTTACCAGCTAAACTATGTCCCTAGCGCCTGAACATTTTCCTTTCACTTTCATGGAATGGGAATGCTTTTTAAAATAGCACATTAGCTCTGTGGTAATGAAACAGAAAAATCCAACAGCCACACTGAGAGGTACCCACAGCCATCCATGCCTGTCCACTCAGGAATGCTCACTTGGTTGCAGAAACAGATAGTGTGAGCATCTCTTGCTTCTAAGTATTATTTGTACTAATTTATATATTCTTTCTTCTTGCAGTCAGATTGTAAAAGGGCACAGGTAACTGTGTCTACAAATTGCAGTTTTTGTCCTGACACTACTGCCTAATGGATTGTGACTTTAGTTCTTATTAGGCATCTCTTAATGTTCCTTCATTGAATTTAAAAACACCAACCAATACAAATGAATTTCCTGCCACTTGCATATCTTGTAATCAATAAATTGTCAATGGAGGCCAGCAAGATGGCTCTGTGGAAGCCTGGTGACTTTAGTTCAATCCCTGGGACCCACATAAAAGTGGAAGGAAAGAATCAACTCCACAAAATTATCCTCTGACCTCCATACATATGCCAAGGCACACATACCCCACACATATACCACACACAAATTATTTCCAAATAAATACTTAGAAAAAGATTCTTTTGTGAGTTAAATCAAACTTTGTATAATAATACATTTCAATTAAAGCTAAGTTAACATGCTCAAGAGTTGCAATAAGATTCTGTGTAGAAGCATTTTACCTGAATGTATGTATGTGCACCATGTGCATGCCAGCTGCCCCTCCCCAAAGACCATAAAGAGGCTGTTGGGACTCCTAGAACTAAAGTCACAGATGGTTGTGAGCCTCCATGTGGATATAGGAAGCTGTACCTGGGTCCTCTGAAAGTGCCGCTGATGCTTTCAATCACTAACCCATCTCTCCAGTAATTATGTTGTCTGCTTAACTGAATTTTTTCTCTTGCCTGGGAAAGTGATGCATGTGCTATAGAGACATTCATGAGTGATTGTACTGAATTGAATCAATCCCCTGCTTCTTCCACCTGGGCGACATAGCTAGGAGCACACCCTGATATCAGAATTATAGGAATTAAAATGGAATGAAGTCAAGTTAGTGGGATGTTTGTGCTCCCTCCATGTTAATTTGTTTTGATTCCTTCTTACTACCTGCATAGCCATCTGGTTTAACACCTGGAGTCAACAGAGGCTTAGGAATTTCCTCAGTATTCCCTGATCTCTGTCTGATTTCCCTTGTGGAAAGTGAAAAATGCTGCTGGACCAGAATTTCAATCACAACAAATCCTATGCTCATGATGAAGAGGCTGCTACCCCAGTTATTTACCTATATACTGTGTCAGCATCCTGTTATATACATATATATACATATGTATATATGTATGTATACACACACACACACATATATATATATATATATATATATATATATATATATATATATATATATATATATATATATACCAGGAATGCTAAATATGTGAAATAGTTCAATTCATGGAGCATAATACACAGCTAATACCTATTGATAGTTTATTATGAGAAACAAGGTGAAAATAAATGCATTCCAAGGGAAAGTGAGTTATAACTGTCATATTTTTAATTATTGATATTTTGTCAGTGTTCTTAGCTAGGTCTTTATTATCCTTAATAGATATAATATGATCAGAGTTTGACTTTTGAGCTATTTTGGACTTGCTATTTTCAACGTTATTTTAAAATGAATAATGATTCAATAAAACTTGACAAATTCAACAACTTAGGAAAATGCTTAGAAAGCTCCCACATGACTGTTTCTAACTCTTTGGCTATCATTGATAAAAGCAATTACTCTCATAAACTGAACAATAAATGCACACCAGACAATGCTTAGTGCCTGTGAGCAATCTCACCATGCTAATCACTTGTAAGATGTGATATGATTCAATACAAGCCTATCTCTTGGGGGAAAATATGAGTTAGAATCTTCTAGAACAAAAATTAAGAGTTTCCATGGGTCATCATGGTAGGATTGGACTTGTTGGAGACTAGAGGCCTTTCTCTTCTCACCCTTTAGCCTACAGCGATTCTAGAACATGAAAATGAAGCCCTGGGGTAGAGGCCTGTCTGCATCCTGGCAGCACCAATTCAGCTGAGTGCCAGGTTGGGGTGCCTGCCAAAGATCTAGGGGCTTTCACCACAAGAAGTTGGGAAACAGCTTCCACTTTATGAATGGGTATCTCTTGGCTGTGAGCTGAGTCACTAAAGCCAAGCTGCATAGCCTCTGTGACTCTCACATGCTGTGAAACCTCAACAGATTTGCCCCTTCATCTCTTGTTCAAATCAATATTCACCCAAAGCCAGCGATCCGGCCATGCTATAGATGTAGATGCTAAACCAATGTCCATTTGGCAAGCGTGTGACCAGAGTATGGCTGTAGATGAGTGTGAGTATATCCTGATCTCTAGATACAGCCCTCCTTTGTGCAATTGCCTCTTGATCCTTGATAAAGTGAAGTCAATGCAATTCTTTTTACATCACTAGGGTATTAAACACACATGCTGACATTGGTCAAACAGAAAGTTTTTATCCCATTCTTCAAATTGAACTTTTTAATAATTACACAGAAAAGTAATTTAGAGTTAGTTGAGAATTAGAAAGGAATAGATTCACGTCCAGGGTTTGCCATCTCATTGTGTATGTTTTGGAAAGTAATTGAAGCACCCTAGCCTCTCTTCAGTTTGTAATTTTTTTTTAAACAGGGCTCTCAGTAGGGGAATGTTATCTGTTTAAAGTGCTGAACCCAAAGCCTGCTTCACAGAATATATGGACTAAATCCTAATGTTAGAAGCAGTCAGGATCATGTCTCCACCATCTGGCATTTTCACTGTGTGGAAGCCTCAAGCATACCCTGAGAGCTCTTTAATCTTTCCTCCCCTGACCCATTGTTATTATGTGTCAAATTTCCACCTTCCACAAGCTCAATCAAAGCTAGAAATCCCAGGCACTTATTCTTTTTTTTCCAATCCCTGGACCTAATCGGATACCAGGGTCTAAGTTTTGTTGTTGTTGTTTTGTTTTGTTTTGTTTATTTTCTTAACTATACCCTCTTTTCCACATCTTTATTTGGGGTCGTCATTCTCACTGGACCAGATTATGGCGGCAATCAAATACTTATTAATTTTAATGTTTTCTTTGTGTGTTTGGTGGGAGGTGGTGCATGCAGGTATGTGTGCACTCATGTGTGTTTGCACCTGTGCTTGTGTAGAAGCCAGAAGTCAATGAGTGTGTATTCCTCTATTGCTCTCTACCATATTTTAGAGGCCATGTCTGTTACTGAAACTGAAGCTCATTATTCTGCTAGACTAGCTGGATAGTGAGCCCCTAGAACCTATGGCCTCTATCCACTTTCCCAGTCCTGGGATTACAGACCCACACAACCACACTTAGGTCTTCACTTTTGCACAATAGGCAACTTACCAGCTGAGCCATCTCCCCAGCCTCTCAAATACTCATTCTTGTATTTAATCTCTCCCAACATCTCCCAGCAGCAGTAATACCCTCTAGCACACTGTGCTTGCTCCAGTCCATTTCCTGTCACATGGATATTTGTGGCTGAGCATCTCCAGCCAGTATCCCTTTTTATCTCCAACTTCCTTCTCCATTCTAAGTTCCTCCAGCTACCTGCTTTGCACTTTAAAAGATACTTGGAGGATGATTATTTTTAATCAAAATGCATTAAATTGAATATTGGAGTATCATCATTGTCTGGGGAGTCATGGCTGAATATCTGCTATACTGGAAATGCAATATAGCAAAGTGATAGAGTCTTCTTTGCATGTGTAAGGCCTGGTGTGGCCTTATACACTCCAAAAACGACCCTTTGCTGTGATGTTTTGAAGGTAGTACACTTTACCAAATACTTTTTTGTTGTTATTAACATAGGTATTAAATAGGCAGTTTGGAAAATTAGTAAGAGCCTAAAATTGGTCACTTATTAGCCATTGGTATACGAACAATAAGTAAACAAATCAGATGGATATAAATATATATAAACTAATACTGAACATGCTGCTGAAATGGACATCATGCCTGGCTATTTGTGCTTTGGCGTGACCCCTACCACTGCAATATGCCATGGTTTCACACTAAATATTGTTATGAACAAAGATAAGATGCCCTCATCTATTCGGCTTTAAACTTCTTGGGAGAAGAGAGACCACCTTACAACTAGGCATACAACAGAGAATGGTGCCCAGTCACCCATCTATAAATGCTTGTTCATCGACTGAGGGTGCTTCAACTGTTTGGGAAATGGTAATGAGTTTTATCATCTAGGTAAATATTTTATATCAATTCTTTGCCCTGAAGTCAGGCCCTGAATTTGCAACCTGTTTAAAGGGAGTAAAGGTGGAATAGAATGTACTGAAAAAGTGCCCACTGGGTAGAAGTGCTTTTTATACACTCGTTAATAATGATATGATAGAGAATCATGGATGTTCCAGAAAGCTACCGAAGCTATAGTTAGGAAAGGGAAACTGCAGAGTTAGCAACCCTGGGTTTTGACTCTAGCCCAAAACTCACTGTCTCAATAATTTTATACAAATGATTTGAATTCTGAGCAATGGTCATTGTCAGTATGAAAGTAGTAGTAGCAAGTAACAGTGCTCATAAAGTTATTGTGAGGATTGAGTGGGTAAATCCTAATAAAATACTAGTAACGTGTTCAGCACTAGAAAATACAATTTATGATCATATACTAATGTAAATCTCAAGGATAGAACTATGGTTTGTTTTGAAAGTCTTCATTGTCTCTTTGAATATAATGGTTAATCAAAGCCTGCCCTAGCCCCTAAAGAATGAATATTAAAATGTTCTCTCATTACAAAAATGTCAGTTTTATAATGTCTCTGCCCATTGAACCCTCCATGGTGAGGCATTCTCTCTGACCTTTTTAGGTATCACCAATTATTTAAAAGTCTCTTTATAATTCTAAAAGAGCTTTTATGCTATTTTTCCTGAATGCTTATTATAGGTTCAGAGTCATGTGCTATAAAAAAAAAAAAGTATTTGCCTGTGTGCTTTCATAATGAAGGTAATTTAATTGGGCACTCTGCCTCCACAGATCAGCTAGCTAGGGTCAAGATGACTTTTATTTTAAGAGTACATGGGAGAAATGTTACAGAAGGGACCTCCCTTTTGCTTTATGGATTGAATTATGCATATTTTAATAAGGCCAATGGTGATTCTGTGTTGTATTTCCAAGGCAGCTTGGCTAAAAGACAGATTCGCTATGTGTTCTCCTGGAGTGGATGTCTTATCACCCTGCAACTTTCTACTCTGCACCTGCAGTTTGACAATCTGGGGGCAAGGGCACTTCAGAAACATGACTTTACTATTTTTCTGGAATTCCTGGTGCCTTTGAAGGTCCTTAGTTGAACATCTCCAAGACAGTACTTGTCACCTTATAGGAACAGAATAAAACAAATACCTCTTAAAAACAGGGACTGCTCTAACCACATTAATGCATATGGAACATTCGCTTTGTACACAGTGGCAGTAGGACTATAGTGTGAGCTCATTCTCTGTCTCTTTCTGATAAGGCTGTCCCGTGAGGGGACCAAGAACCATGCTTCCATCTGAGCATGCATACCCTCCACACCACAGTGAGAAGTTGAATATTGAGTTTAACATTATTGTAGGTGATGTCAACTTCAAATGGGATCTGGATGTGAGGCAGTAGGCATTCTGGCAAACACTCTGCTATAATTAGCAATGAAGATGTACCCTACTGTGACCTTTTTCTGATAAAGGAGGTCCTGTCAATCTGAGGATGAGACAGGGATACCACCATCCCTGAAGACACTGTGTACTTCCTGAATGTGCTACTTTGTGTGGTTGAGTGAGCCTTAGAGATTTAAATCTTTGTTCATCTTATATTTTATGAGTTCACAATGGTACTTAAGAACTATATAAATAAACTGTTCTTCAAAATCCTCAAAGTAGCAAGAATTAATAAACCTTCACAAAAATAATTAAAAACATTAGGGGGTCCTCTTGAATCTGAAGGTTGGGAAGATCATGAAACGACTTCAAGATATCCCCAGCTCAGAATGGAGCCTTTGTTACAAAGTCTCTGATTATAATTCTAACTCAGGCTGCAAACTTTTTCACCAATCAGGTAGCATCCCTACTGTGTGTGTTCACATACACTACACAGACACACATGCACACAGAGAAACACAGACAAACAAAATAGATACATGTAACAAAATGTGTTTGGGGTCTATTGTAGTTTGGTATTGGAGTAACAGTTTCTCAAGAGCAGCACATTGAACCTAGGTGTCTTTGAACCCTTTCAAGGAAGATGTGAGCTCAAAATGCTTTTTACCATAGTCATAATAATAACACATACCCAGCAACTTTGCACTGGTGGTGTAAAAGCTCTGTATCATAAATCACAGTGGGTACAAAACATACTAGCTACTGTATTCTTCATTCCACATGCTTTCTACATGCCTCAATTTATGACATTCACTATGAAAGCATGAAGAAATGATGGCATGTAATAAGGACTTCCCTTTCTGTCTGTGTTCTGTGTCTCTCCCTCCCCACCATGCCTTCCCTCTCTTCCTCTCCTTTTTCCCGTTCCTTTCTCCCTACTCCCTCTCTCCTCTCATCCCTCTCCCCCTCCCTTTTCCCCTCTTTCTCTCCCTTCCTCTTTCCCTCCCCTTCTTCCCTCCCCAAGCGTGTGTGTGTGTGTGTGTGTGTGTGTGTGTGTGAGAGAGAGAGAGAGAGAGAGAGAGAGAGAGAGAGAGAGAGAGTTAGGGTTGCACCTAAGAGCTTATCATTTCTCCACATGTGTTGTACAGCTGAGCCACATCCAAGCCCTTAAATCTTACATCTTGGAACATGTCTCTTGAATATTCTCTGTGTACAACACAGAGTGTGTGGTAGGGTTTTGTTTTTGTGTTGAAACAGTGATTTTCTTGAGGAGGAGGAGGAGAATGATAAGCCCCTTGTGGAGATGAAAGCAGAACTAAGTACCCTTTTCACCAGGCACCCTCTGAAGGAAGCTCTAGTGTTTCCAGTCTTGGATGCTTTGCAGAGATTTTCTGCAAAATGAATGAGGTGAGCTGTCGCCACAAGGCAAACACGAACAGTCCTTGTTGCCAACAATACATAATTTGAGCTTTCCAACCAAAATTTAAATTTTGGAAAAGTGATTTCCATTCCTGACAGCTTCATAATAATCAAGGACTGCTCTGATGAGACTGGCAGTGATATTAATTAATGTGGCTTTTTTTGTATTATGCAGTGAAATGTGTCAAAATTGGGAAGGTCTGCATAACTTATGAGAGATCAATGTTTAGAGCAAAATATAAATTCATCACACTCGGCATCATGCCTGGGTAAAAGATCCACTAAAATACGACAGACTTTTCTATAATATAGAATGTAGCTTTGTGAATGTGGCTTTAGATTCCACATTGAATCTCCTATTTGACAAAGTGTGCCTATCAACTTCGGGTATATTTTCAAAATAAAATATCCACAGTTATCTGAAATGGCTGTGGCATACTGCTGTCCTTCCAACTATAATATATATACACAACCCAATGATGAACTACATATATAGCCTATGTGAAGTCCAATGTTTTTCACAGATCTCATACCAAAACAAATCGTATAACAGATTCAGGTCAGCAGCAGACATAAGATGACAGTCAGTGTCTTCTATTAAACCATATAGTAATACAATTTGCAAAAATGTAAAAATTTACATTTTTACAACAATATTTATTTTTATAATTTTACAGTTCACAACAAGATTTAAGATAAACCAACTACAGGATACCTCTTTCACATAATACCACTTGTTGTCAACAGTCACTTTCCAACCAAAATGCTTTATTTATTTATTTTTTTGCTAGCATGTAGTTGACTTCCACATTCAAAACTAAGTTTTAAATTCTCAGTCTTAATAGGATAAATATTTACATATGGTCAGATGATCATATTGCCATATTGATATATAGTAAAAAAACAATAAATAATTGACATAAACAAAAGTTCTTTTCCTATCATATGATTATAAATATATCAAAAAGATTCCGGGCCAAAAATTTGGAGAATTGGTGTTTGGGCTGAAGACTGCAGCCCCAAAGAAGATAGAAAGAGCAAGGTAGCCACCACATTCATGTGATACTATCATGAAGTCCTGAAAAAAATGCCATGAGAAGATAGAAGCAAGGAGCTGGACCTACCCTTCCATAGATAGAGTGCTTGACTAACATACACAAAGCCCTGGATTCAATCCCTAGCACCACATAAACCAGGTGAGGTAGTGCATGCCTTTGATCCCAGAACTCAGGAGGTGGAATCAAGAGGATCAGAAGTTCAAGGTCATTCTTGGCTACATAATAAGTTCTAAGCCACCCTGAGCTACATGAGACCCTGTCTCAAAAAAAAAAAAAATATGTCACTAGATCAGAGGCTGAAGTTATACCCTTAATCTCTATTTTCAAGTACGTATCAGCTCATAAGGAAAGAGTAGACAGTCTTGTAGAGGGGGCAATCTGTTCAGAGAAACTAATAACAAAATCCCATGCTATGCTCTGGGATCTACAAGACCAGTTTGCACAGAGCAGCCATGCATGCTTGAACTGGAAGGAGAGACTGAGAACAGGATAACATGCCCACAGCCCTGATTGGGAGATGGGGTGCAGTCAATTCTCATTTTAGAGAATTCTAGCTAGCAGTAGCACAGAGACCCATGTGGTCATGGAAAGCTGATGGCAGAGCATTTTCTTTACCATTTTCAAATGTTTTTATTTTTTGATATTTTCGTACAATGTATATTGATCATATTTTCCCTCTCATAAGCCTTCCCAGATCCTCTCCATCTCCCCACTCATCGAATTTCATGTTCTTTCCCTCTTTAAAAACAAAAACATAAACCAGGCGGTGGTGGCACACGCCTTTAATCCCAGCACTCGGGAAGCAGAGGCAGGTGGATCTCTGTGAGTTCGAGGCCAGCCTGGGCTACCAAGTGAGTTCCAGGAAAGGCACTAAGCTACACAGAGAAACCTTGTTTCGAAAAACCAAAAGAAAAAAAAAAAATAGAATCCAATTTGTGTTGATCAAAGCTGCAAAGGAAGATTGCTCCATAACCATGCCATCTAAGCCCTAGCCAGCTGGAAATACCAAACATTCTAGAACAATGTATGAGGTAACCATTGTTTAAAATGTGGCCAGGGAAGTATAGTAAATAGATAAGATCATGACTAAAAGAGAAAAATGCTCAAACTCAGGTGAAAACTATGAAGTGAGCCAATTGGGTTTCAGTGTATGAGAATCCATTTTCATTAGCTGAATGACAGTTCAGTGCTTGAATGAAGAAATACTGAAAGAACACAGCAGCCCCTGGAAGGGTTTAGTCAGGTTTAACACACAGAAGATGTGGAGAAGGCATGCATCAGTGCTTTCAAAATCAAACTGGAGCACAAGCAAATTATTTAAGAAATCAAATAGATAGAGCTAGACAGACAACTCAGTTACAGGCACTGGCTGTTCTTCCATCGGACCTAGGGTTGGTTCCCAGCAATCACCTGTAACTCCATTTCCAGGGATTCCAGTGGCCTCTTCTGGCTTCCATTGGCACTGCATGTACAAGGTGCACATTCATACATGCAGGTATTCAACACATAACACAAATACTATAGGTCTTAATTTTTAAGTACATGTCAACTGATGAAGAAAAGGTATGTGTTCTTGTAGATAGAAAATCCATTCAGATAAACTAATGACACAATATCATGCTATAAATCAGAGGTGGGGTTATTACATTAGATAAGCAAGGAGACAGAGTTTATAGTCTACAGCTGGACTAAAGAGGAAGATTTAGCTAATCTCTGTAGGAGCAGTCTCTATAGGGGAGCAATCTTCATACCATAAGTATCTAGGGGAAAAAAGCTATGGTGGGCATTTTCTGGACACACCATCAACACTTGTACTTGGTCCTCTAAGAAAGGCTTTCTTTGCCAGCCCTCTGAGGCTGAGGCTATGGAGTGTTTGACAAGGCCATGCCTTTGTCAACAATTTACATTCACTCAGGACTTTACTCATTCAGGATTTCCTCCCTCCCTACAATGTGGCATGAGTCCTCACATGCACACAGAATGAACATCTATTAAGAAAAGTGTAGAAGCTAAAGGCAGAGATTTAGACATCAGTAGTGTATGATGTCAGCTAAGAGAAATCTTACAAGTGGCATCCTAAGAAAGCAAGGCAGAGGACAATGACATCAGAGAAATGAATGAGAGGAGGAGACTTCCATTGCAAGTCATCCTGGGCGCTATGATACAGTCTTCTTCAATTTCCAGTGGGCTTGTCTGTTCAGATGCAGTGACTGTTTCTATTGGAGTTTTCACAGCCTTCTGAGGACAGTAGTAATCTGTATGCATGTTGCTACAAGTGAGGGGAAGCAAGGAGCTGGGAGAATGGGGGGGGGGTGTGAATGTCTCCTCAAACTGTGAACATTTTCTAGTACAAATCTTCCCTTTTTAAATATCTGGCAGCATTTAGATAATTTAAAACATTTTAATTTTGGTTTAGATTCAAATGTGTCTTTTGCCAACCATTTATGGCCTATAAATAGCCATTAAGATTGTTGCAACAGAAGCACTTAGAAATCCTTACTGCTGGCCTTGATAGTTTGGCAGAGAAATAGTGATCCCAAACTGGAAAATTAGCCAGCAATTAGACATATGTACTTGTGATATGTTTTTTTCAGACAGGGTTCCCCTAAGTAGCCCAGGCTGCCCCCAAACTATAAATCTCCTGTTTGGCCACCTTCTGAATGTTAACGTTAAGGATATGTTATATTTTAAAATATATATCAAACTGCTTAATGAGTTCTAAATGATAAGCGTAAATGTAAATAATTTGACTCAAACACAGTTCTTTAGTAACCTTTAGGTGTTAGCTGCAATTCAGAGGAAGCTCTGAATCTAGAGAACCCTCTCTCATGACAAGTACAAGGTGTGGAGCACCGAAGGCTCAGCTCCATAGGTTAGCACCTGGAATGCCTCTCACCTACTTGCTAATGAAGCTCGAAGCCACACATGAGCTTTTTAAAGCTTACGGCATGTGTGGGCGATAGCACAGTCGGCAAAACACCTGCCTCAAAAAGCGTGAGAGCCTGAGTTCCATCCCCTAGGACCCCATATCAAAACCAGGCATGGTGGCATAAACTTCTAACCCCAGTGCTGGGGAAGGTGACATATGCAGATCCCTAGGGCTCACTGGTGGACTAGCCTAGCGTACTTGCTGAACTTTAGGCCCATTGAAGACCTCATATCAAAAACCAATGTGGACAAGGGCTGAGGACTGACATGTGACCTTATCGTCAGGCCTCCATACACATGTACACCTGTACGCACATGAGCACACACAGGCTCCTGCTCACACACAGGGGGTCTGGGTGGGGAGATAACATGAAAGTAATCACATATAATATCTGATTTTTATTTGTTCAATTAGGCCAACTTTATCTTAGTAGAGGATCGGATGTCACTTCAGCATTGTCAGAATTCTCAAACTTGATATTTTCCCAGCAGATATCACCATTACCTAAATGTCATTTCATTCCACAGAGATATTACAGCATCTTATCCTTGTTCTCCTGTTCTTGGACATTTAATCCAAACAGGCCACAAGCTATGCCTCAAACAGCCTTGAGCCAAAGTGGAGACACAGTGTGGCCATTGCATAGAGACAGTTCCCCAGACTATGCCTGATAGGAAGAGGCTCCTGGGGCAGGAGAGGTGCAGGAGAGATCCAAAACAAAGATCCCCCAGAGTAAGGAACCAAGGCAAACAGTTGACAGTAACCATGAGCACATGTAGTTTCCTATGACTCCAACTTGAAAATGAGCAATAATGATCGTCAAGAACCATTACTTTTTGCTTACTGTAAGTCAGACGTGTCTACACTATCCTGGAGTTCACTGAGCAGATAAGTAGACCATCTGGCTCGTGGGCCCCACACGTCATTTGCTGCTGCCCACCCACCACCCAGTGTCTGGGATTACAGATATATTCCTTCACCCATGGCACTTTACAGAGTCCCAGGGATTCAACTCAGGTCCCCGTGCTCACAAAACAAACACTTTGCCAACCCCAGTCCCCAAACTGTTAATAAATGTTTATTTTGCTACTAGACCCTGTATTTGCATTTTTAAAAAATACTACAATTTTATCACAAAACATTTATATTCATTTTAGAGAAAATGATTTCATAATAAAATTGAAGGAAGAAGATTACATAGAAGAGTGAGTTGAGATAAGCTCAAATATTAGTTTACTATGGCTCCGTTTACAGAGAAAGGATGTGGAAGAGAGTAGGTAAATATTTATGAAGCATCGATTTTTATAGATCTTTACAAACTATACCTCATTTGACATAAAGCATATCCACTCTTCTGCTTTGTAGTATAGTGTGGGAAACTTGATTCTAGCGGTTGTGGATCCAAATTGTTTTGTGCTTTTTAATTTTTTTGAGAATGCTACATGAGTACTGTATTAGCATCATTTTCACCCCTCCTGATCACCACTTCAACTCCTCCCATGCCCCTCCCCACTTTCTCTCAAATACACAACCTCTTCTTTAATTATTATTCACACAGAGAGAGATAGACAGACACTCGTGCATACACAGGCACACAACCTGATTCTCTTTAGCGTTGCTCATATTTATTTGTTTAGAGCTAAGCACTTGGACTTGTAAAATCCGTCTGGGACATTTTTCCTGGAGAAGACTAATTCTTTTCTCTGCAGCCACTGATTTCCTGGAACTCTTCATCTAGGGGTGGAGCCTTGTGATATTTGTCCACTCCATTTAGATGTGTCATTGGTGCCCATCATTGTGTAGGTCCTGTTTAGGAAGTCATGTTGTTGAAATTTTATGGGTGCAACTTTCCGTCACATAGAGAAAACACTACCTGACGACATATGTCCTGATCTTCCAGCTCTTACATTCTTTCTGCCTCCTCTTCTGTGATGTTCCCTGAGCTTTGTGGTGCATGAGTCACATTGTTAAATTTTGGGGTCTGGCACCCCATGGTCAATTCCTATCCTTATGACAACAGACAAATGTAGCTCTCCTTATCAAAGAACCTTCTTTTTACAGCAGATGGAGACCATTTACAGAAAGCCACAACTGGACAAATGCTATTTCTATTTCAGCAGTTTTTCAGATGACAGGACTTCTTTTACCCTGCAGACTTTCCACATATTCACACAGTATAGATGGTTCTGGGGAAACATCAGTCATCTTTATCTTCATGTTGCTTATTGCTCCAATCTTTGGGTGTGTAAAGCATAAAAGACTACCAATTTAGTAGCAATGAGCACTACAGACATTCAGAGAAAAGGAGATGCCCAAGGTGAGTAGATAGTGTCCCCTTGTCCCAGGTAGCCAAGATAGATGACTAGATCAGGTCAAAACAGTGAAATCCATGTGATGGACTTCTGCTAGTACCAGTGCAGCAACATGTGTGTGTGAATGTTCAGTTGCACTTATGTGTTTAGGTGCATGTGGAGCCAGAACAAACCTTTCCTGTCATTTGTTAAGCACTTTCCACCTGGGGTTTTGAGACAGGGTCTCTCACTGAACATGGAACTCTCTGCTTAGGTTAGGCTGGCTGAAAAGGGGGCCACAGGCACACATGCGTCTCTGCTTTCCAAGGGCTGCAATCACAACTCCACAGCATCACTCCAGGCAAGTTTTTTCTCATGGGTTCTTGAGAGTTGAAGTCAAATCTTCATGCCTGCAAGGCAAGCACTTTACAAACTGAGCTATCACCCCAGGCTCACAACAGACATTCTGGAAATCCAAATGAATATTCACAGCTAATAGGAACACATGAACTATGTTAAAGTATCAATGGGTTTATAATGATAATGCAAGAAAATTAGTAACTTTTACAGAATGCTGGTGGTATAAATCTAAAAACTGGAAAATAGAGAAAGATAATTTCCTTACCAAACTACACCCGAAGCTGTAAAAGTAACTGATAAAAACTGTAATCATTTAGAAGTTTATTAACTGTCCAAAAATGGTAAACTCAGAATGTCATCTGAGTGTGTGTGTGCGTGTGCGTGTGCGTGTGTGTTTTTGCGTGTGTGTGTGTGTGTGTGTGTGTGTGTGTGTGTGTGTGTGTGTGTGTGACAAAATAGAGTATCAGATCCCTTGGAGCTGGAATTACAGGGTGTTGTAAGTTGCCCAACATGGGTACTTAGAACCAAACCCTAGTTCTCTGACAGAGCGGCAAGTTCTCTGAACCACTGAGCTATCTTCCAGCTCAGAATATCAACACTTTTCAACCCTTAATTGAATTAATGAATCTGACAATTATCATTGATCATTATCAAGACCATTGGCAGAAATAACAATGAGAAAACTTGTGTGATAAATAAATCAAGATATTTAATGATGTAAAAAGAAAAAATGAAAAAAGAACTTTCAGATTTGAGACCTACTCTGATTCTACTTTGAAAAGAATCATAAAGTTGCATCTATAATATAATCAAAATAATGTTATTAAGCAAGCAATAGAGAATTTCTGTGATGTTGGCACAGTGGTTGTACATCTCCTGAAGTGTCTTTCAGTGAAAAATACTGATGGGTCTGCAGACAAAATGATGAGGTATACAGATTGGCTTCAGAACAAACCAAGATGAAGAGAAGTATCCACAAAATAAGCCTGGCATGTCATCATAATTCCTGAAACCAGATGATGGAATCCATTGTCATAGATTTCCACCTGGGCATATGTTAGAAATTCCTCATTGTCTCATCTTTTTAAACTTTTTCCTAGTCCAGACAATTCACTCATTGGACATTCATATTGCCATTTATACTGACAAGGTGGTCCTGCTGGAACAGAGGGAGAAAGTGGCCCAGGTCTATGCCCATGGACAGAACAGAGAACTTTACAGCACGATAACTCAATGTGAGCTTCTCATCCTGGGTCACCATGGTGGAGATTGTTGTAACCACAGTGTGGCTCTGGATCCTGCTTGGCTTTTCCTTCAAACAGAAAACCAAATGTTTTAGTATACCATGTTCTGTAGCACACCTGTTCCCATATGATTCTGTGTGATGTTCAGAGCTCTTGGCCTGCAAATGTTTCGTACTCAGAGCTCACCCCTGCTACTTGCTGATCCAGCTGCAGGCGTTTGCCATAGTTGAAAAGTTAAAAACAAGAGACATGTTTTCCCATGCATTTATTATTATTTTAAAAACTCAGAAGCCAGAGCTGGAGAGATGGTTCAGTGGTTAAGAGTGTAAACTGCCCTTGCAGAGGACCCAAAACTGGTTCCCAGCACCAGCAACATTGGGTGGTTCACAAACACCTGTAACTCTAGCTCCACACTCTCTGACACCCCCTTATGGCCCCCACAGGCACTGGATGTATGTGTGACTATACATGTAGCCACACACACATGCATATAAATAAAAATGTTTTGTTAAATCAGAACCAGTATGAAAATCATCAAATAATTTCTGATGTTTTTCATCCAATCAGACTGCTGCTAGGGTGGTTTGAGTGAGCTGTCCCCACTGTCCCAGCACTGGCATGCTTTGTCCTCCATTGGTGGCTGCTGAGAGGTTGAGAACGTATGGCCTTGCTGGAGGATGTCACTGGGGTGGACTTTGGGTTTCAAAAAAACTCATATGATTTCAGATTCACCCTCTGTGTTTCCTGCTTGCGGTGTGAGATGTGAGGTGTCAGCTGTTCCTGTAGTCTTGCATGCCTCCTGTCATACTTCCCTGCGTGATGGGGATGGACTCTTATCCCTCTGGAGCCATAAGCCTGAAATAAACCCTTCCTTCTAGAACTTGCCTTGGTCATGGTGTTTTATCACCACAATAGAAAAGTTGTCACACTTTTTCCCCCAGATGCGGATTCCTTACACTTGAATCAAATAAAAGTGCGGAATAAAAATAGTAAATTTTAAAATTACAGAGTGTTTTATCTAAAAGTATAAATTGCTGTCACTTTTTCTTTTTAGTACTAGAGATTTGAACTCAGGGCCTTGCAAATGCTAAGCTAGTATTGTACCTGAGTCACCACTCTTAGCCCTCCACTTAGTTTTTAGTTTGTTACAGGGTCTCACTAAATTGCTGAGATTGCTTTAGGTGACTCTGTAGACCAGGCAAGCCTTTAATTAGCTTGTGATCCTTCTGCCCCAGTCTT
Source organism: Peromyscus maniculatus bairdii (assembly GCF_049852395.1). Taxonomy (NCBI): domain Eukaryota; kingdom Metazoa; phylum Chordata; class Mammalia; order Rodentia; family Cricetidae; genus Peromyscus; species Peromyscus maniculatus. The sequence goes on along the minus strand of NC_134856.1, from coordinate 93,598,678 downwards.
AGGAATAGCTACGATTGTAGCCATACACCTCTCCCCATGTGCTCATGCAAGTGTGGTGCTTGTGTGTGTGCATACGTTTTTTTGTTCAGTGACTACTTTTCTGCTTTGGACCTTAAAAATATACAAATTACCCCTCAGAAAAATGCTGACAAATTATCATACAGTTCGCCCTATCACAAAGATAACACAAAGCAGCTATGCTGAAATAACTGTACAGCCAAAACCACACAGAAAGACCAGCAAGATTGCATGGATATGTGTCTGCATTTCCTGCTTATGGGCTTCATCACCAAGAAGCTCTTCTGCAGTCTCTAAGGAAATGCCAGCCTGATTTCCAACTTCACTTCCTCCCTCTTCCCCCAGCAGGCAAGAAAGTTAAAGCAATACTAATTTTACACAGCTGTTCACTAAGCACTAGCAGGGAGGGGGCTAGGAAAATAGATCAGTTGATAAAGTACTTGCCTTTGCAAGCATGAGAAGCCAAGTTCCATCACCCAGAACCCGCATGAAAATGTTGGGTGTCATGGTGAGTGTTTCTAATGCCAGCACTGAAGAGGCAGAAACAGGAGGATCCCTGGGGCTCACTTACCTGTCAGTCTAGGTAGTTGGTAAACTCCAGGCCAATGAGAAACCCTGTCTCAATGAAGGTAGATGGCATTCATAAAGATGACAGTTAACATTATCCTCTGGTCTTCATACACACATGCACCTGTACACACAGGAATATGCATATATATATGCATATTCCTGTATGTACAGGAGTATGTGTATATATATAAATAATATATATACATACATAAAAATAATAACAGCTAGTACAGATTATGCTTTCCTACTTTATATGTGTTAAGGACTTTATCTTCACAGGAGGTTGCTAGGCTCCATCACCCTTCTCAATTAAAGAGTCAAGTAACAGTGAAAATCAGAGAGAGGATTACTCATTGTGGTCACATTGAGAAAAGGAACACATAGAGGGATCAAGTGACCCTAAGCCCATCTTTGGGGTACTGATATGAGGTTTGGTTTATAAAGAGGAAGAATTGGGGCAGGAGCAGGGCAAGAGTGTGCACAAGTAAGCAGTCTTGTTCTAAGTGTGGTCTGGTTGACCATTGTCTCTGTTAGGTTCTGCAAGTTGGTCCCAGGATGCTAATCATTGTCATCTTTTGAGAGAATCTATCTGCTCCAACATAGGGCCATTTCTGCTCTAGCATGCAGCTTCGATGTCATGGACAGTTACCTTCATCTGAGGGTGGAATGTTCTGTCCTGGGAGGTTTTGCCATTCCTGGAATTAAGAGTGACTCAGAAGAAAAGATAAAGGATAATAGTTTAACTTTGTACCTTTAGCCAAAGTAAAGAAGACAGACAGACACAGAATTGAAATGCAGATGTCAGACTTTCATCCTGCTTCTATGACCTGTGAGCACAAGTGAGGAGTGAATGCTTTTCAGCAAAAGCAGCTTCCACGTACCTGCTTCAGCTAGAAGTTAGAATCCAGACTTGACCCTGCTTTACAGTCAGTACCATCAGCTTAGAAATGTTCCGGTTAAAAAGACAGGTTCTAGGGTGTGGCTCAATGGTAAAATGCCTACCCGACATGCAGAATGGCCTGGCTTTCATCCCCAGCTCTACACAAAGTAAGCAACCATATCATAGAGTATATGAATATAAAATATGAATATGACCACATAAATATAAATATAGCCATAATATAATTAAATAACAATAATTAAACCTCGATGTGTCATTTTCTAAGTCCATCTCCACTGTAACACTTCCCCTCAGGAAATAACATCAGAATTGTTGTTGCACAGAGACAAGGGTGTGTGGTAGTTTTCTCTTCGGGACTACCAGATTTATTGTGAGATCTCTCATCAGATGCTGAAACTAGTGGCTTAAGGATAAATACAGAAAACCACTGATTTTTGCTTCCTGTCTTTTATTGAAGATCCTTCTACGGATCCTTTTGAAGTAGAAAGGGGAGGTCTTTGTTGAAATTTTCTCAAAACCAACAGTTGATCTTGATAATGTGTGGGAAACCTAAGAAATGGTGCACACTGAATTCACATTTCAAACTTTTGCACTAGCAGCCCTGGGGGTGTTAATGTTCTGAGTTCTTTAAGGTGGAATTAAGTAACTTATACCAAAAAAAAAATGCCTGTAAGAGTGGCTTCAGCTTGGAATTCACCTCAAATCTGCCATTGGGGAGTCGTGGGATTCAATTTTCTGCTCTTAATTTAGTTTTGCCTGAAAGTTCAGTCTTGCTGAAAATGTGTGAATGCACTCAAATAGCACATTTATATTTGTATAGAATGACTGCTACTGCAGAAGAATTTTTAAATAGTTTATTGTTATGACTTCATAACCAATATTTTCTCCTAAAACAACTAACACAGGACCAAGGAAGCATATATGTGACTTACTGTCTATATTTTCTTCACACAAATCACTTCACTGTTACTTACTTATATAACAATAAAGTTTATATAATTAGGATGAAGCACATAAATCCAACTTAAATTTTTTTAGACACCAAGGACATCATAATAACTAGAATTACCATAATTTTCAGTCCATAGCATTTTCTCTCTTTTTAAGACTTATTTTTATTTATGAATATGCGTGTGCATCTGTGTGTAGATGCACATGAGTGCAGTGTCTGTGGAGGTCAGACATTGGAAGAGGGCACTAGATCCCATGGAGCTGGAGTTACAGGCATCTATGAGCCTCTAGACATGAGTGCTGGGAACCAAACTTAGGTCTTTCTCCAGAGTAGCATGTCTTAGTCTCTTAGTCCATAACTAAAGCAAATGACACAATTACATCAAATGAGGAAGCTTCCAACCTCTGTCCAATGAGGAATGACTATAGCTACTTTGCAACAATCTGTTTCAACAAAATGAACTATATACAAAGAATCTGAGTATATAATGGACCTTAAATCTTAGATCAGTTAGGGAAATTATCCTGTTAGGATGATTGCTATAAATGACTTAAAGGAGAAAGTACACACCTGCAATTAACTATGATTCCAGTGTTGGCATAAAAAATATTATTTCTGGACATTTTTTATTATCAATTCTTGGAGGATCTCATAAATGTATTTTGATCATCTTCATCCCCCAATATCTCCCAAATCTACCTTCCTTTGACAACTAACCTAACTTAGTTTCCTGTTTTTTAACTCCAGTTCAGTTTATGCTGCCCAGATCAGTGACTGGCCTGCAGTTGAAGCTCTAGGGTTTGTGGGTCTGGGATGGTGTGTAAACAGGAATTTGGAGATGCACTAACTGGTACAAACTGGTGTTTTTAAAAACCTGCTAAATAGATGTTGTTTAAGAGGAATACAGTGAGAAAGGAATGAAGCCTGGCCAGGGCAGATCCACTAATTTCTTTTTCCACTTTTTGGGTTCTGGGACCAGGGACTATAATTAGTGGTTCTGGCTTTTTCTGCTGCCTTGGGGCTTTCGTGGTGTATGCTCTGACCACTTAGAAAAGCCTTGCTTAGGGACTTGGGAGATGGTTCAGGAGTGGAAGTGCTTGACTTCTAAGCTCTGGGACCTAAGTTTGGATTCCTAGCACTTACATAAAAAGCCAGGAACTGCTCGCATGCCTGTGATCCCTGCACTTAGGAGGTAGCCACAGGAGGGTCCCTGTGATCTGCTGGCCAGCTAAGCAGGCCAAAACAAGGAACTCCAGGTTGAGTGAGAAAAGCCATCTCAAAAGTATAAAGTGGAGAATAGAGGAAGGAACCCCAAATCAGCTTCTGGCCTCCGTACAGGCATGCAAGCAAGCATAGACCACACATATACACATGCATACATGCATTAATATACACATACATGCACACAGAGAGAGAGAGAGAGAAAATCAGTGTGTAAATTGCAAGCATCAGTCAGGAAGTTGAGTGGATCTTAAAGGGTTGTGAAACATCCATTCGTGCCTGGTCCTGGAAATGACAGCTCCCATGGAAAGCTTGTTTCTGTGGTAGCAGCCTTGGTCACTTTTAAAGCACGGTGTGGGTAATAGCTTTTTTGAAGTTTTCTAAGGAATTTACACACTAGTCCTTACCTGTTTCCAGAGATTTCAATCTTTTGGTTAATGTTCACCACAGGAAGCACCTAAGAATAGTCCTGCTTCTCTGAGCAAATTCTATCTTGGGACATGATGAGTGGAGAATGGCCAAGAACATTCTAGCAAATAGGTGCCCAGTTGGGCTTTTCAATATTATGCATTTGACAGGGCAGAGCAGCGCCAGCAAGGTTGGCATTGGAAAAATGCACAGCCCAGTTCTGTTTGAAAGCTCCCTGTCATTTCAGAAGCACTTGAACACAGGCACACACAGGCTACTGCTGTGCTTGCAGGGGCTATTAATAGGAGTTCAAGTACTTGTAGTGCCCTTTTGATCCAAGGGCGGAGGGGGGAGCAAAATGCTTTTCTGTTCCTAAACAGAAGCAATCCAAGCCAACAGGCGCAATCCTCAGCCATAGCAGGGCATAGCTGTTAAAGCTTCTGTGAGACACACTACAGCCCATTGATTTTCATGCAACACACATTCTATGTGCCCAGATATCATAATGATATTGATAGTGGTGAACACTGGGTTCCCCACCCACTCTAGGAAACATCCAACTCAACTCTAAGACCAAGTTTGTATTATTTTTGAAGACCTCGGTGTCATATGTGTCCAAATCACTGAAAATCACTCAATGGGGACTTTCGTTTTTCTTTCTGCTAGCTTTGGAAATTCTGCTGGAGAAATAGGGCACAGCCCAGTCACCTGAGGGGAAGAGTGAAAAGGATGTCAAAGGACACTGCTTCAAACAGGGCTGGGAGAAGGCTCAGTGGGTAAAACACTTGCTGGGCAAACATGAGGACCCGTTAAGATTCCCAGCACACACATAAATGCCAGACATGGTGGACTGTAACCATAACCCAGCAGGGCAGAAGCAGTAACAGATGGTCCCCAGGGCTCCGTAGCCTTCTACTTCCTCTCTGGGTATTAATAGAATACATATGCTGGTGTTGAAGCCCAAGGACAAAGGAGATGAGGCAAACCCAAGGGAGGAACTGCTATGGAGAAGTCAGACACCCACACACACAGAGAGAACACTTCCGGGATCTCCTAAGCTACTTTCAGTCATGCCACCTTCTGCTTCCTGTCAGAGCTGGAATAATACAGCACAATACGATGCTCTCCAGTCCAAGAAATTTTAGAGGTTAAAACTAAAGTTAAGAAAACTATTGTCTTTCAGCACAACTGGGAAATCACCTCAAAAATAAAATCATCCAATGCTTCGCCTACTATTTGAGGGAAAAAATGTTTCTTTTTTTCTTTTCCTTCCTCTTGTTTACCAATTTCCAGAGCCAGGAGCTGGGCCTTTGGCAGGATGTTCTAGCTTTCTCTGCAGCACCACAACCACTGAGGACGTTGACATTGAGGACATTTTCATAAATATCTCAGAGGTGAAGGTGAAGGTTAAATTTAGTTCAATAAATTATTATTCTCTTTTTAAAAAATTCCCCTGGCTTAATCTTATCATTCCATAACTTTTTTTATTACCCTGATATGTTTGTATGTTTTTCTTCTCAGCTCTTTGTGTTCTGTGAGGCCTACAAGGGAGAAGAATTCTTTTCCTCTGCCAAAGCCAGGTTCATAGCTAAAGGTCCTCATAACAAGAGACATTAATAAGAAGAAAGCATATACAACTATTCAGTGTTTTTAATGCATAGTTTTTAACACATTTATTTTTATTTTATTTTTATGGTGCTAGAGAGTGAACCCATGATTTTATGCATGCTGGGCAACTGCTTACTGCCCAGCTCTGCGCCTAGCTTTTGGTGTAAGCGCTAAGTAGCTGAGGAACCTTCATGCTTCCTGGCATGCTCAGGACTGGTGAAGACAGTTAAGAAAAACATGCCTCAATGCCAGGGAGTAGGACCTAATTGTGATGGACTGGGAAGAACACAGCAAGGCTTTTGTTCATTTTAATCTCAGCTCTCTCCAGCTTCAGAGAGAAGGGCATACCTTTCTGCTCCAGCCAGCATGGGCACTTCCCACAGGACAGTCTTATGATCTCCTTCAGGAAAATGCCAGAAGGATTTTTCTAGGTTTACTGACTTACTTTGAGGACAAAAGTGGAAGATCAGGGTAGTCTTCCTTCTTCTGGAATGCCAAGGTCACGTTTGGGAGTAGTGTGTTGGAACCCCATCCTGTGAACTTTGAGAGTCATGTGACTTTGAACAAATAAAGAAAAGGAAGTTCATCACTGAGACTAGTTGAATGGTGCATGAATTCAGTCAACTAATGCTTTTTTTTTTTTCTGGCAAAAGTGACCACACTCTGTGTACATGCTATGTTCTGTCTTCTCTTCTCCCCTCCCTGCCCCACCTCTCTCTGTGTTGTTCTTATACAGGCACACCTGTCTTGTATTCATAAGTAGCCATAGTCATAGACTCTATTTAGCTTCACAAGGGCAAAGTTTATGAAATATGTAGTGGGCCAGTTAATACAATAAGAATTTGCTTTAGGAAATGAACCTAATTCCATCTTCTCATCACCCACATGTATGCCCATCCACCTAAAACTCTCAGCACCAGCCACAAGCAGTCCCACCCATTCATCATAGCAGTCCTTACATGTGCACACTTCATAATCATTTCTCTTCCTCCATTGCCTTCCTCCAGCCACTTCCAGGGTGATCAAAACTCTCACGATGCTTCAGACTGAATGTTGCTGTTTCTGCCTAACCTCTAGGATCTGCATACATTTATTTTTCTTCCTTATTCATGAAATTTCAGATGGATTTCATATGAGGGAATATCTTGTATTTAAAATACCATACTGGAATTTATACTTGAAAGTATTTTCTCACTGAATACATAATTAACTGAAGAACTAGTGTTTCAGTTACTTATAACTGTATCACAAGATGTACCAAAATTTAGTGACCTAAAACAATAACCATCCATCGGCTCCCATCTGGGCAGGTCTTCAGTTGGTCGTGCTTGTGATCACACGGTGACTATAGTTGTCTGGAGGTTTAACTGAGGTCTGGTGGTTCACCATTGTCTTCTGTGTTTGCAAGAGAGCCAGTGGGTCCCTTTTCAGGTACACACATTCTCTAAAACATAGCAAGATTAGCCAGATAGCTGAGTTTCCTATGAGATTTTCCAATTCGGGATGCAGAGTTCCCCCAACAGGACAGATGTTGGGATCTTGATATTCTGTCGGTCAAGTCAAAGCACAAGACCAGCTCCACTCAAGGGGGAAGATGGGGAGACTCCCTACTTGGGAGGAACAGCTGACACTTGGCCATAATGATGGATCTATCACACCATCCTGACTTTGGCCACATTCATTTAATTAGTAATAGATGCAAAAATGAAAGGAGTAGAATTGTAGGTTAAAAACTAAATATTAGGCTAACAACACCTGGTTCCATTGTTGAAGCTCTATCAGGATATATTCAGAAACAATGGCCTTGAGCTACCTGGAAAATAATAAAAAAATATTCTATTTTAATTATACCTACCATCACCTCCCACTACCTAAACTTCATCTGCTGAGTCTTTTAGAAACTTCCAGTGACTGTGATTTATTGGAAGAAAAAAAACATATAAAGATATAGTCAATACTTCATAATGTTTAATGTAACCATTGAAAGACCCCCGAAGGCAGTCTTCCCTCTGGAGAGACCCTCGCCCAGAGATCACACGAGACCACAAGTCAGATGCAAACAGCAAGAGGCTTTATTCAGGAACACGGGTACCCGGGGCAACACAGTCCCTCAAGAAGCTCAAGAGACTGGCGCGCCCCCGGGCTGGAGCGGAGGGTTTTTATAGGGTCGGGCAGCAGGAGCACGAGGAGGGCGGGTTCAAACTTAGGGCAACTCATGGTTTACAGGGCTCTGATTGGACGATTCAAATGAGGCCGGGTTCAAACTCAGGGCAGCTCGTGGTTTTTCCCCGAGCTTGACACGCCTGCTGCCTGGCTCCAAGTTGTTTTTCTGACCTTTAGTACCCTTTTCTGGGGCCAGGAGGCCGGCTGTAGACACCCTGCGCTTTTCAGACCTTACTTGAAATGGCGTTAGGCTAAGCTAGTATGCTGGGATCTTTCATTCCCCCATTTTCTTATCTCAGGGAATGGAATCCTCCATTCATGGGAAAGAATAGGGATGTGGCTCCATTTCCACCTGGTTGAGTCGTTGGTATTGTTGGGTCAATACCAAGGTCTGAACAATAGAAACACGTTCCCTGATAAATTGGTCCTTGTCCTGACACCTCGGAGATTGTAAGCTTATGCTGAGGTGTTGAGGCACATCCTGATGGGGGTGAAGAGGAATTGGTGAAACTTCCGACTACAGCCACCCCCTCATAATAGGGAGGTGTGGAAACTAGGCATAACCAGCACTCCTGAGTCCGATTTGGGCTGGTAACATTGAGGGCTGAGTAAGCGCCCTCTATAAGATTCAATAGCCGGTCTCCCGTACCGGGTCTGGGTGGTTGGAGGGTGACTGGGGTTACAGCGGCATTCGGAGCCGTGCTTGGGCGAATGACCGAATTGGGTCGGGTGGTAGCCCTCGGGGGTGCTGGAGCAGGTAAAGAGGGGCGCTTTTGGTCAGCGAGAACCTGGTTGGGGCCTATAGAGGCGGAGGGCTCCTCAATTTTAAGTTTAATCATAAAGGTAAATCCCTGGTCCTGTCCTGTCATGAAAAATCTAAGTCCCCATGTTTTTCCTTTAATCCAATCTTGTGCCGTCCCCCTTCCTTTCTGAGTAAAGGATATGTTTAGGGGGTTGCAGATGAAGTTTATACAGGGGCCCTCCCCCTCCCAGTATGTACTAAGCTCGCCTGGGAAACCCCAACAATGTGCTCGGGTGAGTGGGCGCCATGTGCGGCTTTCCCCTTGGGTAGTCCTTTTTACCCTAATGAGGTCCCAAGTGGACGAAGGCTTCCAATAGGTATTGCCAGTTGTTTCACATCCCCATGCTTTACAGAAGTAACTTTCATAACCCCCACATTGGCTAATCAGCTTTCTGTCCCTACCATCCCGGGGGCAGACGTAGAAGGATAGTTGTGACAGGGCTGCCCTAGCTTCAGGGTGGCCACATCCGTATCTCCCGTCACTACATTTGCAAGTTCCCTTACCATCCTGACAGACGTCTGGTGCTCTGGGGTTCATGGGGTCAGTGGTAGGGATGTCCCAGTCCTCTGACCCTGCTGCTAATTGGCAGAGATCTGGATGTAAGTTAGGCCACCATGTAAAGGGGGTGTGAAAGGCGGTCGTTTGCCAGACCGTCTCCCCATTTTGTGAAATGACCTGCCAAGTGAGCCTCTTAGCTAGGTGCGGGCTCTCTGCCACCCTAGTCCCCTGGGGATAGGTAGAGATTAAGAGGAGGGGGAGGAAGAGGAGTCGTGGGTCAACCTTATTTTTAAGGGGTTTTGTGTATGGCGCACTGTCCATGTTGACTTTCTGGATCCTGCTGGGTCGGGTTCCCTGGCAGCCTTCACGTGAGAGGCGTGGATCCATGCAGCAATCCCGTCGACCTTGAGTGCAGTGGGGGTGGTCAGCAAGACAGTGTAGGGCCCCTGCCACCGTGATTCCAGGCTCTTGGTCTGGTGTCGTCGGACCCAAACGGAGTCCCCGATCTGGAAGGGGTGGGGCACCACCGGCTTGTCTAGCTGCTCCTGATAAGCCTTGGCCAGGGGCTTCCAGACCTCCCTCTGCACCAACTGGAGGGCTTGAAGATGTGCTTCTAAAGTAGGGGTGGTGGCAAGAGAGGAAATATCAGGATGGAGAAAGTCTACAACAGGAGGTGGGGCCCCATATATGATCTCAAAAGGGGTTAGGCCGTGTGGGCCGGGGGTATTTCGGGCTCGATAGAGAGCTAAGGGAAGTAGGAGCACCCAATCTCTAGTGCCAGTTGCAAGCGTTAATTTGGTTAGAGTCTCCTTAATTGTTCTATTAGCTCGTTCTACCTGTCCTGAGCTCTGGGGGCGGTATGCACAATGGAGTTTCCAATCAACCCCCAATAGTTTGGCCACCTTCTGACTTACCTGGGAGACGAAGGCAGGCCCGTTATCCGACCCCAATATTTTGAGGCATCCCATACCTGGGGAAGATTTCTTCCAACAGTTTCTTTGTTACCACGTTAGCCATCTCATTCTTGGTTGGAAATGCCTCGATCCATCCAGAAAAGGTGTCCACGAAGACCAGGAGATAGAGTACTTCTGTCAAGTCTATTTCCCAATGAACACCAGGACGATGGCCTCTTTGGCGGGCCCCCTTGTTTAGATGAACCTTTCCTGCATTGACTTGAGCACAGGCTGGGCAGGTGGAAGTTACCTGCTGGAGTACCTGATCCTGGTTCAGCAGCACTGCTCAGGTATTTTCTCTGTCTAATAAGGTCTTTATCTTGTTTTTGCTCAAATGGGTCAATGCCTGTCTTCTTTGTTCCCAGTCCACCCCCATTTTCTTCGCTAGCTCATGGTCTTCTGGGCTATAGGGCACGGGGTCTCTCTCAGGCTGTGGTTCCGAAATTTACCCGGTCTGAATCCAGCAGTAAGGCCTGATAGTTAGTCATTCTGGCGTTAGAAAGCCATCTGTCCGGTGGTTGTCGGGAGTAATACGACAATGGCTGCCACCATGCGGAGGCATGGAGGCCATCCTGTAGCCATCGGGTCCAATCTCTTGGACAAGCACGCTACAGGTCTCCTCCAAGGTCCCAGTCTTTGCATCAGTACCCCCTTGGCAACACCTGAGTTCTCATTCACAAACAGCTCAAAGGGCTTGGTTAGATCTGGCAGACCCAGAGCCGGGGCCTCGAGTAAGGCCTTTTTGATCTGTTGAAACGCTTTCCGATGTTTCTCTTCCCATTGGAACATGGTCCCTGGTTTGGTGAGGGGGTATAATGGGGCTGCCAGTTCGGCAAAGCCAGGAATCCAAAGGCGGCAGTACCCAGCCGTATCCAGGAATTCTCGAACTCGGTGGGGGTTCCGAGGAGGGGGGATGGAGATTATCGTCTCCTGTCCCCGGTTTCTTAACAGGCAGAGAGGGGCGTCCCAAGGTGATTGGCAGGGCTTTAACACCCCTTGGTCCAGGAGCCTCCGAATATGGGGCTTGATCCCCTCATGAGCTTCCCGTGACATTGGGTATTGTCTGATTGAAACAGGAGTCGCGGAGGCCTTTAGTGAGATCATCAGCGGTGGCTTCTTGGGGCAGTCTCGGGCCCAGTGTCCCTTCTTCTTACAGTAAGCTCATTGATCTTTATCAAGGGGTGGCCTCCTTCGCTCTCCCGACCTATCTCCCTCTCTCCGCTGTCCCTGAGACACAACGGCGGCCAAAACCTTTTTTATCTCCCTATGTTGTTTCTTGTCCCTTTCCTCACGTTTCTGCCATCTCCTTTCCTCACGCTCCTCAGGAGTTTCTCTCTTATTGAACACTTTCTCTGCTTCCTTCAATAAATCTGGCAAACCTAGCGCTTGCAAACTTTCCAACCGCTGCAATTTGGTTCGGATCCTATAAGCCTCCTTCAGCTTCTCTAAAAATGCAGCGGGTGATTCTTCCTTTCCTTTCCTTTCCTTTCCTTTCCTTTCCTTTCCTTTCCTTTCCTTTCCTTTTTCTTTTTCCTTTCCTGAGCCAAATTGGTAGGCCTTCTGGCGGCCGCTCGGAGACCCGCTAAGAGCAACTGGCGATAGAGACGTAGATGCTCCCTACCTTCAGGTGTATTGAAGTTCCAGTCTGGGCGGGTCAAGGGAAAGGCGGCATCGATGATATTTGGGAGTTGGGTTGGCCTCCCGTCATCGCCCGGAACCTGCTTCCAGGTCTCCAGGAAAACTCTCTGCTTTTCTTCTTCCTCCGAGTCCCCAGCGAGCGGGGTCATCATGGGGGGGGCGGCCGCCGGGAAGGTCGCAGCCGGCGCCGTGACAGGAGCCGCCGTGAGCGCAGCCTTGACAGGAGGCGCCGAGAGCGCAGCCGCCGCGAGCGTAGCCGCCGGGGTTGCGGCTGGCGCTATGACAGGAGCCGCCACGAGCGCAGCCGCCGGGGTTGCGGCCGGCGCCGTGACAGGAGCCGCCACGAGCGCAGCCGCCGGGGTTGCGGCCGGCGCCGTGACAGGAGCCGCCGCGAGCGCAGCCTTGACAGGAGGCGCCGAGAGCGCAGCCGCCGGGGTTGCGGCCGGCGCCGTGACAGGAGGCGCCGTGAACGCAGCCGCTGAAGTGGTCGCGGCTGGTGCCGTGACAGGAGGCGCCGCGAGCGCAGCCGCCGCGAGCGTAGCCGCCGGGGTTGCGGCTGGCGCTATGACAGGAGCCGCCGCGAGCGCAGCCGCCGGGGTTGCGGCCGGCGCCGTGACAGGAGGCGCCGTGAACGCAGCCGCTGAGGTGGTCGCGGCTGGCGCCATGACAGGAGGCGCCACGAGCGCAGCCGCCGGGATCGCGGCTGGCGCCATGACAGGAGGCGCCGCGAGCGCAGCCGCTGAGGTGGTCTCGGCTGGCGCCATGACAGGAGGCGCCGCGAGCGCAGCCGCCGCGAGCGTAGCCGCCGGGGTGGTCGCGGCTGGCGCTATGACAGGAGCCGCCGCGAGCGCAGCCGCTGAGGTGGTCGCGGCCGGCGCCATGACAGGAGGCGCCGCGAGCGCAGCCGCCGGGATCGCGGCTGGCGCCGTGACGGGAGGCGCCGCGAGCGCAGCCGCTGGGGTGGTCGCGGCCGGCGCCGTGACAGGAGGCGCCGTGCCTGGATGGAGAAGGATTATACAAAGAACACAAAACAAACCGACACCACAAACAAGAAACAGTTTCGCTGCGCGGCTCCGGTGTAAAACCGAAAGCAAAAACTCAGATGGGGACAAGGAGTGTTTGAATTCTCCGTCCCCTGCCAGCACCACGTATCCTTCTGATACGGGGGTGGCCCCGAAAAACCGTGCCCCAGAGGGGACTTCCCGTGCCCCCGAAGGGGACTTCCCGTGCCCCCGAAGGGGACTTCCCGTGCCCCAGAAGGGGACTTCAGAGACCCGTGGAACGTCTTCCATGGTCGCAGTGGCGAAGTCCGAGCTCGTCAGCTCCTTCAGCCCCACTGACTCCAGACCGATTCCGGCGCGCAAACAGACAACATTCAACACTTAGACAAACCAACAACACTTCCCGTGCCCCCGAAGGGGACTTCCCGTGCCCCCGAAGGGGACTTCCCGTGCCCCCGAAGGGGACTTCCCGTGCCCCCGAAGGGGACTTCAGAGACCCGTGGAACGTCTTCCAGGGTCGCAGTGGCGAAGTCCGAGCTCGTCAGCTCCTTCAGCCCCACTGACTCCAGACCGATTCAGGCGCGCAAACAGACAACACTCTGACAGGACAGAAACGACATACACCAAGGCCGGCTTACCTCCTGACAGTGGGTCGGTGGTCCCGAGGTGGGGTCTCAGATCCCGGAACGAGCCCCCAAATGAAAGACCCCCGAAGGCAGTCTTCCCTCTGGAGAGACCCTCACCCAGAGATCACACGAGACCACAAGTCAGATGCAAACAGCAAGAGGCTTTATTCAGGAACACGGGTACCCGGGGCAACACAGTCCCTCAAGAAGCTCAAGAGACTGGCGCGCCCCCGGGCTGGAGCGGAGGGTTTTTATAGGGTCGGGCAGCAGGAGCACGAGGAGGGCGGGTTCAAACTTAGGGCAACTCATGGTTTACAGGGCTCTGATTGGACGATTCAAATGAGGCCGGGTTCAAACTCAGGGCAGCTCGTGGTTTTTCCCCGAGCTTGACACGCCTGCTGCCTGGCTCCAAGTTGTTTTTCTGACCTTTAGTACCCTTTTCTGGGGCCAGGAGGCCGGCTGTAGACACCCTGCGCTTTTCAGACCTTACTTGAAATGGCATTAGGCTAAGCTAGTATGCTGGGATCTTTCACCATGAAATGGCCTCAGAGTAAAAGCAGTGAGAGTTAAAATATTAAATGGAAACTCTAATAATTATTTGGGTAATGAGGATATCTTCATTTGCCTGCTTATTTTAGTTGTAATTTGATCTAAAAGTTTAAATGAATTTTAAATAGAAAGTTTTTTTCTATCAGCAATAATGACATTTAGCATTACTCTTCACTGTGTTTTAGAGAATTCTCAACCAATTTTATTGCAGGCTTCTTTTGTTGTCTGAGATGTGCTCTCTCGAGCCAGAGCTCTCACCTGGATTTTAGTTCTGATTTCTTAACTGGGCCCTCAATTGAGATTCACTGTGTAGAACATTTGAGAGGGTAGTATGTGTGAAAAGGGACTGGCATGAACATGAAGAGAGCCCAGTGCTGAGTCTGGTGATGGTCCAACTGACATAGACTGAGCACTTGAGATGAGCCAACCTTCCTGTGTTCGCGTTTATTATGTGACCCTATTCCTGAGAAGCTGTGAACAAATGACTTCTCACCTCACCTAGTGAATCAATGGCACACCAAAGCAAGGGTACCACTGAAATTCAACTTGATGAACCAATGAGTTCTATTGGGGTGACTCACGGGAACCTGAATGAGGAACAAATGACAAGCATATCACCAAAATATCATCTCAGCATGGGCGACAGCTCAAATGCTGGAAACCTGGAGCACACTGTACAACTCAAAGGCAGCTCAACAGGCTGAAGGAAGCCTCTTCCAGGCAGCTCTTGAGGAGGGTATATTGTAGCAGTCCTTACTGCTTAAATATGCTGGAGGATGGAGAAGCCAAGTGAATCTACTCAGTTTCTGGGACTTCCTGAAGCTTTTGACTTGTTTACTTCCTGATTTTTACAAACTTTTCTGTGGGATGGAATGTTTCATCTCCCTTTAGAACACCTCGAGCATTAAGAAGCTTCTCTCCAGACAGAATATTTTTGTCTCAGAGGAAATGACTTCACAACAGCATTAGATATGTGTCATGCACAGCCACTCAAGTGAAGTGCCTGAATCTTTCCATAGCATGTGTGAGCAGTTAAACAACAGCTCCTCACAGGCCTGGTGCCAGAGTCTAACAACTGTGAATTAGAACCCAGATCCAAGCAGAACTTACAAACACCAGACTGTACTCATTTCCGAGGTGGCCATACTAGTTCCTTGATTTCTCCTTTCTTCTGTAGTCTTGATTTTTAAAGGGAAAATTAATACCAACTTCAATATATATTCACAGAGATGTTCCATGAGCCAGGCACTAAGGTCTTTAGGATCTGCGTTTCAGTAGTGAACAGAAGTGTCCTAGTCCCTGTCATAATTGAGCTCACATTCCAGGAAAGGTGCCAGAATAAAGAGCATAACACAAAATATGTAGTGGGTGGTAAATACTGTTGGGAAAATACCCCAAAAGCAAAGATGTGCATCAGAAAGTGATAGGAGAGGGATGATAGGTTTCAAATTAAGTAAGTCAATGAAAACCTCCAAGAGACGTCAGGTGGGCAGTGACTGGAAGGATCTGGAGACCAGACCAGTGGCTGTAGAAGAAAGGTGTCGTATAAGGAATTCCAAGAACAGATGTTCTAGGCCAGAAGAATGGATGGCTTGATTTAAAAAGAGCAAGAAGGATGCTGGAGAGTTGGTTCAATGATTAAGAGCACTGGCAAAGGACCCAGGTTCAACTCTCAGTACCCACATGACAGCTAGCTCACAACTATCTGTAACTCAAGTTCCAGGGGATCCAATGCCTTTTTGTCCTCCAAAGGCACTGCATGCGCATGGTGCACAGACATTCGTGGAGGCAGAATACCAATGCACATAAAATAATTAAGTTTTTTGATTTGTTGGTTTGTTGGGTTTGGGAGTTTTGTTTTGTTTTGTTTTGTTTTTAAGGAGCAAGGAGCCCACAGGCTGGATGATGGCAGGTGGAAGGAGACAGAGGACAGGGTAAAATAAGAGTGTTTGCTTTGTATGTTTTAATTTTGAGAGATGAGTCAAATAACCATCTATGTCAAGGATGTATACAGGTTGATATAAGAATCAGAAATGGGACTGAAGAAGTAGCTCAGTGACAGAGTACCTGCCTGGTGTGCATGAAGCCCTCAGTTCAACATGCAGTACTGTTGAAAACAGTCAGAAAGGCTGGGAAGGCATCTGGCCTAGTAGACACCTATGAAGATCATTAGTCCATAGACTGCTTTAAACTGGCCTCTTTAGAAGAAAAAGAGAATAAGGCACTTTGGGAGATTTATCAGTAAACAGGCTATTCATTTTGGGCTGAATCCTGAGGAATTTGTAAAGAAGTGGGAATTGGAAAGAGGAAGGAAGGAAGGCTGTGGAAGGGATTGGTGATAGGGTCAGAGAGGCAGGTTGCACATGGTCATTAAAGTCTATTTGACAAAGGAGCTCTGTGTTTGTTCTGCAGCCAAAGGAGAGGCATCGGGAGATTCTGAACAGTCATATGATGTAACAAGATAGATCACGAGGAAAGCGACACCACAGGGAAGGTGAAGCTTGACAAGAGAAGGACCTATGTCAAGTACATAGCTGTTGACAGGGTTAGAAATCATAGTCAAGCTGGACGGTGGTGGTGCACACCTTTAATCCCAGCACTCGGGAGGCAGAGCCAGGTGAATCTCTGTAAGTTTGAGGCCAGCCTGGTCTACAGAGCAAGATCCAGGAGAGGAAACAAAACTACACAGAGAAACCCTGTCTCGAAAAAAAAATCATGGTCAAGAAGCACCCAGGCCACCTGCTTTGGAATAGTCCTGTTACCTCTTCTTCCAAGGAGAAAAAAAAAAAAGTTCCCAGATGGGTCAACAGAGAGCTGGGTTGAATGCTACTTCTTTGTTTATTCAGATTCCTTTGTGTGATGCACACAGGTTCATGGGGATGTAACATGCAACATATTTGTGTGAACCACAACCTGTTCCACATCGGTTTGCTGTTATTGTTTGTTTGTTTGTTTGTTTTGATACAAGGTCTCTCATTAGCCTACCACTTGCTAAGTAGGCTGGGCTAGCTTGCAGGGAGCTCCAAGGACCTTCTATCCCTGTAGTTGCCTACCAATGCTGTTATTACAAAAATGTACCACTATGCTGGCCTTTTTTTTTTAACATAGGTTCTGGGTACTGAACTCAGGTCCTCATGCTTGCTCAGCAGGCACTTTACCAACCGAGCTCTCTCCCCAGCTCAGATTTTACGTTTTGTTTTGTTTTGTTTCTAGGTTTTCTTTCAATCACAATATAACTGACTTCCTTATCTGGAAAGCTGTTCATACCTTGACAGTTCTCCCTTTACAGTTATAATCTACATCAAGATGTGAGTATATTCTAAATGTGCATCTTCTGTCCGTGTGGCTGGGCCCTGAGGCGGTCCGGTATGCTTCCTTCAATGCAATTTGATGCAATATATGCAAGAAACATGTGGCATCAATTCAGAAGCGTGCTTCTGTTTTCTGTGGCAGAGTAACACTCACTGTGCAATACTGACTTCATTGTGAAGGAGCAGGGGAGCGTTCTGCTCAAACATACGCTGTAGGAGCCACACAGCTATGTGCAATAGTGTTTGCTGAAGGTAAATTCTCAGCATGGAGACATGAGTATATTCTTGGCACTCATATAAACCCAGGGTAAACAAGTATTCCTTGCACATCTGCTCTGCACCAGGCACCTCCATATGGTTTTTAATTTGATTTTTGAAACTGTTGTACTGACTGGGGTGTGTGTAAGCTTCATACTAGAGCACTCGCCTAGCATGTGCAAGGACCTGGATTCGTTCTCTTGTGCTGGGGTAGAGTGACAGGATGTTGAAGTACATATACAATGCTGATGAAATGGAACCACAGAGAAGTAACTCGGTGAAGAAGAAACACTCCCATCTAAAATGATGGTACTTCCATTTCATCCCTATATCATTCTGGGGAAACCTGTTTGGTGTATAAAGCAGGATGCACATAGAAGTTCACTTAGTTTCTTTCCCTTCTGCTGGGATTAAATATGTTGACATAAAGACCTTACAGAAGAAAGGGTTCATTCTGGTTCACAGCTCAAGGATGTAGCAGGGAAGTCAAAGAAGTAGCCATTTGAAGTGACTGGTCATATTTTACCCACAATCAAAACTAGAGAGCAATGGATGCATGGATTCAGCTCACTGTTTACATAGTCCAGGATTTCAGCCAGGGAATGGTGCCACTCACAGTGGGCCAGTCTTTTGACCTCAATTAGTATAATCAAAATAATTCCCCACAGGCAGGCCCAGAGGCACATCTCCCGAGTGATACTAGTCTGGCAATTAATGCTCACCATTATGGAAAGCTAAGGAAGCTTTGTGAATGTTGCTTGTTAGAGAGGCTTTAAATAAGTTCGTGAACAGTTGTCAGGCTTGCTCGCAAACATCAGTTTTCTGAATAAATGTTTCATCCCTAGTCGTGATCCAACAATAACTCTGAAAGTTCCAAAAATACATATATACATGCATATATAGATATATAGATATATATGCAAGTGTGTGTTTGCCTTCACAGACTACAGGACTTACTAATGTTGAGGATATAGCCCAGCTGGTAATACGCTTTCCCAGCATGCACAAAACTCTAGGTTTAATCCCTAGTAATGCATAAAATCAGATGTGACGTTTATGCCTACAACCCCAGCACTTGGTAAATGAAGGCCAGATATCAGAAACTTGAGGTTTTTCTCTTCTGTATGGTAAATTCAAGCCAGCCTGAGTTATAGGAGGCCCTGTCTCAATTCTTTTCCTTCATTGTTTTAGCTGTCTCAACTGATTAAAAACTCAGTTGATAAACTATTGTGTTTTGTGTCAGCTTGACACAAGCTAGAGTTATCTGAAAGGAAAGAAACTAAAAGTTCTATGAACTTAGAACATAAGTTTTTAACTTAAGAACATAAGTTTTATGATGTATTTTTATTCACATTTTATCTAATGAAACTTTAGTATCTGTTGGTTAACACTCCATTTCCAAGAAGATTATATAACCTTATAATGTCTCCATAAGATCCGACTGTATGGCATTTTCTTAATTAGCGATTGATGGGAAAGGGCCCAACCCTTTGGAAGTAGTGCCACACCTGGGCTGGTGTCCTGGGTTCTATAAGAAAGCAAGATGAGCAAGCCATGGGGGGGGGGGGCAGGCAAGACAGTAAGCAGCACCCCTCCATGGCCTCTGCATCAGTTCCTGTTTCTAGGTTCCTGCCCTATTTGAGTTCCTGACTTGACTTTCTTTGATGATAAAAATAATACAGAAGTGTGAGCCAAATAAACCCTTTCCTCCCCAACTTGCTTTTTGGTCATGGTATTTCAGCACAGCATTAGAAGTCCAAACTAAGACAACGATGTAGTTAGTCCAGACTAACTCTGAAGTCATTAAGTAGTTTGGGATAGCCTGAAATTCTAAACTATCTTGCCTCATCCCACTGTGTGCTGGAATTATAGAGGTGTACACCCTCTGTGGGATATTTTTAAATTACCTTTATTTGATGAAGTTTGATAAATTATTTCAAAATTATTAAATGTAAAACTAAATCTTTTTTAAGTTTTATGATGTATTTTTATTCACATTTTATCTAATGAAACTTTAGTATCTGTGGTTGACACTCCATTTCCAAGAAGATTATATAACCTTTAGAACAACTTTTAGGACCAGCAGACAAACACTGGTGTGCAACCAGGCAGTGGTGGCACATGCCTTTAATCCCAGCACTCAGGAAGCAGAGGCAGGCGGATCTCTGTGAGTTCAAGTCCAGCCTGGTCTCCAAAGCAAGTTCCAGGAAAGGCACAAAGCTACACAGAGAAAGCCTGTCTTGAAAAACAAAAACAAAAACAAAACAAAACAAAACAAAAATACTATTGCCAGGCGGTGGTGGTGCACACCTTTAATCCCAGCACTGGGGAGGCAGAGCCAGGCAAATCTTTCTTTGTGAGTTCAAGTCCAGCCTGGTCTACAGAGTGAGATCCAGGACAGGCTCCAAAGCTACACAGAGAAACCCTGTCTCGAAAAAAAAAAAAAAAACCATGAGCGTGCTGGTAAAACCAAATGTTAACTCAAGTGGACTGGTTCTGAGTATGACTGCCAAGGAACTGAATAGAAAGCATTCATTGCAGCAACACTGACTGATTTCCGACTGTCAGCCAGGCATTGCTCCGGAACTTGATTCGTGTATAGTAAACAAAACAATGCCTTGGCTTCTTGTGAGCCCACGTCAGTTTGTGTTTACAACAATTTCAATAAAAAGCATGCATCGGGATTACTCAAAGAACAGACTAGAGGCAAAGAACATCCTGTCAAAACTTTCTGAGCTCCTGGGGGGGGGGTGTAGTTCAGTGGTAGGGTGCTTACCTGGGTGCACGAGGCCCTGGGTTTAACCTCAAGTACTAAAAAGAACCTGAAGAGGAACCTCAGGTATGTAGGACCCACTCAAATTACTCTCTATTAAAGCCAGTCTTGGGACTGGAGAGATGGTTCAGCAGTTAAGAGCACTTGCATCTCAATCATGAGACCAGAGCTTGAATCTCAGCACTCACATGATAAGCCAGACATCCCTGAATATGCCTGTAACCCCAGTCTGAGATGATCACTGAGGCTGATGACTTCCAGCCTACCCCAGTTGCAAGCCTCAGGTTCAGGGGAGAGCCTGCCTCAATGGAAGAGGCAGAGAGTGATAGAGAGGATCCCTGACACCACCTACTGGTCTCCAGGCATTTGCACACAGGTGTGCACATGTGCTCACATGGACACATATGCATATACACACTAATCTTTTTCTAAAATTTTATGTTTATCGTTGCTAACCAAATCTATACCTGGGCCCAAGCCTTAACAGCAATGAGAAAACAGAATTTAAAAATTCTTGATTTGACCAGCTCAAATCCCAACAGGGAGAGTGGAGGGTTTGTGAAGTCCCACCCCTACCTAAAGAGCCTTTGGCCATTGGTGCCTGGTGGGGGATGGAGCTTCAGGGATACAGCTCCTGGGAGGCTACTCATGCTCCAGGAGATTGTTCCCTACATACATGAAACCAGCACTAAAGTAGACTCAGTGGGTTCAAAACAGTGAGGATACATGAAGCTGGGAAAGTAAAGTGGTATAGGGGATGGAGAGGAACTAGAAAGGAGGGAATGTGGCGTGATTGGATCAAGACACTATGTATACATATATAAAATTCTCGAACAATAAAAAAATTAAAACTTGCTTTGAGAATATATAGCTTCCTCTGAATTTGAAATGGATATTATTAACAGTGTGGTTTCCATTTCATAGGTAAGTTAATTTTTTTCATCTGTGTCTTGGGTTTCTATTGCTGTGAAGAGACACCATGACCACAGCAACTCTTACAAAAACAAACATTTCATTGCACCTAGGAAATGTAATTGTTTTTCATTTTAAACAATTACATTTCCTAATATATGTAAGTCATTCATAGACAAATAATAAATCCATCATTTCAAAGTCTTTTTTTTAACTTCAGCAAATTGAACTCCAGCATAATTAAAAGAACTTTTAAGATAACTGAAAAAAAAAAGAAAACATTTAATTGGGGCTGGCATACAGTTTCAGAGGTTCAGTGCATTATCTTCATGGCATGAAGCATGGCAGCATACAGGCAGACATGGTGCTGGAAAAGGAGCTGAGAGTTCTACATCTTGATCCACAGACAGCAGGAGAATGTATGCCACACAGGGCATAGCTTGAGCATATAATCCCACCTCCACAGTGACACACTTCCTCTAACAAGGCCAACACCTCCTAATAGTGCCACTTCCTACGGGCCAAATGTTCAAACACAAGAGTCTATGGGGGCCATTTCTATTCAAACCACCCCAATCTGTTAGAGACTGTGATGCTTGAAGGGACATCACAAAAAGAAGACTTGGGTAAAGATTTTATTATTTGAAAATGTATGTTCAGATTTCACTGATATACAAAATTTTGTTTTGAAACAGTTTCTCTATATAGCTAGCCTAGGCTGGCCTAAAACAACTAGCTCAGGCTAGCACGGACCTTTTGATGCTTTTGCTTCAGCCTCTTGAGTGCTGGAATTACAGGCTTGGGCCTCCTGCCTGGATCTGGGGTTATTTTAAACCATCACCAAAAAAAAAGCAGATACACACATAGTTACCCATGATCTGAACGAATGGAAAAGATACTTATGCTTTTGGCCACTAATTCCCTAAGTGTCACATTCCTAATTTCTTCTTTAATTTCCATTTCTGAAGAATCAGCTCTCTCTTATTTGAAACCAAAGTTTCATGGAAACTTTTTCTGGCTCTCAGCAATCAGTTCCCATCACTGCCATCCTCCACGAAGGACTTTTGCTCAGCATTGTTTCAGGAGGACAATAGCCATCTGTGTGTGATGCTTTTATATTTCATAGAATTTTTTAAAATGCATAGCATGTTCCTTTTAGCAAAATGTCTGGATAGCTGAATAACAATTTCTATGCAGAAGTCAATTTCTAGGTTAAAAATGAAACCACTAAGTTGATAATGAGAATCAATTTGCATAGATCTTGCTTTATGTTACCTCCGTGATGTCAGGGAGGGGGAAATGCCTAGGGAATATGTGATTAGTCCAAAAGAGATGGATTCAGTTCGTTTGATAAATATAATTAGCCTTTAAACACCACCTTCATTTAACAAGGAATAATTTGTAGAAGACAAAGGAGGTTTATGCAAATTCTGAGAAGCATTCGGCTTTATAGGTTAGCCCTTCTCTGTACTTATTCAGGGCTGAGATAACTTGACCTTCATATTGAGTGAATAGCTTTATTGAGGGAAGATTATTGCTGGGGAATATCAACACTGTGCTGGTGGCTCTAGGAAGGATTATACTGTGAAACAGGTGCTGACGTGAGCACCCACACAGAAATAACCAGAAACAAAGGTCCTTCATTCCTCTGCGGCCAGATAGAAATCCTGGGAACCAAGCGATTAGCCTCCCAGCACCAAAGGCTGTCTCTCACTAGTTCTCAAAGGCCGAGTCTGTATTTATTTTTCTTTCTTAAATGTCTGCTTCCTCTTTTAGTAAAATTTAGAAGGCACCAGTTGCTGAAGAAAGAGGAATCATTACTGGCCCTCAGACTTTACCTTTTGACCCTTGACAATGTTACCTTAAATGTACTTAAAGCTGGATCCTTTGAGGAACTGGGGAGATAGTTTAATCAGGAACATGCTTGTCTCAGGAGCATGAGGGGCCTGGTCCAAAAACCCAGAGCCCAGGTGAAAATCAGTAATCTTCAGAACCCACCTAAAAAAGCCAGTGTGAGGGCACATGCCTGTACTCTCCGCAGTGGTCAGATGGGAGGTAGACACAATTCTATCCATGAAGCTCATTGGCCAGCTAGCTCTGGCAAAGTTCCAGGCCATTGATAGATCCTATTTCAAAGAAAATATAGAAGAAAACGGAAGTCCATGGTGTTCCTCTGACCTACAAACACTCACTTGCATCCATACAGTACAAGTACCTGTGCATGCACACACATGCACACACACACACACACACACACACACACACACACACGCACACGCACCTGTGCACTTGCATCCTTTTTGCCCTTCTGGGAGACTGATTTTGGTCATTGTCCTTTGCTATAACACTCCAAGTGAGAGAATGAAAGCATGTTCATTATCATTTCCAACTCTGAAATATTCCAACTCCCAGAAGTTCTGAGGATAGCTTTGGCATATGCTAGAACTCCTTGATTCCAAGTCCCATTTGATCAGTAACCAGAACTGCTGTTGTTGGTTAAATAAGAGTTTATAGGGTTGACAGCATAGCTTGGTTGGTAGAGTACTTACCTAACATGCACAAAGCACTGGGATTGATCCACAGCACCACATAAACTGGGCATTCTGGTGCATACCTTTAATCTTAGCACTCAGGAGATGAAGGCAGAAGGGTCAAAATCCAAGTTCATCCTAGGCAACATAGTGAGTTCAAGGCCAGCTAGGCTGCATAAGATCTTGTCTCAATAATAATAACAACAACAATAATAGAATTTCTGTTGTATGCAAATTAAAACTTGAGGATATTCCATCTCAACATATAAAATGGTTCACTTAGGTCTTGGAGAAATTAATGGGCTTGAATGATGAGAAGGCACTTGATTCATAAGGATCTACATGAATGTCACAGAGTATTACTGTGTGTTTGACTTTCACTTGGGAAATTAGAAAACCTTAGAGCTGCCATTTAAGAACTAGCAGATGTAGCTCAGTAGTAGAGCACATACCTAGCATACACGAGGTTCTAGGTTCCTCAACACATGCACACACAGAGAGACTGAGTGATGGTCAGTGGGTGTGTTACTTGTCCTAGTAAATCAGGTTTTGTCTTAAGTTGATCCTAGTGCACCTCCCCTTGTTGCTCTAGAATAACAGCCCCCACCAGCATTCTGGCCTGAGTGTACCACTGTGTCTTTGCATGCATCACTCAAGATCTGGAGGTGATGACTAACAGAAGACTTAGGAAGGCTGTGTGAGATGACAATGGAAAGTGTATATTCAGACAAAAAGATGGGAAAGAAAGTAGATAAACATCTATAATATTAGTAAAAATAAAGTTTTCATTTGAGAACAACAAAGACTGAGCAAGGGCTCCAGGAAGCCACCCAGAATACCTACTCATGACATAGATGTATGTTGACAATCAATTTGGATTTTTGGGGAGGATTCTTCTTTAGGCAGCCTCTGTTGCTTCCATTATTCAATCTACAAATATCATTTGCATGCAGAACCCATCCCACCCCAGGAATTTATATTGTTGTTATCCAGAAGACATTTGTAGCAATTATTTCCTTTTATTGTATTCTTAACAAAAAATAAAGGGGCTCCTCTGGGAGTTTCCTACTGACACCAAAGTGTATGAAATAACTTGATTAGGCCTGGAAGGAATAACCATTGGAATGCTGTTTGTTTCTTCTTCTCAGATTCAACCTCTGTAGGAAAATATGGATCAGGTTTCTGGGCTAAATGTGCCAAACACTCAGGAAATTTATGCAGTTTAATATCTGCAATGCAAATGTGCAATTTACATATCATCTCAAACTGGCTTGTCCTGCTGAGAGTAAGGCAAGCAGACATTGCTCATCTAAATAAAATTGATATTGTTGGCATGGTTTTTATTAAGGTGTTTTCATTCATAACATTTTAGCTACTGGGGTGCTGCTTCTAGTAGCTGCTATGACTCCAGAGAAACAAAGAACTAGCTCTGAGGCTCTGAGTCGGGTCCCTGAAATTTCCATCCCAGAAGCATTTTATTTGGTTTTTCCTCTATAAAATAGGGAGCACAATAATTCTACTTCATATGGTTTGTTATGAATAGGTAACATGATTCAGGTGAAATACTTAACACTGAAGGGAAAGCCAGTTGAGTCTTTAAAGAGTAGAAACAATTATAACACTGTTTTAAAGATAATGACAAAAAGTTAAATGACTTTGCCACAGAGTTATTAGAGTTGTGCATTAGATTTTTTAAAGAAAATGATAGGGATTTGTTTTTAACTAGGAAACAGAGATGAGGAAGAAACCCTTAAAACCCAGTAGCTGGGGGAATACAGATATTTGTGTAGCACTCACTCAGTGATTCCCAGTGTTTACTCCAGACTGGTGTGAGGAACTTCTTGTAGTCATTTTCAAGGTCATGATTAGTGCCTTGGAAAAGATAAAGAGTGCTGAGAGGCAAAGGTGGGAGCTCTGTGGCCAGGCAGGGAAGGAACACCTGTCGCTTTCACTGAGATGGTACTAGGAGAAAGCCATAGTTAGAAAACCACTCCGTTGCAAAGCAGTCTGGGAAAAAGGATGTCTCTTGGCAGCCCTGACACTTCTTTCTCTGTGGAAAAAGGGAAGGCTCTCGATCTGTTAGTCTTCTAAGAGTGATTGCTAAAACATGAACCCAGCTCAAGGAAATTGCTGACTTTTGAATTTACGAGCCTGTCTACAGTTTATAGTTTTGTGGTTTTCCTCTTATTAAATGAGGTCGTGGGAATAAATAGTTTATAAGATGCTTCCAGTTCTCACAGTTATAAAGTTAGATAGCACCTGTTGACAAAATACCACCCTGCTTAAAATCCTTCCCAATTAAGCCAAATGCCTACAAAAAAGTAGGCTAAAGGCAACATGGATTTGTTCTTTGTTCTGTTTTTCAAACGTCAATAGTATTACATCAGGTTATTACACACAAGTGCCAAATATTATTTAAAACTGATATCTTAATTATAGCAGCCTCTTAATATTAAATAATCTTAAATTTTCTAATAATCACATCATTTCAAGTATTATTTTTCCCTTGGCTGTGTGGAACTCCCATCAGAAAACACAGGGAAAGGGACTGGAGTGATGGCTCAGCAGTTGTTACCCTTGCAGAGGACCCGGTTTGGGTCCAGCACCTACCTTACAGCTCCCAGCCACATGTAGCTCCAGTTCCAGAGGATCTGATACCCACACCTGGCTCCCACAGGTGCTGCATGGACAGGATGCAGGACATACATGCAGGCAAAACATCCATACACATAAAAAATCATCTTTAAAAAATATTTTTTAAATCATAAAGAAAAGACTTAGGATCAGAATTAAATGTGAACCTTCTTATAAACTGGTAACATAAATGTGAAAATTTGAGGTGTGTGTTATTTTTATCCATATTATTCCCAAAGACATAGATGTTTTAATTCTTTCTTTAGCCAGGACAGGATTTGAAGCAACTACTTTGTAAAACTGTATGGGTTAACTTCCTGGTGCTGTGACAAAATACAAAAATCAAGTTACAAGAGAGAAAGATTTATCTTGGCTCAAAGTTTCAAAGATTTTAGTAGTCCATAGTCAATCGGTCCATACAATTGCCCATAGCTTTGAACCTATACAAGGCAGAGAACACTGTGGCAGGAAGCGCCTAAGAAGTTGAACTGTAGCTGGAGAGTTGGCTCTGTGGTTAAGAACACTCGGTGCTCTCTTAAGAGGAGAGATGGCCCATAACAATCCTTATTTCAAGTCCTAAGGGCTCTGATGCCCTCTTCTGGCCTCTGTAGGCACCAGACATGCACATAGTACACATACATACATGTGGGTAAAACACTCATACACATAAAATAAATAAATCTTTTAAAAGTAATAAAGAATAAAGTATTTAAAAAAGAAAAATAAGCTAACTATCTCATGATTTCTGGAAAACAAATAGGACAGATCCCAAAGTTCCTTCAAGGGAATACCCCCAATAATATAATTGCCTCCAACTACATCCCTAAATGTTCCATTAATTCCTTTTAGCATCATAGGCTAGAGACTAAGCCTTAGCCTATGAGGCTTTGGGGACTCTCAACACTCAAATTATAGAAAGTATTTCTGAAATCTAAAATAAGAACATGAACTCTGCCCCAAGGAGATGAGCACTTGTTATGACTCAGTCATAAATGCAGACAATTTATTATAAATTTCTTACAGTATAGTCCCAGGATCTAGAGCAGCAATTCTCAATCTGTGGGTTATGACCCTTCTGGGGGTCAAATGACCCTTTCACAGGGGTCTGGTGTCAGATATCCTGCATATCAGATATTTACATTATGATTCATAACATTGAAAAATTACAATTATTAAGGAGCAATGAAAATAATTTTATGGTTTGGTGTCACCAGAGAATGAGAAACTACATTAAAGGGTTGCAGCATTAGAAAGATTGAAAACCACTGCTCTAGAAGGATGCCCCCCCCCAGGGTGAACAGATGATGGATAGATAATGGATGATGATGAAAGATGATACATAGATAGATAGATAGATAGATAGATAGATAGATAGATAGATGATAGATAGATAGATAGATAGATAGATAGATAGATAGATAGATAGATAGATAGATAGATGATAGGAAGAAGGGAGAAAGAAGGAAAGAGAGAAAGAAAGAAAGAAAGAAAGAAAGAAAGAAAGAAAGAAAGAAAGAAAGAAAGAAAGAAAGAAAGAAAGAAAGAAAGAAAATAGACACAGACTCTTTATCCACATTGAAAAGGGAGGGAAAAGGGAATACAGAAGGGAGGAAGCAAACCTGAGTATGAGCAAGACAAGACCTTGGCTGAATCCTGAATTATATAAACAAGTGGTCAACTGGGGATATGTTATTTAGCCAATGACCACTGTGGCTACAAAGACAACAGCATCTATTTCCCAAGAGCATTTTTTAAAGATGTTTTGACAGAATAAGAAGTGACTCAAGTAGACAGTTTGCTCTGTTGACTTTCAGAACATCATCCTGTGTGATCCATTCCCATTTGGTTGCGTGTGTCTTGAATAGTGGTGAAGACCCCAGAAGGTTCTTCCATTTACTCACTTGCTCTTTCAGTATTTACTTCCATCAAATGCTGTGCTTAGCACTATGGTGAGAGTAGCAAACAAGAAGGACAAGGAAGACATCCTATAGAAACTTCAAGCACAGAGACAAACACAGGTCTTATCACCAGCCTGAAGACATGTACAGACTGTTTGCCCAAGAGCACCAAGTCACCATCTTGGCACTGTGGTGGCTGAGCAAGAGGAAACATCTCTAGGGACCACCTGGATAAATGACTCAGACTCTACCATCTGCATATTGACTAGGAAATTGCCTACTGACATTTTTGTCAATGCTTACAGATTTTAACTAGCAGTTTTGTTGAGGTGGTGGTGGTGGTGGTGGTGGTGGTGGTGGTGGTGGTGGTGGTGGTGGTGGTGATTTCCATGAACATTTAAATGTTCTTCTCTTTTTCAATTATGTTTTTATTTATTCCTTTTATTTCTTTTATTTTTAGATTATTATGTAATTACATCACCCCCCCACACTTCCCTTCCTTCCATTCAAACTCTCCCATGTGTTCTTCCTTGCTCTCTTTCAAATGCATGGCTTCATTTTTTTATTAATTATTGTTACATGCATATATGTATATACATAGATAGTCCTAACTATAACCTTCACAGTCAATATAATGTTCCTTGTATGTATGTTTTCAGGGCTGACCATTTAATTTTGGATAACCAGTTGATGTGTTCTTCCTCGGGTAAGACCATTTCTCCCACTGAGTGTTCCTTAGTTGCCTGTAGTTCTTGTTGTATGTAGGGTTGAGACCTTGTATGCTTTCTCTCATCTACTTGGGCATGTCTATTATTTTGTCATTGTGCAGCTCATGTTTAGGCAGTCATGTTGGTGAGACTTTATGGGGGTAGGTTCTGACATTACTAAGAGATACAATCTCATAGCAAACTCCCTGATTCCCTATCTGTCTCTTACCATCTTTCGACCTCCTTTTCTATAATGTTCCCTTAGATTTAGGTGTGGGAGTTGTTTTGTAGATGTATCAGCTGAGACTGGGCTCCACACTCTGTATTTTGATTTGTTGTGATTTTCTATAATGGTGTCCATCTGTTGCAAAGAGAGTTTCCTTGATGATGGGTAAGAACTACAGTAATCTGTTAGTATAAGGACAAATATTTAGACTGTAGTTAGGGATTATGCTGTTTTAGGAAAGTGGTGGTTATAGGTTCTCCTACAAGATCTGTAACTTCACTACCCCTGGCTAGGTTTTCAGTACCAGACATGGTTTTCCCTCTTGTCAAGCAGGCCTTAGCTCCAATTAGAGAGGTGTTGGTTACCATGAAGGTATGCTTGCCGTTAATGTACCCTTAGGTTTACCGTGCCATGATGGTTGTGGTTCATAGGCATCATAGCTGGATAGGACTGTTTGTTGTTTTCCTCCTTTAGAAGCATGCAAGGCCCCTTCTGGTACCATGAAAGCTAGTCCTGAAGCATTTAAGTCCGTTCCAGCTCAAAGGCATCTGGGACTGTGTCTGAAGTGCATGGTGTCTTCAAATAGGGACCTACCATCTACCTCTCAGGGGCAACCAAGGGCAATCATTTCTGATGTTGGGATTTTGTTAGGTGGTTTTTGGCTCTTGGAGGGAACATTGTCAATTGAGATGCAAATTTTTCATTTAAACTTTATATACACCAACTTATATTATTATAGGGCTTATATTATTATTAAGGTAACTAGTTAATATGATTTCTTATGACTTTTTCAGACGCCTTTGCTGTTATTTTATCCTCCTTCTGTATTTATCTCCCTTACCCTCCCTAATTAAAGTCCCCCTTTTTTCTATTCCCCTAATCAGATCACTTGTACCTGCTATTCCCTTCTCTGTTGCTCCCTCAACCCCCTACCCAGGCAATGGTCCCTTCCAGTGGGTAAATGATATAGGAGGAGGAAGTAGGATGCTCTTTCATAATTTATCTGATGGTGGAAAAGAATGCCCAATCTAATTCCCATGCAAAGATCATTAATGAATTTCAAATCTACAGAGCCAAGGCTGTCCTGTCCTGTCTTAAAAGGATTAGGCATTGGATTAAGGGACTTTTCTGTTCCAGCAAAGCTTACAGGAGCTTTCCTGTTTTATTGAGGGAGAATTCTTTTTAATTTGAACAAGATTTATCCTTCCTTTGTTCTTTTACCATAGAATCCAAGCTGTACCTTACCTATACTTTGATGACCCAAGTTAAAGTTTTTAGAGGCTCATGTGTGTGTGTGTGTGTGTGTGTGTGTGTGTGTGTGTGTGTGTGTGTGTGTGTGCATGCACTCATGCATCTATGGAGACCGTAAGTTTACTTTGGTATCTTCAGTCACTCCCCTCCTTACATATTGATGCAGGATCTCTCACTGAACCCAGAGCTCACTATTTCAAGCTGGCCTTGCAAGCCAGCTTGCTCCAGAGACTGCTGTCTTTGCCTCAGAAGTGCTGAGATTATAGTCCAGGCCACCACACCCACCTGGCATTGACATGGGGACTGGGGATTGATAGTCCCATTTTCACACTTACCCAATGAGTCAGTCATTCATCATATGCCCCTTTCTGTATTTAAGTGAAGTCTATTTCAAACCCACCATGGATGCTATGATCAGGATTTTAAAGATTTTCTTTACCTTCAGCCTATGAGACAGGTCTTAGATAAATAGTGTAAACTATGTATTTTACTTCAACCACACAATAAAGCTTCACTTACCAGGAACTGACTTACTTATGAACCTCAGGTACCTAGAAAAACTAATGCCAGGTCAACTCCTGATTTATATGTTAAGAATGAAAAGCCTTCAAATTCTCCTTGGACTTCCTTAGAGTTTTGGTTTTGGTTTGGCTTGGTATGGTTTCGTTTTGAAGGGTTTTTTTGTTTTGTTTGCTTTATTTTGGGTTTTGGAGGGTTTGTTTTGTTTGGGTTTGATTTTTGTTTGTTTGCTTTTGTTTGTTTTGTCAGTTGGGTTTTTTGTTTGTTTTGTTTTTTGTTGTTTTGCTTTGTTTTGTTTTGTTTTGTTTTGTTTTGTTTTGTTTTTTGAGACAGGGTTTCTCTGTGTAGCTTTGGAGCCTGTCCTGGAACTTACTCTATAGATTGGGCTGGATTCACACTCATAGAGATCTACCTGCCTCTGCCTCCAGAGTGTTGGGATAAAAGGCATGCACCACCACCTCCTGGCAGTTTCTTTGTTCTTAATATACTTTCACTTCTAAAGCATTTGATTATCTAGTTTTCTAACTCACAATAGAGACTGGCAACTTCAAGTTGACCACCAGGGCAAGAGAAAGTCTAAAACCTAGCTAAAAAAAAAAAAAAGTACAGATTGAAAAATGATAAGGATCTAGGGAAGTGGCTCATGTGCTGAAAGGGACTTGTCACCAAATATGATGACCTGAGGTCATTCCTCAGAAACCCATGCGGTAGGAGAGAACTCGCTCTCACAAGTTGTCCTCTGACTTCTACCATGGCTCTCACATGTGGGTACAAACACACTTGATAGATAGATAGGTAGGTAGATAAATAGATGGATGGATACATACATACATATACAGACAGACAGACAGATGTCTTAAACATGAATAGGACTAGGGAAATGGCTCAATAAAGTATATGCCGCACAAACAAACAAACACGTCTGAGTTTAGTTCTCAGAACTGACATAAAAGAGCCAGGTGCTGAGGAAGTGGACACAGCGGATCTCTTCAGCTCCCTGGTCACCCAACCTAAGTGAATCAGCAAGCTGTAGGACCTAAGAGACCTTTCTCAAAAAACAGAGTGATTGGCTCCTATGGAATGACACTTGAAGTTGACCTCTGTCCTCCACGTGTACATGCATACACACACACACACACACACACACACACACACACACACACACACACACACACCAAACATTTACTTGAAGATAAGAAAGTATATCGTAACAGCCTAGGGCCAGGACGCTGGATTCAGAGGCACCAGCCAATTAGGAAGCTCCTGAGTCTCTGTTTGTTTCCAGCTACGTGGAACAGCTGACAACCATAAAACTGCAGGAATCCAGGTAAGGTGTAGCACACTTTGTATGGTTGTTCTCACTTTGGGGTGTTTTATAGTTGTGCTAATTTAAGAATAATAGCATCTGAAACCAAAAATAGCCCTTGTTTGGAAAATCTTATTCAAAACAAACAATTGCAACTGAAATTAGTGTCAGAAAGCCACCTAAGAACTTGGAACAACTCAAATCAGGTGATTCCTTGTCCTCTCTTAACAGTGATGTTCTGATCTGCTGACTTTTTGATGCTGTGTCAAATGAGGCAGGTTTCTCACCTATGTTTGAATTTACAATGGCTGGTACTCATAGTCAGGTTGCTTCCTGCCCCAAATCAAGATTGTTCCACACTCATTGCATTGGGAGAAGAGAGCCTGCTCTCTGCAGAAGATGGTGCTGAGGTCTGAGGAAGGGAACTGAAACCAAATGATGCCGAGAAGGAAAGTGCCCGCTGCCTAACAGTTAAGGCTCAGAATAATGTTACCTCTTAATAACTCTCAGTTTACTATAACTATGTTTGAATTTATAGAGGCTGCTCCTGGTCAGTTGATCTCATAGAAAAGTGAGTAGTGTTGACAGCAGAAAATATAGAACCCTAAGATGTTCATACGAACTGGAACATTTGTGTGCCATAATATTGTCTACCTGGGAAGTAGAATGTCATAGCTACCAAAATAATGATAAATGATGGAGATGTCCAGAGGATAACTGGGTGCTGTAGATGCAAGCTGATGGAGGCAGGGGAGAAGCTGGACCATTTTCTATGTGCAGTTGTGAGCTACGTCAAATTCTGACACCTAGGGTTTGCAGCTTAAATGAACCATTCTCCCTATTTGATGCTGCCTCTTCTCATCTTACTCATTCCCAATCTCCTTGTGTATTTTTGCATAATTACCTTGTCCATAAATACATTTTTTCAGATTGTTTATATTTGCTCTATGAAGGAATTCTGAGATACAGGTTATCATTTTGTTTTTTCCTCATCAAACCAATGACTTACAATCATCACAGAATGTTTTATCATTATATATGGTCTATTTAATGGAATCCAAAAGACTCCACATCTTGATGAGAAAAGTATCTTTTTTTATCTTACATGGCAGATGATGCTATAAATATTATTTGTAAAAAACTTTGAAAATATGAAGACAAAGGTGCTAAAGATTTTTGGTACTGTTTCTCATTTTTATTTATGCCTTTCATCCATGAAGCAGCTTCAAATTAATGTTTATTCCAAATCTCACTTAGTTATTCATCCAAGAAACAACATACTGAAAGACAAAACTATTCACTGCTCTTGTCTCATTCCCTCCTGCTAATAATGAATGTATAGTGCACCTCCATATGCTATGTAGAGTGCGTTTTAGAATACTGTAAGGAAGGCACCTGACCGTGTTAAGAATGATGGATGTAGGTATGAATGCATTTTCATGCACCTGCCAGTGACTTTGTGGAACAGAAATTCAATGTAAGCAAACCATTTAAATTCTATGTTTTCCCCATGTTTGTGCTCACTATGCATTGGATAAGTGAATGTTGAATGCTAATTCTGTTAACCCACCTCATGAACTAGACAAAAGGCAAGTGTGACTTCATAAAGTAGCAGAGACATAAGGGCTGCATCCCAGAGCTATAAAGATGTGTAACGTCCTCTCCTCCTGGGTGACTCTAGGTTAACAGCAGTCCTTCCACAGCAAACATCTGGTGTGGCTAAGAAACCCAAGTTACTTCATCAAATTAAGTAGTCCCCCCACTGCCCAGCTAAGTGGCACTAGATCTTAGCAATTTGTTCTAGAAATACCACCTGTGGGTG
This sequence comes from Peromyscus maniculatus bairdii, assembly GCF_049852395.1. Classification (NCBI taxonomy): domain Eukaryota; kingdom Metazoa; phylum Chordata; class Mammalia; order Rodentia; family Cricetidae; genus Peromyscus; species Peromyscus maniculatus. The sequence continues at coordinate 93,564,621 of NC_134856.1, read as the reverse complement.
ACTGCTGTTCACACAATGCCCTACATGTATCCTCAGGCCTGGTGCTCACTCTGCTGGACTCAAGAAAAATGAATTAGATATGAATCCTTTCTTCTGTCTGTCACCAATCTAGCTTCAGACTCTAACTACATCCCAGAAATGCCCAAATTAAAAATATGAAAATTCACTAAATTATCTACAAATGTCTTAATTTTTTACTCAAATACTACATGATAACTATACAGAAAAATAGAGTTCATTATAATTTTAGTGTGTTGTTATGATGTAATTTGTCTTTTTATGGAGCCAAATACTCAGATTTAACTTCTGACTGCTATTGAGGAGAGGAGGAAAAAGGCTTACCTTGACCCAATAGGTACATTCAGATAGCCCTTTATATTCAGTATGTGGGATGTGTGTGTGTGTGTGTGTGTGTGTGTGTGTGTGTGTGTGTGTGTGTGTGTCTGTCTGTCTGTCTGTCTGTCCAGAGAAGGATGCTGAGTATCCTACTCGATGGCTCTCTTCCCTATTTCCTTCAGGCAGTGTCTCTGACTGAACCTGGAGCGAGGCTGCCAGACAGCAAGCCAGGCAATTCTCCTGTCTCCAGCCCTCACAGCATTAGGGTCACTGGTGCATGAGGGTCCCTGGGTGGCTTTTTACATGGATTCTGGGGATTCAAACTCAGGTCCTCATTTTGTGCAACAAACACTCTTACCCACTGAGCTATCTCCCAGCCTCTATATTCAGCTGTATTCAGTATTTTTAACAGTTGTGTGCTAAGAGGTACGCAGAAGACATACTTTGTTCCTCTTCATGTCCCTGGCAACATCCTGTTCTGGGCCTACGTGCCATACAGCTTAGCAAATGCAGAAGCTTGAGGGAATCGGTGAGTGGTCAGTTATGAACCCCCTCCTAGCCCAAACAAAAGGTAGCATGGTATGATTATGGTGACATTGTAGGAGACACAGTATATTTACACAAAAAATTGTTGGCAGTAGCTTATTGGACTATGAAGATGGAAATAACATATATGTAAATTATTCCAAATTTATCTAACATTTTAGGAGTTGTCTTCATGCTTCATAATTTTTTAGTTAACTGAAATTGTTAAATGTCTCAACATTCATGTTTTTAAAATTAGCTCATCTATTAAAAGCAAATCTGCTTTAAATTGACATGTCTATTAAAAGGACTTTTTCAAAGGAAAAATTACTTTTTATTTTACAGTTCCATGAGATTATTTTATAGAAAACTTGTTTCACAGAATATCATGTGTGTTTTGGTAAGTTATTACAGTGACTGGTGAAAATAAAGAAAACATACAGCTTAGGTTGGTTCGGGAATGGCTCAAGGAGAAAAGTGATTACCATGCATATATGAGGCCCTGAGTTCTGATCCCCAGGACACATGTAAAGCTAGTGTGGAAATGATGGTGTGTAATCCCAGTGCTTCTACATCCAAACAGGAGGAAAGACCAGAGAATCCCTAGGAGCTGGTGGTCAGCTAGCCTGGTGTATGCAGAAGGGAACTGGAGACACTCTTTTAAACATGGTGGAAAGCACAAGCTAAAACCCAAATGCCCACATGTGCACGATGGCATGTAAGTGCCTGCTCTCACACACAGGAGCATTCACACACACACACACACACACACACACACACACACACACACACACACACACCACATGCACATACACTCTGACTTTTCTAATTTTCTAAAGTGTACAACTTTATATTATATCATAGGTATTCATGTACTAGAGCTTGGATTTCTCAAAATAAAACCAAGATGATGATGTATCTCCTAACTCTGTTCACCTGCCTGTTCAAGAGCTTCTACCTTCAAGTTCAGAGCCCAAAGCATCTTGCTGAACAATACAGAGTGTCTCATAATCAAGCATCTAACCCTCAAATCTAAGGTTTTCCATGGTTTTTAAAGGACACGCTCAGATTTATTAAGTGGCGCCACACCTAAATCGTGAAGCTGGGGTTGAAGGGCCATCAGAACACAGACAGTTTCACCTGGAACACCATGTTTTGTCAAAAGGGATTATCCAACATACACACACACTTTAGCAGAGACAAAATACCTATTTGAAAACATATGCACAGACACCTTGAGCTAAATTTTAACTTCATACAAAGTATGTTGCTTTGTAGCGAGCTCTTTAATGGATCAAATGTTTAATGTTATATAGGATTGCATTTTATAGTCGTTTATCAAGTGGGAGGGAAGATGAATATGGATGGTTGAACTGCTTTTATAAAAGGAGCTGCAGCAAAAGAAGTAACAGGTTTTGGGTATGCCAAATAAATCCCAGCCACAGACCACAAAACACAAGAGACTAAAGAAAAAATCTGCAGCCTGCCCAGCCTTCTTATTAGACAAGCTTGAGCAGGCCCACCATGTTGTTTAGAAGTCTTGGTTTATTCTTAGTCAATGTATAAAACTAGTTTGCAACAAATAGTAGTATGGTTAGTTTACATTTCATTTGAAACAAATATAAAATTAAGAGATTTTTAAAACTAGAAGAATGATGGCCATGCTATGTTTGAGCCATTTATACACATCCCAGGAAGGAAAAAAAGTATAGCCTGTAGCTGAAGTTTTCTCTAGTCCTGCCCAGTCCCACGGACTCCACAGCCATTTATAAAATAATCACTCAGAAGTTTATTAAAGCTAATTAAAACTGCTCAGCCATTAGCTCAGGCCTACCACTGACTAGCTCTTACCCATAATTCTTATTTATGTTTAGCCACGTGGCTTGGTACCTTTTCTCAGTTCTGCCTTCACATCTTGCTTCCTCTGTGTCTGGCTGGTGACTCCTGACTCAGCCTTCCTGTTCCCAGAATTCTCCTCTCTGTTTATCCTGCCTATTCTGTATTTCCTGCCTGGTACTGGCCAATCAGCATTTTATTTATCAACCAAATCAGAGCAACACACATTCACAGCATACAGAATGATATCCACAGCACTTCCCCTTTTCTTTTCTTTTTTTTTCCAAAAAGGAAGGTTTTAACTTTAACATAGTAAAATTACATATAACAAAACAATTACCAAGGAAGAATTATAGTTATAGTATCTAGTGTATTTGTATTTGGCAAAATTAAAGAAGATATTAGCCTCTCTTCTGTGTGCAGAAATAACAATTTGAGTACTGAGTTAATAGAGGGGTAAGCATAGTGTTTTTTAAATCATCCAGACAGGGACAAAATCATCATTTATAATTGGCTTCTAAGTTGTATCCTTTAATACCTGTTGATATAGCTATATGACATTATCTTTTATTTTTGATATTATAATTATATCATTTCCTACTTCCCTTTTCTTCTCTCCAAACCCTCCCATATACCCCTCCTTACTCTCTTTCAAATTCATGACCTCTTTCTTCATTAATTGTTAAATGCACATATGTATGTTTATATGGTATATTTTATTTAAGATTTTGCAATTATCCCTTTGACCAAAATTGGTCTAACTAATGGGGTCTCCGTTCTTTATCCATAACAAAGCTTCTAAAACACTGTATATTGTGTTATCCACTCTACAATAGTCACCCCACTTTGCCTGAAAAATAGTTTTGTGTGTGTGTCCATGTGTGAATGTCTGCATGCAGGTGCATATGGAGACCAGAGGCCAACCTCAAGTGTCTTTCTCTGTCACTCACTTTATCAAATTTCCTCACTGAACCTGGAGCATACACATATGGCTAAGCTAGCTAGCCAACAAGTCTCCTGTCTCCACCTCCCCAACAAAGGGATTATAAATACCATTGTACCTGGCTCTTTTATATGGGTTCTAAAGGATGCAACTTGGGTCCTAATACTCTTGTGGCCAACACTTAACTGACTGAACCATCTCCCTGGCCACAAAGCTAATTCCTTTTCAGCAGCACAGTGGCCAAGAGCCTTGCTAGTCTGCTGTTCTCCTTCATTCCCTACCCTGCCAGTGTGCTTCTCCTTCTTTATCTGCTTTCTGGTTTTGCTATTCCACACCATCCTCTCTCCCCTGTGACCTTCTCTTAGTTTATCTTCATAGATGCAAGATGCCTTGACTGGCTCTGAATTCTAGTTTAACTGAGGACTATTCCTTTGACTGAAGATGCTAATCTGTTGACGTGTCTCTGGCCAGTGATGCCTGTTACCCTGACCTTTATGTTTCTGTATATAACTTGTGGTTTCACACCCCCAGCTGTCGTTAAGATTTTATCTTTGTCACTGGTTTTAAGCAAGTTGGCTGTGGTATTCCTTGGTGTCATTTCTAACTGTGTCTTGTGCTTGGCGCACATCAAGCTTCTTGCATCTACACATGCTGGTTTTCACCACTCTTGGATAATTATATCGGTTTCTCTCTTCCATCCCTCCCTCGTCTCTCTTTGAAGTTTCTAATCAGATTTATCTGTCTCTTGTGCCCTTCTGCTGGCCAATGCTCTTCCTTTACCCCAGGCTTTATTCTCTCTGATACTATTTAGATCATTGACAACTCTATCATTGTGCATATTTTCTTCTGTAGTTCATTTCAAATATACTACTAATCTCAGAGAGGATTTTTTTTTCTTTACTTCAAAACTGCATATTTCAATTCTACAAGTTTTTATTTGATTGTTTTATGCCTTATATGATTATTTTTATCATGTTTGTGCTTTTTTTGCCTTCTTTCAATATAGTACACGGGAGCACCTGCTCTACATTAGGAGAGGGGGCGAGAGCTCTTTGAATGTCTGCATCTGCTGATGATATTTTATCTATATTATGGCTGGATCCACTCACGGTGGTTTATTTTCTTCTCATTATGGATTTTCCTACATGCCTAAGGTTTTTTTCCAACATAATGCTACATATCTTGAGGTGTTGGATCCATTACCAATACTGGATTTTCTATATTTCTCTAATTTTTTAAATAGTTCCAGGCTCCATTTTTTCCAAACTTGATTTTAAGAGGTCATGAGGAGTAACAAAATATACTTAGTGTGTGTGGTGGTATTCTAATTGTACTGAAATGTGATTTTGATTGTATGTTAATAAATAAAGTTACCCAGGGTTCAGAGCTATTAGAGCCATAGCAAGAGTGTGGCGGTGGTGGCACACACCTTTAATCCCATAGATCTCTGTGTGTTCAGGGATACAGCCAGCATTGGAGACATATGCCTTTAAGACCTGGGGGGCTGTACATACAGACAGTGACGAGGCAGTCACGTGTTTGGGTTTACAACCAATGAGAAGGCAGAACAAAATACTATAAAAAGACAGACAGACAGGATATAGCTCTCTTTCGGGAAGCTGGAACACCACAGGAGGAAGGGTGAGATTTTAGCTCTGAGCTCTGACCTCTTGGCTTTCTCTTTTACATTGGTTCTGTGTTTCTTATTTAATAAGATGGTTGGTTACATCTACAAGTGTGTTAATATTTATCCCTGATACCAAGGCCATACTCTGTAGAATTGAGACCAGACACACCATGAGTCAGGAAGCACTTCCTCTCTGTCTAGCTCTGGCTTCCCCCTTCCTGAAGCCCTGTCTTTGGACTCAGGGGATTTCTTCATACAGGTGTATTTATACCTACAGACCTCTGGGATGCTCTTCTTCAGATCACTCTCCTGTTTTAGTCTTCTCTGGTAGCTCTGATCACCTTAGCCTCAAAGAACTCAGAACTTAATAGCTTCAGTTCAAGCAGATCCTGTTTGGAGATCTGAGTTTATGTGGAAATGCTCTCTGGAGTAGACTAAGATAGCCTTAAGAATTACTCTGATTCTTATCTCCTGAACATCTCTGCCCTCCATTACAAATAGTCCATACTCTGAAAAACATCATCTCATACAGTTTATCCATAATCTTTGACGAGTCGGGAGTAAGGTTTCCCTCCTCTCAGACATGACCAGATCAGGACCCTCCCTCACTTCTTTTGATCCTCTTTCATTCTCATAAGCCAGATGGACAGTTTGTGAACACCTTGTCTTCCAGAAAAAAATCAGTAATGACCCTATCTTCAATTTTATCTTTTTTCTTCCTCCTACATTACTGTAGGTTGTTGTTCTGTCATGTTATTGCTTCATGTGTGCAAGGTGCCTCTCACTGAACTAGAAGCTTTTTGAGTAAAAATATATACATTGACATGCCCATAATATGCTCTTTCAAAATCCTCCATTGTATAGATCCAAGTGTGAACAGCATGGAGAGGCCTGAATAAAGGTCAGTTGAGAGAATGAAGGAAGAGTCTCTGAAGAGATTTATAACATGTTCACATTAATTAATACGTGAGAATTGCTGCCCATGTTTAACACTGCAGACAAATTAAATGCATTGTCTGTATTTGCATTTACTTTACTGCTCCCTTCTAGTCTTCGTACAGTTTTAGCGGTGAGAAGACAAGGGAATAACGAGGATACTCATTAAATTTGCAGATGATGCCAGAGACTAAAGAGAGTAAAAAATCTCAAAATATAAGATTAGACCTAATTATAGCCTCAGCAAGTAGGATAATCAGTGGCCAATAATGTATGTAAAGTTAAGCAAAACTACAAGGCATTAAATTTTAGAAGGAAAAGCTAACCCAGTGTCATGACTTTCAAATTGAAAAGGAGGCAAAAATGAAATTTTCTATGATCGTAGGATGCTTTGTAAAAATGACAAAAATAATTATTCTTTTATGGTCATAATTGTAAAATGCCTTAAAAATTCTGTGACTTTTTGAGGGCTGTTTTTATTTGTTAAGAGCATTAGAAAGTATAGGTTAAGGAGAAAGCTATTAAGATGTTGCAAACGAGGCCTCTGTGGAAACTTATTTCCTTTTGCCTTTGGCTTTTTCATTTTCCTGAAAGAACAAAGGGTATATATGGGAAATTAGTGTGTTTTAACAAAGAAAACATGCAAACAACAAGGAACACCTCGTGCCTTCCGCAGAAACAAAGGCATTGGCCTTGGCATTGAGAGTCTGTATATAAAAACCATGGTGAATGTTCACATTCAGAAAGAGGCTGGTAAGTATTGTACCAACAGCTATTGAGGCTTACAAAACAATGCCTGGCATTCACATTGCTCTGCTGGCTTTCAGTGAGCCATGAATATAGAGTATAATCTAAAAGTCATGCTTAGCCTTTGAGATATTAATTCCATTTCACAGATGATAAAATTGAATAGTCCCAGGTAAATAAGCTCTGAGTGACGTAGATAATTAGCAGGATAGCCTAGGCACTTATCAATGTATCTACAGTTCTAAAATAAAGAGAATCTTAACTGGAAGATGTACCAGTGTGGTCTTGGTTGTATTTTGTATTGCTTTTTAATCTTTTTAGAATGTCTTATAGCCCAGGCTGGCTTCAAACTCATTATGTAGTTGATGATTACCTTAAACTTATGATCCTCCTGTGTCCATTTCCCAAGGACTAAGTTTAAAGCAGGCACCATCAAGCCAAACTTTTGTGGTACAGGAATTTGAACCCAGGACTTTATGCATGCTAGAGAAACACACTACTAATGGAGCTATGTACATCTCTAGCCCTATAGTAGTGCTTTGAAGACCCTAGATGCTGAGAAATGGAAACAGTTACTTTCTGTGGCCTCCACCCCTGCATATATACTGCTGTGAATGTCTATAAATCCATTCAGTGCAGAGAAAAAAATGTATTCACGATGTTCAGGCTTTGGGCACATGAAATAGAAAAGACAAACAATCTAAGACCATTGCCTTCCACCTACTTTGTCCTCTTAAATCCTTAAGCATAAGGTAAGCTTCAGTACTGTAATCTGATGCTGCTGCCAGGTTCTTCCCCATGGTGTAACATTTAGTAATTTGTTGCCATGCCTCCTCCATTAATATGTCTGTTTGTATGTCTCTTTAAGAAACCAGAGCCCTTAAAATTAAAGTAATTAAAGTGGGCACTATTGGTAAATTGATACTTATTAGAATTATCCTTAGCCAAATGAAGGGTCTTCTCTCTCACTACAAAAGAAAGCAAGTGGGAAAAATTATCAAGAAGATGAGTCTGGAGGAATCTGTCACCTGAATCCTTCTGTTCTTTCTGAATTCTATTAACAGGTCAGCTGTTCTGAATATATGTATTTGGCTTGAGATGTGGACATACGTAGATATGGATAAATGAAAGAAGGGCTTGGGAGATTCCAAGGACGTCTACACCACTGCTATGAGCAGACTACCACTTGGAGAAGTGGTTCTCAACCTGTGGGTTGTGACCCCTTTGACAAACTTCTTTCTTCAATAATATTTTCATTATGACTCATAACAGTAGCAAAATTACAGTTATAAAAATAACTTTATGCTTGGGGTTCAACACAACATGGAGAACTGTATTAAAGGGTCGCAGCATTAGGAAGGTTCAGAACCACTGACTTTGAAGATATCTTAAGTAGAATGTTCCAGAAGCTGTTCTACTAACAGTTGCAGTTCAGTCATCCCGTCTTTTTGGAGTAAACATGGGTCTTGCACTTCAGAAGCTGCCTAACTTCTTGCTTTGGCTCTTTCTCTACAGAAGAGACTTCCAAGTTCTCAGTTCTCCCTCATGCTCTCTGCTGCTTTATTGGGGAAACTAGGGACCCCGACCATTGGCCCCCATGTTTCACCCACTGGCAGGACCATTATCATCACCATGGCAACAATACGATTTCCAGTCAGGGCTGATTACTGCTTCATTACTTTCTAGTTACAGCATTTGTAAAGTTAATACCTTATATCAACAGACAGGAACCTGTGCAAACTTTATTCTGAAATCTGTGACATTAGACAAAAAGAAACTGAACATATACTTTTTTGGAAAAAGGTCAGGATGCTGGATGAGTAATAAGAGGTTAACTCCACTTCTTCCCTTACACACACAGGCAAAATGGCTTTGCAGAGGAAGAACCTACTTTTTATTCTTATCTATTTGATTTGATGTAAGAATAGAAGGAAGGACATGTAAGAAAGGCTTTGTAGCAAACTGTATATTCAGAACATGTGCTTATAGTCAAGTTGGGGGAAAAAATCAAATTGCTATTGAAATTAAATTAATAAAATGACTGTTTTCTTTTTTAAAGAATTGCTAACTTTGTTTTTTTTTTTTTTTGAGAACTTCTTACATTGGCTCTGTCCCTGTATCACTCCTCCCTTTCCATTCCCTCGATTCCTCCCATGTCCCCTACTCCTTCCCAAATTCACAACCCCTCTTCTTTAGTTATTATTGTGGCATATATATGTATATATGTAGCATATATGCATACACATATGTATACAATCTACTGAGTCTGTTTAGTACATGTGGCCACTGATAGGTTGCCCATGCTCTAGTCAATTACCCCACAACCATTAGGATTAATTGGACTCAGTTAAAAACTAACAATAATAAAGGACATAAAGTTGGAAAGGAGATGTGATGGGAATATCCTGGGAAGAGTTGGAGGGGAGGAGTGGTGAGTAGATATGATCAATATACATTGTATACGTGTATGAAATTTCCAAAGAATAAATTTAAAATATTATGAAAAATACATAGTCTCTTGGAAAAGGTCACAAAATTTGTATTTCTGACTGTAATAGATCTGTAGATGTATTTGATTCCAAACCTAGACTCTTTGGACTATACAAGATTCTCCATTGTCTTTACACATTGACATGTGTGTGAATGTAATGAGAATTAAAGATGAGGTGAGGCCTTATTCAACAAGGACAGGGTAGTACCAGAGACTCTGCATTCCAAGTGACCAGGAGAGGCTGGCATTATTGTTGGTGCAAGGGCTATAGCTTAGCAGCACTTTGAAGGGGGATAATATAATATATTATCAATATATGTCAATATATTATCAATATTATCAGTATATGTCATATATATCAATAATATGTATAGTTAGTTAGTTAGTTAGCTAGTTAGTTAGTTAGTTAGAACAAAACAGTTCCCCAATTCAATATACTAGGAGAAGAGGCTGGGCACATGGGATGATAACATCACCTCTTATTTATAAGTCTTCTTAGGACTTTGTATGTTATGACCTTACCAGAATAGAATATACCTAGCCCCTTTTTATCTACTCAACAATATAGAATTTTTGCCTAAGCCATATCTCAGGATTCAACTCACTCTTCAGCTACAGAACCCCATGATCTGGTTGCTTAAAGGTCGAACTTTTTGGGAGAAAGCCCTTACATAAGGATTGACAGTAGTCAGAATGGAGTTGCATTGCTATTGTTGGGATCCATGTATATAATATCAGGTAGACAATGATGTTTAGGAGAGGGAAAGTGAATATATGATGCAAAAGTTAATACAGCAGGATTCATGCCTTCAAAAAAAAATAGGTCAATATGGCTTCCTCAAACACAAAAATAATGGTTCACAATGCAGAATTAAATAAAATTTAAATAATGGTTAGGGAACAGGCAGTAAGAAATGAGGTAAAGAGTGATGATTCTAGACATTTGTGAACTATTTGGAAATATTTTCCTCATCTGACGCTTTTGCAATCCTCAGACTGTGGTGTTTGTACATAGGTAGATGACAAGGTCCAAAGACCCTTCCCAGGTTCAATTTTCCCCATAATTTAAGTCCCTTCATTGCAGTCCATCTACATTTGAACTGAATTAGAGCATCAGGGAGTCAGAGCCTTCAGAACATGTTCTATATGAGCTGGTGTGTCTATGTTTTGTAGTTTTGTATTTGTGTTCAATTGGTTGATGAGGAAGCAGTGGAGACTGTAGTGGACGTACTGTTCTCTCCTGGGATAAGGACAATGGCAGGCCGTCCATTAATAACTAAAGACTGCTGTGTGTGGCCAGTGCCTGAGGCATCCTGTCCGCCAGCTCCCTAGGTCTAACCTCCAAGGTCTCAGGCACAGGCACTGATGTCTTTGTTATGTTAGGCCTGTTCTGTCCAGTCTGGCCCCAGAGTTACCTAAGAACATTAGTATCAAAGTGCTGGGCCTCACAGACTGAGAGAGCCCAAGATGTTCTCTGCTTTAACTGTGAATTTTGGTAATGTGATTGCCATCCTATTCAGCATGTGGAGCAGTTGCATAAGCGCTGTGTTCCAAAAGGGGTCAGGGCTCTCTGCTATGGGCTTTGTTGTTGCTGCCCCTGATCCCCCTAGATCACTCAGTAACTCCATCGCTCTGTCTCTCCAGGACTCAGAACCATTTCATAATGGTTCACCTTGCTCCTGTTGAGACTAAACTCAGACATTTTTCTTTTTTCAAATCCAGGAGCTCTTTCCCTTTTAAAAGTAAAAGAAAAGTAATGATCTTTTTCTCTTACAAAATACACTTTAGATTTTGGAACACACTCGTTTTCTACCTACAAAAGCTCTATATTAAACATGTCGAACCCTGCCTGTGGAAAATTCTATCATACTTGGCAAATATAGTGAACCTACAACATTTTCAGACTAATTAACTTTCATTGCCACGGGGTTTTGCTCTAGAAATTAAATGGGTGCATCTTGGTGGGGCCAAAATCCAAATGAGCTCCTGAAGAGTATCTCTGCTGGCAGATTTGTCTGACTTGGTGACCCTCTGCTAATCTCTGGTAGACACATCATGCCTAATTTGTGGTGTGGCTGATTTCTTCATAAAAAAAAATCTTCATTAAGAACAAGACATCATTTTAGTGAAATACAAAAATTTGTTTTACTTGCGAGCTGAGGATGTACACAGGAAATATATGTTTTTCCTAGGAAAACATGATCTAGAAGAAAGCTGAGAGCCTGGAGAAACAGCAGTCAGTTGTCAAGACTTTAAGGATTCAAGGATTATTGGCTGAGGGATACAGTCCACCAGTTGTGGGGAATGAGGGGAAGGACAGCATATCAGGATGACCAGCAAAGAGTCACAATATCCAAAAAACAGAGGAATAATGGGCTGATGATAGAATACACAGGGACCCACTGAACGCAAAATGGTTAGCATAGGGGGTTGGAGACTTAGCTCAGTGATAGAGGACAGGGTTCAGTCCTCAGCTCTTAAAAAAAAAAAAAAAACAGTGTGGATAATCCAGGAATCACCAACCTCCAGAGCAGAAGTGCAAAGAGAAGAGAGAAGAGTCCCCTCAGTGTACTATGAAAGTCACATTCAGGTAAAATATCCTTCTTGACCTATGTGAGATTATATTAGTAACTTTTCTCATTGTTCTGCCCAGCTGCCTGGCAGGAAGCAATTTAAAGGAAAAAGAGGACCCAGATAAATGGCTCAGTGGTGTGAAGGGCTTACCATGCAAGCCTGGTGATCCTCAAGCTTGGATTTGATCCTTAGAACCCAAGGTGGAAAGAGAGAACTGACTCCGCAGCTGTCCTCTGACCCCTGCATACAAGCTATGTAATGCACCTGTGTGTACAGATGCGTGTATGGGTGCATACACATGCACACACACACACACACACACACACACACACACACACACACACACCGTGTACACACACAGTAATAATGATAAATAAATAAAGGCATAAAGGAAAATGTTGATTCTGTCTCACAATTCAGGTGGATCTTTCCTTTATAATAAAGAGGAGACCAGGCAGCAGGCAGGGAGAGCAGGTGTGGCTATGCTCTAATAAAACCAGAAATGCATCTGATATGGCCCATGTGGATAAGAACAATGTATAAGACACAGCATATGAGATTCATAATATAATCTTAAGTCAAGCAGCATGCTACAGAAATAGCTAATTGTATTAGTCTTTCTTTCTTTCTTTGCAGTTCTGTTTGTGAAAAAGTAAATATACAGAACCTGGGAAGTAGCTCTGTTGGTAAAGGGCTTACTCTGCAAGCTTGAGGATCTGAGTTCAACCCCTAGGACCCACACCAAAAAGAGCCAACTATGGTGGCCCATGCTTGTAGTTCCTGTGTCGGGAAGACAGAGACAAATAGATACTGGGGCTTGATGGCTCACAAAGCTAAGCGGATGGCTTCCTGAATAGAAACACCAAGGTTGCCTCTGGCCTCGATATGTGTACACACACACACACACACACACACACACACACACACACACATGTGCACACACACAAAAGATCAATACACAGACAAGATACAGTTAGAAAAAAATGAAAGCAAACAGATGTTTCTTTCCTGTGTTCATTATATGCTTCCTAATTATTCAAATTTTACATAGGCATTCTATTTGTATTTCAGGCAAATAGGAGTAACTTCCCCAAATCCAATTCCATGTTCTACTGTTCAGGGGCCTCTTGTCATCCTTCATTGTCTAGAGGCTACAACATTCTCAGGGGCTTCTTGGAGCAATTGAAAAAAGTTACAGACTGCCCTGGTTTCCTACTAGCCTGCTGGTGTCCTACTCTCTCTGAAAATTCCGCCACACCTAGACTGTGTTGCTCCCTAGAAGTCCTCTCTTTCCATACCTCCTGTTTCTCTCAATGGTTTTTAAACCCACTTTTTCTCTCACCAAACCTTCATTCAGATTGGACCACAGACAGCTGTCCCCTCCTCTTCCACGTCTTTCCATCCCCTAGTGGAACGTAGACCCTGGTTTCCTACAACTTCCACTTACTATTTTATGTGGCATGCATTTAGTCAAAATCTTACTTTGAACTTTGAGTTGTGATATCTTCCTGGGCCAGAGAAGCCAGCTGTGCCATACTCTCAAGGCGTGATCAGTAGCCATGACGTCATGGCACTCAGTGATAAGGGGAAGCCACCCTCATCTGTGGTACACTCTGGTACTAAGCTGTGACAGGCTGAGCATATTAACTTTGGATATGTTATATTCGCCCCTGGTTGAATTTATCAGGATGAAATTCAATTGTAAGCTGAGAAGCAGCTGCACTGGTTGCTATTGCCCAGCTGGATGATCAGACTGGATTTCTTAAAGCAAAGATGCACTCTTGTCCCCTCCAAAGCCCCACATTCAGAACAAAACTTAGCCTAGAGTCGATACCCTGGAAGACTTCTAGTGAAGGAAGAATTTGATATTCCTAGTGATACCTTGAAGTATTTTTCACTTTGAAATTTAAGATGTTTGAAAAATGCACATTTTTTATATGTGTGTGTATTTATTTGGGTAGATATACATATATATACATATATATATATATCATCAAAATTAAAAAAACATGTTACTGTTTTCAAGAGAGTCAGCTTCACTGCCAGATGGACACAGATGTTCTCAACAGACATTGTTCTATCAGACATTCTCTTCTAATGACTTTCCATCTACAATCTGAATAAGTATATTCTGCTATTCATAAGGGCCCAAATAAGTGTCTGCTTATCTCAAATTGAAAGAAGTCTAGAAGACAGTTGTGGGTCTTGAATTAACTGCCAGACACTGTGTCAAGAGCACCAGCTCCTATTTCCCAGGGAATTCCTTGGCATTCCTGCCCATGCTGTTCCCTCCTGGCTATGCTGCCAGCAAACATAGCCGTATTCAGGCAAAATGAAAGCAAGGAAGCAAAAGGCTCTCTCCTGCCAGATGTGGTAGCACAGCCTCTAACCTCAGCACTCTAATGGAGACAGGAGAATCACAGTGAGTTTTAGAACAGCTTGGTCTACATAGTGGCTTTTAGACCAGCTAGGGCTATGTGATGAAAACCTGCCTCAAAAATAAGGAGGGGATGGTATCTTCATTCCATTGTAATTCAGAAAGCCAAGCATTCACAAAAGTCTTACATTCTGCTGGTACCTCACACAGGGCCACTTAACTGCTACCTCTAGTCAAGAGAAATGAAGTGCCAGTGCCTAGTTGAAACAGCCTTAAATCCCTAGGCTTTGGGGCATGCTAAAGTGGATCATAACCTCCACATCACCATTGAAAGAGCCTCTACATTGTTCAGTGATGCACAGAGGTCTCCTTAGAACGAAAGACAGGGGAAGAGACTTCGATAAACAAAACTGGCCTGCACCTGTATCACTTAACCATCATGAGACTGATGGATGGATGATCAAATCTAGAAAGACTAACAAAGGAATAATGAAATTTGAGGTTATGCTGGAAGATTCTAAGTCCTTCTGTGTTCTGCTGATTTACTTGCTGTGGGAATCTTGGATGACTATTTGACTTCTCTGGACATTTCATCCCATCTGTACAATCTGATAAAACACCCCACAGCTCACAGAAGTATTGCGACGATTAGCCAGGGTGACAAATGTGAAGCTTAGCACCAGTTTATCTCACGTCTAGACACAAGAAGTGAATTCAGATAATGTTCTGTATCTCTGTTTAAATTGCTAGTGTCACTGCTCCTTGTTGAGGCTTGATTGGTGAGCTATAAATAAAGCTGGTTTTGTATATTTTAATACTGAGAAAAGGACAGTGTGCTGGCTAGTTTTATGTCAACATGACACAATCTAGAGTTATCAGAACAGAGGGTGCCTCAGTTGAGAAAATTCCTGCATAAGACTGGGCTGTGGAGAAGTACAGCATTTTCTTAATTAGTGATTGATAGGGGAGGGCCCAGCTCATTGTGAGTGGAGCCACCCCTGGGTTGGTGGTGCTGGATGCTATAAAAAGGAAGCTGAGCACGCTATGGGAATCTAGCCAATAAGCAGCACCCCTCCATGGCCTCTGTATCAGCTCCTGTCTCCAGTTTCTGCCCTATTTGAGTTTCTATCCTGACTTCCTTCAGTGACGGTTTATGATGTGGGAGTGTAAGCTGGATAAAACCTTTCCTCCCCAAGTTGCTTTTGGTCCTGGTGTTTTATCATAGCAATAGTAACTTTTAACTAGGACAACAACCCTAAACAGTATTCTTACTTCAAAAGGGAAAAGGTGGCTCACAACACCCTACACTACAGTTCCTATGTTGCTTAGTCATGAAAGCCATTACTCTCTCCATGTCTGGAAAAGAAAGATTTGAGCCATTAGGTTGTAGAACAAGAAATTCAACTTAGGAACCAATGAAAATACATTTATCTTTGAGACTGAAGTCTTTGGATTGAGAAGTTTTTATCCAACAGAATGCTTTTTCTGTCAACAATGGCAGACATTCCAGTAATAAAATGATGGGTATAAATGACACTGACATGTTTCATAATAATAATAATCGCCCTTGCTTTTCATCAGCTTCCACAAAACCCTAGGGTTCTTGCAAGTCACAGAAAGGTTCAACAAAGTCCTCAAAGTTACCTGACCCGATCTTATCAGATACATCCCTTCATAGAAACAGCTAAATGTTTTCTTTTCACGGGAGAGAAAAGAACATACCACATATCATCATCAAATGTTTCCTAACAACTCCTCAGGGATCTGGGAAGCAGTGAGAGTTCTGGAGAGAGGACACAGCTTCCTTAAATCTCATGATGTGATTGTGTTAAAGCCCTTCCTTTCTTAGGAGAGAGAATTACAGTCTGTGGAGAAAAGCATCCCTAACAGAGCAAAGGGCTTACCACAGACTCATGTACTCATTCCTTGACTCGGTCTTCTTGGTCATCCTACTGAATTAAAAATTTTCAGGAAATGCTGTTTATTATTCTTCCTCAGGCACCTCCTATTGTCTGATATGTAGCATCGTGGTTTCCCCCAAAAAATGCTCATTGTGTTTCTTTATATAAGTTTCTCTTTTGGAAGCAAAGAGTGTTCAGAAGACTTTTGAGAATGACCAAAATTTTAAAGTGATTTTAAACAATCATCTTATTAATTGCTAATACTACCATGCTTACTGCTGAAGGTGGTTTGATTCTTCAGTGTTCTCCCACTTCAAGCATATTTGAACTCCAGCCTTGTGCCTTTGGGTTTTACTCTGTAAAAAGGACTTATTTGGGAAACTCCAGGTCCCTTCTTGATAAGTAGGATGTTCTGCCTTTTTTTTTCTTTCTTTTTTAATTCATCTATTTATTTTAGGCTGCAGCCGGGATGTAAAATGTTCTGCTTTTAAAGAAGTGCAAGACTGAAAACATTCTGCCCAGATGGGAAGATTGTTCAGCTTTCAAAACTTTTACCTCAAAAAACAAAGTGTGCTTTTAAGAAAGATTTGAAAACACATACCATCTTTTGTAATATGAAAGCAGGCATTTTCTGGTGTCTCTTTAAAGAGAAAGTACAATTCATCATGTACTGGTACCTTCAGAACTTCCAAAAATCTCACTGCCAAGTAGCAGTTGCTGTTTTGTTAAGGCAAGGATATAACTATGGCAATGCCTATTGATCAAGATTCCGTTTTAGGCTGCCTGGTAGGAAAAAGCACAAGGGACTCCAAGGCAAAGACGTCAGAGCAGCATTGTGTTAGGAGACAAACTGACTTGTGCCATATTGTACACGCCATCCTGTAATCTGGGGTGATGGAGAAGCGAAACAGCCTGCATGCTAGGAAGGAGCCTGAGGCTCAGGGATGCTGCAAAGCATTCATAGAAGGGCAAAAATGGAAGCTTCAGTTAAGATTGGGTGAGACAACAGGAAGAGAATTTTCTAGAAAATGCTGGCTTGACTATCATGTGATACCTTGATGAGAAGCTTTTTTGACTCTTTCAGCTATTCCCAGATCTAAATCCTGCATATTTTTAAAAGAGAAACCCAGTGGATTTTGTGTGTTTTGGCTTTTGTCTGTGTTCACTTATCTCTGCACTTTTTCATTGAAAGGAGCATGAATGGTACCATGGTCCCTGTAGACATTTCCTGTATTCTTTCCATGAAAGCTTAGTAAGGTGACTAGACACTCAGACTCTGGAGCCAGACTCTCTGGGTTTGAATAAAGCCTCTGCCAGTAACTTTGTACCTCAATTTTCTTATCTAAAAGCTAGAGATAATCAGTGTTTCATGGGATTACCACAAAGAAGGGTTAAATGATTTAACGATTGTAATATCCTTGCAATAATACTTTTCACACAGAATACATTATATAAATATGCCTTAAGTAAGTATTAAAGGTTAATACTTATTTAATTGGTATTATTAAAGAATTATTAAAGATTAATACTTATTTGGCGATTAAGAAACAGGATGATAGTGTGAAACGCCTTCTCATTCTCTCAGCAAGGCTACTCAGAACCAGATGTACTACTCTGTATCTCTCTTAACCTTGAGCAGAGGGCTAGCCCCACCCCCTAAAAAAGAATTGATGGGAAAGAGGAAAGAAGAACAAAGGGAAGGAGAGGAAAGGAAAGTTCGGTACTGGAGGGAAAGATCTAGAAAATGAAGTGCATGCCAAAAGACTCAAAGTAGTAGACTATTGTGTAGCACATCTGTGAGGTAAAGAACTAATTCCATGAACTAAAGTATTAGTTCTATGAACTAAAGTATCTGCTCCATCTAATATATGCTGCCATGCTACACAAGGTTGCATTCTTGGAAAGGTTTGTCAAGCAAAACTTGTGAATAGTAGGAATCTGAAATACCACCTCCCTAGGAATAAGTAAAGTCCACCTAAAGAGCAAGCCAATGAAACACATCACCTATGACACAACTAACTCTCAGAGCAAAACACTGCAGTAGATCAACCCATCCCAATTTTGGAAAGACATTTGGTGAAATGTCTCAAGGTACTGAGATTGAAGACATAAGAACTGCCTAGTGATGGAATGAGATTAATGTTTAGTTAGCTAAATAGCTATTAAAAAGCAGAAGTGTTCATAAATATTTATTCTAGAAAATGAGCTATTTGGTATGGGAAATTCATCACTGATTGAATTGCAATGAAGCCTTTGGGAATGTGGAACAATAAATCTATCACATTTAAGTAAGTAAACACCAAGCCCCAAATCTTGAAAAGACATGGGGTTTTGTTTATGGGAGGTAGAAGTGTGGCTGGTTTTTTTTTTTTTTTTAAAAAAAAGCAAAGAAAAAATAAAGCTTTCTTCTATATTTTGAGCATATTGCTTGCTGATCTACAAGATTGACTAGTGACTCATGCTACTCAAATGCAGAGTGCAGAAAATAAAAAGTCAACATTCATGGTAAGTCCACAATAGTCTAGGTTCAGGGTAAATTGTCATCCCAAAATTTGAATCATTAAACAAGTTAGAAGATTATGTTTCTTGACATCTATATAGTATGCTCTTGGCCACTTACTTTTCTTCAAAGGGATCTGAGAAACAGAACTACTCACTTTGACCTTTGACTCTCTACTCCAGCCAATATCAATGATATCCTTATAGTATGTCCTTAAACTCAAAAGTCATGTAAGGTATTGATCTCAAAACTTAAAACTGAAATATTAGATAGGATTGAGGTCATGAATGACCAAAATGTACTATGTTTTGTTGGTTACTTTCCATCATTGTGATAGAATACCTGACCCAATCAACTTCAGGGGCCAGTAGGAATTTAGTCTACCTACTGTCAAAGTATGATAGCTGAGTGGCTTGGTCATGAGTAGCAGGACCTACAGCTAGGCCTCAGCAAATCTCCAACCATACAATTGGGGTTTTTGGAGCTGGGGCACCAATCACAGCACTTCCTCCACTTAAGCCCTACCCCTGAAAGTATCATTGTCTCCTAAAGCAGCGATACCAGCAGTGGACCAAATACACAACCTCATTCCCAAACCCTAGATTTAATAGCCTGTCTCACTGTCCTGTGCTGCCCCTGCCTATGTCCCTCTCATTTTATAAGCTTCCTTCAGATCCCTCCTGACATCCATCTTGGCAGACAAGAAGTTATACAAATATAACAGTTCCTCCCATCTCATCATGTTCACGACCTTTCCCTGGCCCTTTGCCAGCCACAATATAGGATTCATAAAGGGCAGAGACATGGACTGCTAGTCCTTGGCTGACTGTGTGTCCTTTGGTTAATGTAGGATGTTGTCCTGATAGCAGCCAGGAGATTTGGATTTAATTCAGAAATGACTTGGACATTACCCACACACAAGCCTGTAATTCCTCTCTGTAGAGCCGCAATTACAGGGGATGCCAGGTCTTGTTCATTTTGGCCTTTTTTGTCCAACTATTCCTTCTGCGATTATAAACACTTACAATGACCATATAAAGCCCCATCCTTAAAAGACACACACATATAGCATCAGGAAGGCAATGTTTCCTGTGGCAATTCCACTTCAGTTCCTATTCAGTGCCTTCAAAGAGCTCAGTCAAATAACACTCTTCTAGCCCTTGTCAAAAAGGTAGAGAGATAGTCTTCCATCTATATTTGTAGCAATTTCTTAATAATGAATGTTGACTCATAAGGTTTTATTTTTTATTTAATTGTTTTTAATAAGCTTTATTTTAGAACAGTCTTAAGTCCCCAACAGAACTGAGAAGAAAATACAGACATTTCCCAAATGCCTAATATCTTCATAATCCATAACCTTCCCAGTTATCAATGGTATACTGAGTACCCAAGAAATATCAGTGGGGACCCATGATTATCATACCAAGTTCCCAAAATCCATTAGGGTTCAGTCTTGCTGTTGCACACTTTACGGATTTGATCAGATATAGAAAGATGTTTGTCCTAGAATGCAGAGATGGCTCTGTGACACTTGCTACACAATACTTAAGTGTGGATTCCTGAAACCACATAATGTCACATGCAGTAGCAAGTCTATAATCCCAACGTTCCTACAATGTGATAGGAGATGGAGACAGGAGAATCGCTGGAGTTCTCAGACCATTTAGCCTAGGTAGACATCAGTAAATAAGACCCTGTCACAAAAAGGTGAAAGATAAGGATCAACACCCAAGGTTGTCCTCTGACCTGCATAAACATAACATACACACAACATTATTTTTCTAAGACATGAGTCCATTATATTTTAGGAGTATTTTCACTACCTGAAAGTACTCTAGTTTTACCTGTTCATATCTCTAGCCTCCATAATCTATCCTCAGTAATCCCTGACAATTGTTGGTTTGTTTTGTGGTTTGTTGGGGTTTTTTTTAATCTCTTTACTCTATGAGGGGCCCACCACCCAGTTATTAAATAAATACACAGAGGCTTATTTTTTCTTATTTTTTCTTATGAATGCCCAGCTTGGCTTATTTCTAGCTACTTTTTCTTCACTTAAATTATCCCATGTAACTTTTGCCTCTGGGTTTTTACCGTTCTCTATTCTATATACCTTTCTTTCTTATTCTGTTGCTGGTTGTGTAGCTGGGTGGCTGGCCCCTAATATCCCTCTCTCCTTTTCTTGTTCCTCAACCTTCTCTTCACAGATTTCTCCTCCTCTTTATTCTCTGCCTGCCAGCCCCACCAATCCTTTCTCCTGCCTAGCTATTGGCCATTCAGCTCTTTATTAGACCATCAGGGGTTTTAGATAGGCAAAGTAACACAGCTTCACAGAGTTAAGCAAATACAACATAAAAGAATGTAACACATCATTGCATCATTAAACAAATATTCCACAGCCTAAACAAATGTAACAAATCTTAAAATAATATCCCACAGCAGGAAACCATAGATGTTTGTTGTTCTCTATGGTTTTCCCTTATCCAGGGTGTCATGTAGTTGATAACTGCATCATGTGTAGCTTTTTCAGGTTGACCTCTTTCATTCAGGAATGTGCACTTGCAACTTGCCCATGTCTTCCTTTCAAAAATCAGATGGCTATATTTCTGTGAGCCCATTCATGACTTCTCTATTCTGTTCCATCGGTTCATTTGTGTCTCCACTATCATTATGATGCTATGATGACTGTAGCTTTCAGTAAGCATTCTTCTTCTTCAATCTTGTATTGGCTCTTCTGTGTTTTGCTTCTCCATGTACAATATGGAATTAGTGGCTTTCTTTTTACACCAAATAATGTTGAGGGATTTTTATTGGGATTGTGTTGATTTTATAAATGAAGTTAGGAAGCAACTTCTGGACATGGTGGAAGTTCCTGGACCTGAGCATGCACTGTCTCTCTATCTACTTCCTTCTTCTTTGTTATCTTTCACTGGGGTTTTGTTGTTTTCTCCATGCAGATCTTGTATATATCTTATTAAATTGACACCTAAGTATTTCATTTGGGGGGTAGGTCCTAATATAGATGCTATTGTATTTTTATTTTAAATTCTGCTTATCTGTTGCTGATACAGGAAAACATTGATTTACTTTTGTACATTAAACATATATCCTACAACCTTGATATCATCACATATTAATTCCAGGAAGTTAGAGTTTGGCATATTTTTTTGTTTTTTTTCAGTGTTAGTATTTATTCTTGTATGATGTCTGCATAGACGCTATTGCCATTTGTAAATAATTAGTTATATTTCATTCTTCTTAGTCAATATCCCTTTTATTTTTTAAATGTATTGCCTTAGCCAAAGCTTCTTATGCAATATCAAAAAATTGTAACAAGAAGGGATGTCCTTTCTGTGTTCCTATGTTGGTGGGAAAGCTTCTTGGGTCTATCAAGTATATTATATATATTCTTTATATATATTTCAAATTAAAGAAGTTCCTCCATTTCTTCCTAGTTTACTAAGATGTTTTTAATGTGAAAGATGTGAAATTACATTAGTTGATTTTCAAATGTTGAAGTCACCTTGAATACCCAGTATAAATCATACTCCAACATGATATATTCTTTTCCTATACTAATTTAGTTTGCTAATATTTTCTTGTACAATTTTATGCATAATGTCTAAGAGATTTTGGTAGGTTTTTTTCTTTTTTTATAAGAGAAATGTTAGTTCTGTAGAATGAGTTTGTATTCCCTTCTGCTTCTGTCCTCTGAAAGACATTGTAGAGTGCTGGAATAATTTTTCTTAAATGTTCGCTAGAATCCACTTGTGAGTACATCTGAGTTGGTACTTTCTGTTTTGAAGGCTCATTAATTATATTTCTGTTTCTTTCATAGATATAAGCCTATTCAATTCACCTGTTCTTTCTTTTTTATTAAATTGTTTTATTTATTGTACATACCAACCACAGTTTCCCTCCCCCCCTCTCATCCTCTTCCCTCCCTCCACCTCCTTTCTACTCCCCCATCCACTCCTCAGAAAGGGTAAGGCCTCCCATGGGAATCAACAAAGCATGGCATACCAAGTTGAGGCCCCTTCCCTCTGCATTCAGGCTGAACAAGGCATCCCACCATAGGGAATAGGTTCCAAAATGCCAGCTCATGTGCCAGGGACAGATCTTTTCCCCACTGCTAGGGGCTACAAACAGACCAAGCTACACCACTATCACCCACATGCAGAAGGCTTAGGTAGGTCCCATGCAGGTTCCTAGGTGTTGGTCTAGAGTTCGTGAGCTCAGGTCAGCTGTCTCTGTGGATTTTCCTGTTATGATCTTGACACCACCACTACTACACACACACCCTTGCCTATATAGTCTCTCCTCCCTCTCTTCAACTTGACTCCCAGAGCTCAGCCCAGTGCTTGACTGTGGATCTCTACATCTGCTTTGATCAGTTACTCCATGAAGGTTTTATGATGACAATTAGGGTAGTTACCAATCTGATTACAGAAGGCCAGTTCAGGCACCCTCTCAGCTATTGCTAGTGTCTTAGCTGGGATCATCGTGGATTCCTGGGAGTTTTCCTGGCACCAGGTTTCTCCCTAACTCTATAATGGCTCCCTCTATTAAGATATCTCTTTCATTGCTCTCCCTCTCTGTCCCTCCCCCAACTTGGCCATCTTGATCCCTCATGTTCTCATTCCTCAAGCCCCTCACCTCAAGCCCCCCTACCCCCACTTTACCCAGGAGATCTCATCTATTTCCCCTTTCCAAGGCGACCCATGCATCCCTGTTAGGGTCCTCCTTGTTATCTAGCTTCTCTGGGGCTGTGAATTGTAGCCTTCACCTGTTCTTTCTTTTGTGAATTTTCCCAGATAGGGCTTTTGCTAATTTGTACTCAGTTTGTTTAAATTATCAAATGTGTAGGCACATAAGGGTTAATAATGTTACTTCACTATCCCTTTAATGTATATGATATCTATGGCTGTTTCTCTTCATCTACTCCTGATAGAAGTAAATCTCCCTTTCACTTATTAGTTAACTTGACTAGAGACATACTGATTTTATTGGTCATTTAAAAGGAACCAGATTTAGGTTTTGTTGATTTTCTCCATTGATTTCCTGGCTTCTGTATTATTTATTTCTGTTTGCTTTTGTTTTGATCTTCCCATTTTCATAAAGTAGGAGCTTAGATTATTGATTCTACCTCTTCTAATATGTGCAGTTTATATAATTTCCCTTTTAGAACTGATTTCCAACTTCCCTCAAACTTTAATAAAGTAATATGTTTGTTTTCATTTAGTTTGACGTTTTTTAATTTTTTTCTTCTGATATCTCTTCTCTAGTCATGTGCTATTTAAAGGTGTACTGTTTAGCTTCTAATTGTTTAGAGGTTTTTGGGCATAATTCTGTTGCTTATTTCTAGTTGAATTATATGGTGACCTGATAATAGTAATTGTATGATTATATAACCATACATTGTATGCATATACATTTCTTCTTAAAATATTTTGATTATGTGTATATGTGGGATTAATATGTACACATAAGTACAGGTGCCTGTGGGGGCCAGAAGAGAGCCCTGAAGCTGGAGTTACAAGAAGTTGTGAGCTGCCCAAAATGGGTGCTGGGAACCCAATTCATGTCCTCTATAAAAGAAGTGTATCCCCTTAAACACTGAGCCATCTCCCCAGCCAAGGGTTATGTGCATATGCATGAGCATGTGTGTGTGTGTGTGTGTGTGTGTGTGTGTGTGTGTGTGTGTGTGTATGTGTGTGTACATCTGTTAGGGTGTGTTTCATGGCTCACACAGTGCTTTATCTTGAAGATGATTCCATCTGAGCTGGAAAACTGTATATTCTACTGTTGTTGTGTGAAGAAGGACAGTGTCTGTTATATCCACTTTGATTTATGGTATTTTTAGTACTACTCTGTATGTGATTATTTTTCTTCGTGCTGTGTCTGTTTATTCGGATGTAAAATGTCATGGTATTTAACTACAGTACTGGATTCATCTATAAGCTTTTGCTTTCTGTATTTTGATGCGCTGTTAGTAGCTGCATTGTTATGTCTTCTTGGAGAATGGACCCTTTGTCACTATGTAATATCACTCTTGCTCCATAAGGCCTTTTCCTGCTCTAAGCTCTCCTCTGTTTTAAATTAACACAGACACCTTGATTGTTGTTGCTCTCCTTCTTTGTTCCTGTTTTTGTCTCATCTTTTCGTTGAATCTTCTATGACTTTAGTTGAATAGCTGATCTCATTTTCTCTCCTTTCTTAGCACACCAGTTGTGCCTCTTTTTGTATTGTTTGCCCAAAAGTTTAAAATATATTGACAGCTTATCTGAGTTCTCTTTCTGCTATCACTCCATCACCATAACACAGCACAGGTTGTATGAGTTCCTTATGAAACAAGCACATCAATATATCACTGCTATTCATTTTGCTTAGGCTTTATCTATAATCATCAATGTGTTTTTGCTATTAACATATTCTACAAACTGTTAATCATTTAAGAAATAAAATGAAAACTTTTCCCTTTATTTATTCCTTCTCTGAAATGATTACTTCTTTTCTCTGTGGTTTCTGATTGTTATTTTTATTCATTTATATTTTCAACAACTTAATTAACTTAATAGAAAAAATACAGTGATGGAAATTATTTGAGGTGCTCTAAATCTTTCTTTCCCTTGATATCTTGTAAGAGTAGATAAATAAAGGGATTGTTTAATGTGTATGTGGAGTGGTATTTATATGTGTGCATGGAGGTGCTGTGCCAGCATGCATCCATGCAGATGCCAGGGAGAGATGGCAGACGTCTTCTTCCATGGCTCTCTACCTTAATTTTAGGACATGGTATCTCACTGAACTGGAAGCTCACTGTTTCAGCTAAGCTGGCTGGCCAGTGAGCTCCCTGGATCCATCTGTCACCACTCTTCAAAACTGGGATTACAGGCATGTGTATTTTTTTTTTAACAAGTGAGTGCTAGGGATTTGAACTAAGGTCTGCTTGTTTGTCCAGCAAGCTTCCTTATACACTGAGTCTCCTCACCCCAATTATGTGATTTCTAATGTCCCTTCCAGTTCTATTTTTCAGTTATTTCAATTTTGTCTTTTCCTCCTGCTTACTGGATTTGCATACCAAATTGTTAATTAAAACTTATCTGCATTACACCCCACAGTTGTCTGGCATTTCCATTGTCTCTTCAGTCCTTTGCTATCTTTCCAATCTGCCATCTGTCAATTTGCTGACTTGGTGATATTTCCACCACTCAAGCTTGCCAGTTTTGCAACCTCTGAGTAAGACGTGAAGCTCCTGCTGCAGAATTCTGAGGTCTGGGCATAAATAGAATCAGAGAGACAGAGGGAAGCCATCCACCCTGTGCAGTGTGAGGGCTCCTCTGTAAGCCAAGAGGTTCAGGGCCAGCATCTTCTGGCCCATTATTAGAGGTGAACTCTGACTTAAATCCATATAAATTGTATTTATATAGAGTCTTTGGAATTTTTATAAACTTTTTATAAATAGGAGGTTGGAGACATAAAACCCCATTATTTGACTTCATTTTGTGGACAGTGAGAGGGGAAGCTTGAGTTCTCTTTTTTTATTAAAAATAGCTTTCTCCCCTCACATAATATATCTTGATTATGGATTCTCCCTTCTCTCTACTCCTTCCAGTTCCTTCACACTTCCCCTCCCATCTGTATCCACCCCCCTTTATGTCTCCCATGAGAAAATAAGCAGGCTTCTAAGGGACAGTAATAAAACAAAATATAATGTAATAAAGCAAAAACTAATACATCAGGATAGGACAAAACAAACAAACAGAAGGAAAAAAGCCCCCCAAAAAAGCACAAGAAACAGATACAGATGCAGAGACCCACCCTTTCTCACATTCAAGAATCCCATAAAACACCAAATGGAAGCCAGATTATATATGCAAAGTACTTGTAAAGTAAAATACATACATATATATTAAATTAATAAAAACTTAAAAATAAGATAATTTGTTTTAAAAGTTATGACATAACATTATAAGACAAAGAACCTCCAAAGGTGCCATTGAGTTGGTTTTCTGTAACCTATCTCCCTCTGGGTGTGCAGCCTACTCTGTGTGTATAGAAGAATGTTAATAGGAGTCATTTTATTGTTAGTTTGACTATTTTTTAAAATATTGTTATTTGGGTTTATCCTAGGTTCCTGGGCTATCTAGCCTCAGGTTCTTGGTCACCCAAGCAGTGTCAGATATGGGTTCTATCTCGTAGAATGGGCCTTCAGTAAAATCAGATTTCAGTTGGTTACTCTCACAACCTTTGCATTAGCTGATCTGACATTAGCATATCTTACAGGCAGGACATCATTGTAGATCAAAGGGTTTAGGGCTGGGTTGGTGTTTACGTTTCTCTTTTGGTATTGTACAGAGTCCCTTCCCATACAAAGACACTCGTGCATAGAGCTGAAGGTTCTGTGTAGGCACCAGGTAGACCTCTCCATGGTCAATGGGTTATGTCAGTGTTGTCTTCAGCGATGAGGCCTTGATATCGGTTTGTAAAAGGCAACTGATTAATTTTGTTGCTGTTGTTTTGGCAACATCCTGTGTTGTTTGGGGATTCCTATTGGACCCCTTTGGCCAACAACTCAATTAGCTGTAACCCATTCCCAATATTGGAAGCTTCACTGAGTGACAAGTGATGGCCAGTGTGGTCTCCCCCATTATTTGGTGATTTCATTTAGATCCCTTCATATGGTGGTTATTTGACATCTTGAAGTTCAGTTATGGGTTGTGACAACTGCATCACTTGAAATGCGTTATGAAATTTAGTTGAGATGGGCATTTGAAGATTTAAAACTAGCAAAACAAATTGTGCAGACCCTGGCTTTCTGTTGAGTCCATGGAGACCACACAGGCTATTGGTTTTTATTTGAATGGCTCATTGATGTCCTCGATGTTCGTGCTTTCTTTCCTCTTTCTTCTTGCTGTGTGGGACTGCTCTCCATCCTCCCTTTCCATTATTTCTCTTTTCCTCCCTCCATCTCATCCTTATTTCCATTTTATTTTCTTCCTCTTCTCTCCTTCCTTCTTTTTGTCTTTCTTGTTGCCTCTATCTAGTTTCTTGTTAGCTCTATCTAGTTTCTTGTTAGCTCTGTTTAGTTTCTTGTTAACTCTGTCTAGTTTCCTGCTGCCTCTATTTAGCTTCTCGTTACC
Source organism: Peromyscus maniculatus bairdii (assembly GCF_049852395.1). Classification (NCBI taxonomy): domain Eukaryota; kingdom Metazoa; phylum Chordata; class Mammalia; order Rodentia; family Cricetidae; genus Peromyscus; species Peromyscus maniculatus. The sequence continues at coordinate 93,536,688 of NC_134856.1, read as the reverse complement.
TCTGTGAATGCTTTGCATATTTCTCAGTTTATTTTTTTTCTTGGATGACTCTTCTAAGGCTAGAAATAGCTGAGATTGACAAGGGCTAGTTCTCTGATTTTTAAAAACAGGCTGACTGAAGTGAGTGTTCAAAACCACTGCCAGCAATAGGCTCTGGCTTTTGTTTTCATCTTCATGGAATGGTTTGGTTTGGAAACCTTCCTGCTTTGAGGCTTGGGATTCTCCCTTAGGAAAGGAGCAGAGGTCCTTTCTTTGTGTATATGGACAGAAAATCATGTTGTACTGCATATGGGCGTGTGTGCGTGGGGTGGGGAGCATCCTACTGGCCAAGTCATGTTGCATTCACAGCACTGGCCAATCTAACCATATCATCCCAGGTTCCCTGTTGCAGATGCTCTACCTAGAAATTAACCAGCTCTTCTTTTTCAGTTATTTGGTCCTACTTCCTCTGCAATAGCAATAGCCTATGGTTCTCTTGACATCCATTTAATTTCAGGATATTATTTTAGTCAAGAAAAAAAATCTGATTTTATTTTTAAAGCCAATCATAAAAGCACTCCCTCCTGTACCTGTCTATAATTTCTTTTATTATTGTCTTATCTCCCTGGGGCAAAGCTAGGGTGAGACAAATGCAAATCCTAATGGTCACTGTCACAAAACATTATTTGCCAATTACCACTCTAATTTTATTCATTTATCACCGGGGATGGGGCAGAAGTCAGAGTCCACTTTCAGGAGTGAGTTCTCTCCTTCCATTGTGGGTTCTGGAATCAAACTCAGGTCTTTAGGCTTGCACAGCAAGGGCCTTCCCACTGAGCCATCTCACTGCCCACCCCCAGTACCATTCTGACACATCACATGTATGTTCTCATTTAACCCCCAAAGTAATATGATGAGACTAATACCATTAGTACCCCATCTTATAGGTAAGGAAACTAAGACCCTGCCAGGGTAAATAATTTACACAGGGGCCACACAAAGGGTTTGGGGTGTTCTGACTTACATATCTCAGTGTTTGTTCTTGAAGCTGAGTTAATCTGAGTTGGGTCTTGTCACAGTATCTCAAACAGGAAGGATAGTGCCTGGTGACAGTTGTTTAAATGGAGTTGTGTTCAAGGGATCTTCACAGAAAATCTCTGCCACAGACTGTAGGAGGTTCCAGGCAGGCAAGATTGCCGTGTATGTGGTGCTGTTAGAATATCACCTGTGGTGCTAGGAGAACGGCTCTTTTGTGGCAGCATTAGGAAATCAGGCACACAGTGGAAGGCAGGACAAGAACCCAATGAACAGAAGGCTGGAGAAAAGTTGGGGGAAGAATGCCAGGCAGTGAAAAGTCTTGTCACTAAACTGGGGACAGTGAGGATAAAGCAAGCCATTGGAGAGTGTTATGCAAATGAATTTGGTGCTGGGGTTTATACTTCTTAAAATCCACTTTGGCTTTCACATAGAAGTAATTGCAGGGGATACACAGGAGTCCAGATGACTAATTACTGGATGTAGAAAAGCATGGCAGGGGAATCAAAGCTATGATCTGCCTGTAGGTATGGCTTTCATACATCTAACAGTTTAAATCTAAAAATGTCCCCCTACAAGCTCCTGTGTCAAAACTTAGTCTTTAGTGAGTACTACTATTTTGGAAATTTTTGGAACCTTCAAGGTAGAGGCCCTCATTAGCAGACACAGGCTAGTGACAGGCGACCTTCATATCCATCTCTGGTTCCTGTCGGACCTCTTTGTTCCCTGAACCAACTAAGATATGAGATACCATGGACAGAAGCTCCCACCACCCCAGACCAAGCTGTCCTGCCATGTTCTCCCCATCACTGTGGACTACATTATGTGAAACTATGGGCCAATACAAATCTATCTTCTCTGAAGTCATTTCTCTCAGGCATTATATCACAGCCATGAAAAAAAGTAACTCTTATAAAACAGAGAATTTTACAGGATTCTTTTGGCTATCCTGGGTTTTTTGTTTTTCCATATGAAGTTGAGTATTATTCTTTCCAGGTCTGTGAAGAATTGTGTTGGTATTTTGATGGGGATTGCATTGAATTTGTAGATTGCTTTTGGTGAGATTGCCATTTTTACTATGTTAATCCTGCCTATCCATGAGCATGGGAGATCTTTCCATTTTCTGACATCTTCAATTTCTTTTTTCAGGGACTTAAAGTTCTTGTCATATAGGTCCTTCACTTGCTTGGTTAACGTACCCCAAGGTATTATCATTTGTGGCTATTGTGGCAATGGTCAAGAGACAGCCCGAACTGACCTACTCTGGTGATAGGATGGCCAAACACCCTAATTGTGTGCTAGAAAACCCATCCAATGACTGAGGGAACCAGATGAAGAGATCCACGGCCAGGCCCCAGGTGGAGCTCCAGGAGTCCAATTGGCAAGAAAGAGGAGGGTTTGTATGAGCGAGAATTGTTGAGACCAAGGTTGGATAAAGCACAGGGACAAATAGCCAAACTAATGAAAACACATGAACTATGAACCAATAGCTGAGGAGCCCCCAACTGGATCAGGCCCTCTGGATAAGTGAGACAGTTGATTAGCTTGATCTGTTTGGGAGGCATCCAGGCAGTGGGACCAGGTCCTGTACTCAGTGCATGAGTTGGCTGTTTGGAACCTGGGGCTTATGCAGGGACACTTGGCTCAGCCTGGGAGGAGGGGACTAGACCTGCCTGAACTGAATCTACCAGGTTGAACTCAATCCTCAGGAGTCTTTGCCCTGGAGGAAATGGGAATGGGGGGGGGAGGGGGAGAACAAAGGAATCTGTGGCTGATATGTAAAATTAAATTAAATTATAAAATTTTAAAAAAAGAAAAAAGAAACAACAACAATAGCAAACCTTTAAAATTGCAACTAGTTATCTGATTAGTTGACCTAACTATTTTCATGTAATATGAAATACATAACTGAGAGAAAATCAAACTGCTAATAAATAAATAAATAAATAAATAAATAAATAAATAAATAAACACAGAGAATTCAAGAAGAAAGGCTAGAAAGGAGGGAAATATGATGAGTTTGGTGTTTGGAACTCTGGATCTGAAATGCCAGGCATAAAATCATGGTATCCATCAAGCTGAAGAGCCCCAGCTGGAATTCTGGAGTCATCTAAATTTCATAGAGAATTCTTCCTCGAGGTGGCTGGTAGGATTGTGGATTCAGGCAGTTTGGATAAAGCTACCCCCATCTGGCACAAGGGCTCTATGGACTGCAGATGAAGGCTTGGCAATCAGTACAAATTCGAGGCCGTGCAGAAGACTGAAGGAAGCCGGCAAAGCATGAAGAAACCAGAAGAGTATCATAGCTCAGAAGCCAGGAAAAGAGTTTCCAATGGCAAGAAAAGTCAAAAATCTAGGTTCTTGAGAAAGCCAAGATAAGAAGAAAGAGATGTCAGGCAGCACGGCTGTTCACAGGGGCTTCAGGTAGTTCAAGGTGGGACAGGAGCAGGAAAGGTTTCAGTGCTGCCCAGTGGGTCCATGCTGAGAGGAAGAAGGAAGGACTGTTTCAGAGGACGCATAATGAACTTGATAATCAGCCCAGAGCTCTTCATTCTCCAGCTCTGGTTTTCACAAGTGGTCTGATCTGAGGTCATGTCTTCACACAGCAGTCACAGTTTGCTCACATGTAAAGTGAATCCTGTATATCTCAATGCTTGAATAGGGACTGAGTGAAACAGTCTGTGGGTATAGATAAATACACTATTGATATGAAGTCATTTACCTATAATTCTTAAATCAAGCCATAGTGTTTTTCTTACCCTGAAATCTTCATCTGGGACAATTAGAAATCAAGCGAACTTGAGCAACGAAACTTTTGTTTTTACATTTTGTGAGATTTTTGTATGTGTGAGTGTATGTATGTGCATATATGATATGTATGCATGTACCTGTGATTACATCTGTACAGATCCACTCGTGTGAGAGTGTTCCTGTACATGCATGAAGAGGACAGAGGAAAACCTAAGCTGCCATTCCTTAGAATCCATCCATTGTGTTTTCTGAGACAGTGTCTCTCTCTGGTCTGGAACTCACCAACTATGCTAAGCTGGCTGGCCAGTAGTAACCTTGAGGGTACATCTGTCCCCACTTCCTTAGTACATCACCACACCCACCTCTTCCCTATCTACCTTACATTCTGTGGGATCACACACGGGTCCTCATGGTTGCAGAGCAAGCACTTTATTGACTGAGTTATCACTCCAGCCCTACAGTTAGTGTTTTAGTTTCAGATACATTTCATGTGGCTATCAGTTTTCACTCAGATCTCCTCTAAGGCCTGTTTTGAAAGTCTTACTGAGCAAATTCACATTTCAAATGATAACCCGGAATGAAAGACTATGCCATACATGTCAATTCAACAGAGAGAACATCATTCTTTGTAAAGTGCCTTCTCTGGTACTCTAACTCACTGGGGGAGTATCAAATGTTCATCAATTCTAATGAGCCTTGCTGAGATAGCTGATGTTTAGTATTGGCTTATGTTTTCCTTATGTAAGAGTCTTTGAGACATCCTGGTCGGGCAACTCTTCTCAAAGTGGTAAGTCAAGTGGCAGTTCCTCCTTGGTCAAATTTCCAAGTTCATCTGAAGGGTGGCTCAACTGTAGCCTTAGAGGAGGAGAAACATGCAAGATAGATTGGCTGGGAGGGAGCGCTGTTGTTGCAGAAGGAAAGAGAAAGTAATCTGAATATAAACTTGTCTTAGACCATATGTAAATAGTGTGAAACAGGCCACCCACCATGACTAATATTCCAAGAATACCAGCTTCCCAGTCACATGGATTAAATGCAGAATTAATTCCATTTTTCAGACTCCTCACTACTGTTTTGAAGGTTATTTATTTCTGCATCCTAGGACTAAGGACATAGAGGATAACAGAGCTCTTGCCTAGTGTGGATGAGGCCCTGGGTTTATTCTCAGCACTAGGGGTGTGGGACTGTGTCCTTGCTCTTCTTAGCAAATTTGGAAACCTCAGCACAAACAATCACAAGGCCATTCACAGACCTGAGAGTAGAAGATAATTGCCCTGACCTTCTGCACAGAATAGGAGTTTCCAAACCCATTCACCCACTAGAGCACAAACACAATACAGCAAAGACAACAAAGCATTATTGAGTTGATGTCAGCGTAACATCCCATCTACTCTGTCATCATACGGTGAGCAAGTTCAGGTTCATGAGAACTAGTCCAAAGAATATGTTCAGTGAATTGCACAGCAGTTAAAGGTAGAAACTCTGTTTTGGATTGCCTTTTTATTAGTAAAATATAACAAAATATATCACAAACCATCTGCAAGAATCTACCCCCAAGGAAAAGAACAGCATGTCCACGGCTTGTTAAGATCAATAGCAATTTCTCTAAAGGGGACTGTAGGGCAAGCACAGTAATATCATTAGCAGATCTGCTGAGCAGGGAAAGGGGAAACAGGCATGGATCTGGGTGTCTCTACATCATTGGTGGCTGTAGAAATGCTACAGTGAGCAATTCTGGTTTGTTCATCAATTTTCTTTTCTGACCCATGAGGTACAATGAGCCATTTTCCCTATTGTCCTGAGACTAGCTTCACCTTGGGAGATCATAAACTGGGACAATATACAGTACAGTTGCTGCCGGATCAGAAAGCTTGAGAGGAAGGAAGGAGGAAGAGTGGAAGGAAGGACAAAAGGAAGGGCATGAGGAAGGGGGCCGGCAAAAGAGAAGGAAAGAGAAAGGTGGGAGAGGGCCGAAAAAGGAAAAACAAAGGGGAGGAAGTGATGAGAGGATAAAAATGGAAACATAGAAGGGAGAGAGATGCATAGAAAAGGGATAAGGAGGAAAGAGGGATGAAAAGAGGAAAGGTGGGCAGGTAGGATAGCTCAGTGGTGAAAGTGCTTGTGGCGAAGCCTAAAGACCTGCGTCCTGACCTTGATCCCCAGAGCTCACTGATTGAAGGAGAGAACCAACTCCTCACAAGTTGTCCTTTGACCTCCACACCATCATCTGAGAACATGTACACACATACACTAAATTCAGCTAGATAAGTAAATAAGGCAGGGAAGGAGGAGAGCAAAAGGATAAAAGGCAAGAGAGATGGGAGAGGAGGGGCAGGATTCATTAGATGGGCACTAAGATGATAAGAAAACAGGAAATAGACTCTGAGTTGTGGAAAGAGACAAAGTGGTAAATCCATAAGGTCAGCAGCTGACAGCAGCCACAAGAAAGTGTTTAATAACGTGCACATTCGTCTGTAAATGCTGGCATGTGGGCTTATGAATCTTACTTCAAGCATGAGTTTAAAAGTCAAAGCAGAGTTCCTTGAGAAGCAGAGTCCCCCTGCCCCACTCCGTCTCTCTCTCTCTCCTGTCCCTACAGAGCCCCCAGAGAGACTGCTGCCCACCGCTCTGGTGTTACCCATCCTCTGTTCTCTAAGTCCCATAGAAAATCAAGGCTAATAGAAAAAACATGCAAGTCCTGTGTCCTATCTCCTTCCTTGACTTTCCCTGTCATTTGCTTCACGTTTCTAAGTGTCTTTTGTGTGTCCATCAGTGTACTGAGCCACCAATGATGGGCAAGGGAGACACTTGGATTAGTGTTCTTTCTGTTGCTTATCCTGAGGCTAGATAAGTTATGAAGAAAAGAGTTTTTCTCAGCTTTCTGTTTTAAAAACTGTAAGTCCAAATGTCATGGCCCTGACTGTGGTAAGCGCTCCCCATCCTCCACTGAACCACATCACATCATGATAGAGAGCGCAAAGGAGAGGGAGGAAGGGAGAGAGGGGAACATAAATGGACAACGAAGGCAGGAGGGCAGAAGTAGAGCTTTATATAATAATTCGCTCTCTCAGGGGATGTTGCTTACCTCAAGACCAGCATGGACCTCTTCTTAGGGCAGCACCACCAATGACCAAGTTACCTGGCATTAAACCCCACCCATTCCATTGTCTTCTACATCATCAGAGTGACTCCAGGCTTCCAGCATGTGAGCCTTTGGTAAATACACATCAACCAGATACTAACTACAGCAAAACTACTCAGTCTGTCTCTAGAAATATATAATATTAGAAAGCTTTCCCAAGTGCCAACGTCATACATGAGAATAGGCCATTAGTCCATTCATTACCTTATATTTGCGAACTATTAAGGTTAAAAACATTTACAGTATTTCTAATAATACCAAAATTAAATATAATTATTATAATTATAATTACTATAAAATTCTATTAATTATAATTTATAATTATTATTTTGCTTCTTTATGTGAAATAAAAGTAATACATTCTCTGTTACAGTCACTTTTTTTTAAAGACAGGGTCTCACTATGTAGGCCTGACTGATGGGCAACTTACTGTGTAGACCACACTAGCCTCAAACTCATATAAATCTACCTACCTCTGCTTCCCAGGTACGGGGATTAAAGGCATACACCACCACACCTGACATTGCAACCAGTTCTTTTTCACTGAAGTTTAGAAAATATTCATTTCTCTCATGTAAACTTACTGGAGACCTTTTGATTTCTTTCAAGGCATTTTAAAAGCAGAGTGACATGGAATTTAGTGCAGAATAATTGACACTCTCATTGACAGTCTGTACCTATAATTTTATTTTAAAGTAAATGTGTGTAAGTGGCATTTTATTGATGATGCTTCAAAACAATGTTTCCAGATTTGCCAAGAAAATGTAAGTGTATAAGTGAGCTGTGTGTCACTGTGACAAAGTGCCTGGGATAAACAAAAGCAAGAAAGAATTATTTGGCTCATGGTTTCAGGAGCTGCAGTCCCTGGTCACATGACCCTGTTGCTTTGGGCATTTGACCTATCACAGCAGAGGCTGTCTCTCTGAGCAGCCAAGAAGTTAAATAGAGAAAGGAGAAGCTGCCCCCCATCCCCTTCAAAGGCAAACTCCTGGTGGTGTTACCCACCATACTCCCATAACCTCAAGGTGAGGGCTAAGCCTTTAATGTATTGTTCTTGTAGGACATTCCAGACTCACACTATTGCTGTATGCCTTTGATGACTATAACTTGAACCTGGGTTCATCAGTTGCATTGAGACTGACTTGTACAGCTGCTTTCTGTCCACCCCCATGCTGTAATTTACCTCAGTGACTCTGGGGAGCAGATTCATTCACAGAATGTAAGTTGGGTGTTTTTTCAGTCCTTGTGAACTGTGCAAACACATGATGGAGATGGACAGTAACAAGTCTCCATTTCAGAATAAAGATGGGTGCACAAATAAAGACGTCTCAATATCTTCATTATATTACCTCCTCCTGTAAAGAGCTTTAATTGCCTACTATAACACTATGCTGCTTGGTGAGCTTACTTACTACCAATTCAAAAATTAGAAAATGCTGAATAGATTAATTTTCATTGAAAGTTGACCACCCTACATTTGAGGACAAGAAATTCTCTTTTGAGATTCATGAGTATAGTATTTTGCAACTATTTTCTTACTCTTTTGGCACTTAACATGCTCAGCACATAAGGTCTGATCGATTCACCTTAGTCTGAGCTGGATATAAATACTGTGGCCTCCCCAAGGATAAAATGAAGGTGAGTTTATTATGATATTTTTACATTAATTGTGTTTGGCGACTTTGATGTTCTGGCTCAGGAAACACATTTCTTGACGTTCTTTGGCTAAGCACACTTCCAAATTCATCAAAGAAACTCTAAGTGCTAATAATCCCACTGCTGTCCTGGGTCACTCTAGGCCCTTCCCTGCTGTCTCTGCTTTGAGCACATTTGTGTTAAATGACTGAAGTTCATCCTTGTGAAAGAGCAATGCAATTGCCCTTCCCCACAGTGTTGGTGTTTAGATGTTTTCCCTCTCCTCTGGACTTCAGTGTTCCCGTGAGAACTGAAGACAGAAACTAAGAATAATTATGAAGTAAAGTGGAGAGAACTCACAGAGGCAAAAGGGGGGTGTAAGAAACCAGTGTTTACATATTTATCACGGAGGAGAGAAAGACCACACTTATTAAAGTGTAGAAGTCTCATAAACATGACCATGAACCACTAACGGTCCTGATGGTAGGCATAGAATAGCATGTCTTCCATCATTCATAGGTAGGGAATACAAACTGTAATCCATCTGTGAGTTTCCTGTATAGCTCAGTGTAGTTACCTGCACCCCTATATTCTTGTGTATGTGCTTCAGTAGATGCCCATGCTCAGAACCCTTGGTCCACTCTCTTCTTAGAGGCATCCTCTCTGTTGTTGTAGGAAGGCCTGCACCCAGTATCCACCAGATCACCCTTTGGGACACTTTGCCCATCACTATGTGTAAGTAAAATGAGATGAACCAATCAACTATATGAATTGTTCACTTCCTCTCCCTCTCCCGCTCCCTCTTCCCCCGACCCCTCACTGCACTGAAAAATGTCTTCAAGGATAAAGCCAATCATCTCTATTGCTATAGAATGCTGACTTAAAACCAATAGCTGGGTTTATTCAAAGGAATGGTTTGACTGCAATATAGAACCATTTCCTGTGATAGGAAGCTGTTTTGGGGCACACAGCAAGCAGGAACATGGCAGCAATTTTTAGGGTCTTCCTTTTTGTCGCTGTGAGGCACTGGAAAACTGTATTATCAGGACTTAAAAAGGCAATACATTACCCATCCAGCTCCTTGGCTGTCTGCTTCGCACACAACTTGAAAAATCTGATTGCTAATCTCACATCCTTATGACCTACTCATCTATCTGTCTTTTGACACACTTCTGGGTTTTTTTTTTTCCCAATTCAGGCTGCATTTGATACTTTATATTATGACAAAAATACCTGACAGGAGCAACTTGAGGGTGAAGGGTCTATTTTGGCTCATAGTTTGAGTCTGTCGTGGTTAGGAAGGCATGCCAGAGTTCATGATGACAGGCTCATCTAGTGTTATCCCTCCAGCCTGATTTCACTATGGCACCTGGAGTGATTCTTGTGAAACACATACCATAGCATGCCACTCAGATACTCCTGATCAAAACACTATAATGGCTTCCCTGTTTACTTCCTGTATGAAATTAATAGCCATTGCAGGGACCTGATGCCCTCTGTCAGTGTTCCCTCCTGCTTGTCCACCATCACCACCTAGAATCATCCGCTGGCTTCCTGCTTTACCCAGGCTGGTTTGTTAACCGTGTACCCACTGTGTAACTTTTCCTGGGGAGACATGAACAAATGTCTTTTCACCCCAGATAGAACACTGATGACAGACTGAAAAAATGACCTTCCCCAAGTCTGGCTTGGTAAATCAATGAATTTACTGGGGTTGCTTCACCAAAAATCCCACCCTAGCATGCATGACAACTTATAAAACTGTGTCCCTGGAGATCCCTGTGGAACTTGCAAGGAGCTCAGCCATGTCAAGTCTCTTTTCTGCAGTCATTCACTGCTTATCAAAGCTGAGAAATGGGTCTTGGGAATCTTGGAAGTTTCTGAGCTTTGTAAGTTTGGTGAGCTTCCTGAGTCCTATGAGTTTCCCTCCTCCTCCTTCTTTCCATAGAGGGAATGTTCCATTTCATAGAAAATAGCTACCTAATAGTCCCAAGCCCACACATTGTGGAGGGGAAGGCCCTTTCTGTGGTTGGCTTCATAGGGTACTCTTCAGTCTTTTCCATCTGTGCTCAGTAACAGCCTATCAGAGAGGCTGTAATTGAAAGCCCTCCTCTACATAGTCATTTCTTTCCCTTTGTTTCCTGTATTGTTATATTTTTGGTTGTGAGCCTAGCCTTTAACGGCTGAGCCATCTCTCCAGCCCTGTTTCCTGTATTCTTAACACATAGAAGCATGCCTGGCACACATATGAATGTATGTTAAAGGAGTTGCCAGTGGCCTTATCAGAGGAACAGCACATGGCAATTGAAGTTCAAGGTGTCAACCCACCAGGAGTCAACTCCCTAACGGTTGAATCTCAAATAGGCAAGGCCAGACCCAGAGACCACACACCCTGGAATGTCTTTTGCTTCTGCTGTGCCTTTACATGTTTGCTGCTGCTATCTTTCTCTGGGATCTGGCACAGTGTGAATGGCTTTGGGGAAATTCCCACTGCCTGTAATGTAGTGTGTTTATCTCATGGAAACACCCCATTCTACAGAACATTTTTTGTTTTGTTTTGTTTTTTCAAGACAGGGTTTCTCTGTGTAGCTTTGGAGCCTGTCCTGGAACTATCTCTGTAGCCCAGGCTGGCCTCAAACTCACAGAGATCCACCTGCCTCTGCCTCCCAAGTGCTGGGATTAAAGGCGTGCGCCACCACCGCCCGGCTCTACTGAACATTTTTACCTGTGGATTATTATGAAGATGATTTCTTCCTAACCTATACTGTCTAAATGATAATAATAATGTTAATTTAGAGTTTTGATGATTAAAACTACAAACAAGCAGTGTGTCACACTGCTACAACACATGAGTTTCTATTGAGGAGCCGTGTAGACTGTGGCTTAGGTTAATGATTAAGAAAAGCAATTGAGTCCCAGTTAGCCCAGCTAGTTTAAATTCTTTTTTTGTTAGATGTATGATGATATTTATTGATGAAAATGACAATAAAATATTTCAAAAATAAGAATACAGAAGAGAATTATTGAAAAGGACATTGAATCTCAGCTATTTCAAAATGAGTGTACTTCATTTTGATTAACCAAAGGCAAAATAAAGTCAACACATAACACACTAATTACTCTAGTAAGACACAGTTTCTTTGTCCTTCAATTGTATTACTGAAAAAGTAATGGAAAAAAAATGTTTAGGAGAAGAGCACATAGCTTAAATTCTTTTAACCTTAATGTTGGGAGATGTGTTCACAGGTTTTGGAGTGTATCACAGCTGAAACAAAGCTTTAAAAATAACCAAGTTAGACTAAGATGTTTTTTATCAAACAGCTTTGAGGTGAAAAACCCAAGAAGATAATCTAAAGTTTTAGAAAAGCACATAGTTGAATGCAAAACTCTTTAAAGTCAGGGAATAAGAACAAAGCAGCCCATTTATTACTAGATGACGTACTTTTCTTTCTAGAAATGGTTAATAACCAAAGGTGATTATTAATTCCTTGTATCCATTTTCCCCCAATCTCCTGATATTAAAAAAAAAAAAAAAAAAAAAAAAACTATTGATGCGTAGGTATGTACCCTAAAGATTTTTTTCAGCTGTAAGGTATTTTCTTTATTTTTTATTTAAAAAAAGTTTTATTCATTTTACATATCAACCACAGATCCCCCTCCCATCTCTCCTCCCATCCCCCCCAGCCTCTTCCCCAACCCACCCCCTATCCCCTTTTCCAAAAGGGTAAGGCCTCTAGTGGGGAGTCAGCAAAGCCGGGTACATTCAGTTGAGACAGGACCAAGCCCTTCCCCTCTGCATCAAGGGTGAGCAAGGTGTCCAACAATAGTACCCTAAAGATTTAAAATAGAGCTGACTGATTCTTTTTCATATACAAAAGTTTAGGTTTGTGATTCCTTTAAGATTCCTTATAAGATTACCTTTCGAGATAAGTAATAAAGTAATTGGCCCTTTCTTTGTAAAAGACCTGACTGAGAAGAATACCTTGCTTGCCCATACAGTTAATCTATAACAATTTGCTTGGGAATGAATGTACGTGATTCTTGGGATTTGTTTTTTTACTTGTAATACGTAAAATGTTTAATCATGTAAGAGATATGAAAAACATGTTGTTTTTTACTTGTATTTATTCACTTGCAAAACAGAATGTAACCACATTGTAATTTTTGTATTTCCTGAAAGACTTGGCTGGTGTGTTTAAGCTGTGAGGGAAAGAATAGAGATAGAGTTAGAGAGTTAAAAAGGGTTAGAAGGGAAACATCAAGAGTGAGGACAAGGTAAGAAGGAACACACCAAGAATGAAAGAATTGGGAGGAGAATATTAAAAGAGTTAGAAGGAGAGGGAAAACATCAAGATAAGAAAAGAGACTACAGAACACAGAATGAAGAATACCGAAGAATAAGAAGAAACCAGCAAGAGAGTGTGTGAGTGTGTTTTTCCCTAACCACCTCCAACAAAAAAGTCTCGTACTCATCGACTCTGTGGGTTTCCCCTTGAGCCCTTTTGTGCTGCTGAGGGCTAGTCCACTAGGCAGAGATAAGGAGTGAGTCGTACAAAGTGGAACTATCCCTCGGCACAGCAGCAAACTGTTCCAGGCTGTACAGCCTTGGGGTAGATTGTGGCTCTATGAAATACCAAAGGGTAACAAATAGTTTGCCAACCTCACTTTACTCATTATATGAGGAAGAATTTGCTTGAAGCTTAGAACTTACTGAAGATAAAGACTATCACTCTAAACAAAGTGCCATGAATAAATGGAAAGTCGGTCAACCATATAGAAATATCAGATGGTTGGGGAAAGTATGTATGTGGGTGTGTGTTTCTGGGGAGAGGTCCCAGGGCCTCACACATGCTAAGGAAGCCCTCTGCCACTGAGCTGAATACTCCGCCCCTGAAAGTTTTTCTTAATATTTAATTTATGTGTATGTACATGTGTGTGAGATTACCGATGGAGGCCAAAAGAAGATGCTGGTTCCCCCTGAAGCTAGGGCTACAGGTGGTTGTATGAGATCTGAACTCCAGTCCTCTGGAAGAGCAGCAAGCACTCTTCACTGCTGAACTGTTTCTCCACCTCCTGGTTCACGTGCTGAGAAGGACATTTGGAGGCATTTTCATCGAAGGTTGTGGAAGCTGTTACAGAGGGGAGCTAGTGTAAAGAAAGACTGAACCTTTGGAAGCAGACATATTTCAAAGAGATGATGAGGGGTCAAGCCATTGAAGGAAACACAGAAGAGAAGACCTGGTGTGTTCAAAGGCAGAATGATGAAGTCTCAAAGGCAGAAGAGTGCTGAATGACAAGCAAAGACTGAAGCAAAGCATAGTAGACCTTCTGGAAGGCCATTGGTCTTGGAACTTAAGAGGTCATTGGTAGTTCCAAAGTACTGTGAGTACAGACATCAAGTTCTGATGCAGTGGGATTGATTGTGGAAGGGACAGCTGGGACAGGCAGTGTAATCTGGATACAAGCCAGGGACAAGACTGAGACACATTGGTGCCATAAAGGAGTGAGAAATCTACAAAGACTTAGAATAGTATCACCCCCTCCGAGGCTTGGGGAATATCAATAACTATAAAAGAGCCAGAGAAAGGGGAGGAAGGCTGTGAAATGCTGTCTTCTGGGCACGGAATGACAATTGTACTCTTGAGTTCATATTAGCTGTGTCCAATATTCTATCATGGAGGGGAAGATTCATGAGACCCTGCCCATTCTTATGGATTCATGGGCACTTAATGGTTACTGGAGAAGGGACTCACAAGACCCCTATTCATCTGAAGTTTTATTTGCAGTTTATGGCTTCTGAGAGAGGGGGGAGTGTTTTCTTCAGTAGTGTAGACTCCTTAGAGTAACCCCTCACTCATGTTCCTGTAAGTAACTTGAATGAAACTCAATGAGTCACCAAAAGAGATGGGAGGAAGAGGAGGAGGGGGAAGTAGAGGAGGAGGAGGAGAGGGAAGAAGAAGAGGAGGAGAAGGAATAGGAAGACAAAGTAAAGAGAGACCTCACTTATAATGAGCAGGACGGAGTTTTCATTCCTCTCTCACCAGAGGCTAGGCACCTCCTCACACCACCACTTGGCCACCTCTCAGGGAATCCACTCATTCTGTTCTTACAGTCCTCTACCTCAGGCTGTCCTTGCCTCTCTTGTCACTCAGGATGATGTAGCTCCAATGACAACAGAAGAAGAGCTTTTTCTGCCTTGTCAGTTTTTCTGTGACAGTGCAGACTGTCTCTCCTCATGTGAAGATGTCACCCTGCACAGCATCAAACTTGAACAGCTTCACACAACCCCAACCCCTAGAGAAAAGGAGGCTCTGTGAAATACTGTAAAGCCTTCCCTCCCTTACAGCTCTCAGTAAACCTGTGAATTAGGAGCCACAGAGCCAAAAGAGAGCATGAGGGAAGCCTCAAAGATAAACAGGTATCTATAGTTCACAGACTTAACCCATCATGAGCCCTGGGACTTAGGAAAACTGCTTTTCATCAGTCTTGCTAAGGTATATTTCTAATTTCTGCTTCACACCAGAAATTGAATTTGTTTTGTTTTTTCATTGTTTTCCCCCTGTCTTCATAGTACTTATAGGAATGGGGGATTACTAGAAGTCTGAAGAATTTGTCAACTGAGCTGGCAATGTGAGAAAGAAGACAGGGCTAGGGAGATGACTGGGTTGGTGAAATGCTCACCTTGTTTGCATAAGGAACTGAGTTCAAGGCCGAGAACTTATCAAAAGCTGGGCATGGTGGTGTGTGTTTTTTATAGTCTCCGCGCTGGGGAAGTAGAAACAGTAGGATTTCTGGTGCTTGCTAACCTAATCTACTTGAGCTGGAGGCCAGTGAGAAACAGACATTGCCTCAAAAAGAAAACATTAACAGTTCCTGAGCAGTGACACCCAAGTTTGTCCTCTGGACTCCACACACATGCACACATAGATATGCATGCATGCAGACTCACACCTATGCATACCTATGCATCTACACATGTGTACATGTACATGAGTATGCACATATAAACACACAAATAAGTAAATAAAATATGGGTATGGTTGTTGCTCTCAGCCTTCTCCTCTATAATGCCGCATAGTCATGATGAGAAAAAATTAAGTGTGTGATGAAGTAGTAGTGGGTTTCCACAGAGCCAGGTCACTGTTACTTTCTTGTTCCTGACTAGAAAATCCTCAGGGGAAGGGAAGATGCCCTCTTCATCTATATGGTCCTCACCTTAGCTGCCACAGTGCCAGGATCCCATGGTATGCTCAATCTCTACTGATTTCCCACAATATTTAGTTAGAGAAAGTGAACATTGGAGGTCCACTTTATTGACTCTCAACGTGCATAGGAATCATCTGGGACGAGTCTGACTCCATGTTTGTATAGTGAGGTCAGGCATCATGCATATTTTTTGCTGCTTCCAAGGCACACTGGCACACTGATTCATGGATTACACTTTGAGCAGCAGGTTCTGGTGGAGTGTGCCTTTTGTGGAGTTTGCCTGTCCCTGTGAGGTGACTGTAGGGTGACTAGAATCACAAAGTGATCATAAGTTTTCTTCCTGTATTGTCAAATGTAGATGGAGGTCAACTATTTAGCAAGGATTTCAGCAAATATATTAGCATATATGCAATATAAAATCCAATTAAAATATAAGAAAAATGTGCAGAAAGACTTGTGGTCCCCATTTTTTTCTCTCTCTCTCTTTCAGTTGGCCTCCAAGGGATTCATTAATACCAATTGCTGTTAGGGGCACTTTAAAGGAAATGTTTCATAAGGTGTAAGCTGGTAGATCAATGAAGAAAAGAAACTTGGAGATGTTCAAAATGATAGTTAGCCTAATAATAAAATTTAAAACAACAACTGATATTTATTGGGTTCTTGTTTTAAGCCAGGCATGTTGCAAAATAAAATATACTAAATAATCATAGACGTCTTCAGAACATGTTCCCATTGGTCCCACTGTAAGTCTGAAGAAAATGAGGCTTACAGCAGCTGGTATCTCTCAAAGAACACACATCCAATGACACCAAAGTTCCTGCTGCCATCATGGTATTTTCAGATCTCTGAAGTGGGTCCAGCCAGTGCTGGGAACACATCTCCACCCTTCTCTGGGACTCACTTACAATAAGAAGCCAAGATAAGTGCATTGGTGCAATTTGGAAGCACATGGCATTTCCAAAGACAGCCTTGCCAGTTACAGAATACACCTAGTATTTCTGGTATTTATTCCGTATTTCCTTCGTAATGAAAATAAGCTGATTAACTTGTTTCTGAGCAGTAACTGGACCATAGTTCTAAGTCCTTTCTTTTCTCACTTGTGTGTATTTTTCCTGCCAAGCAGCTATCAGCATTGATGGGAAAAGTGTCTGTGGTGAACTTCTGGAAAGGACACTCGTGGGTGAACAGCAAATGAGTTCCATTGCTTCCTTATACAAATAGAATTTGAAGTGGTAGCATCAGTAGACATGTAAAGAATGAATTCTTTCCTGTGTATTCCAACTCAGCTTTCTAAGAATGGATATGTCTTTTGTAGCAATCCCAGCACTAAGGAGGCCAGGCAAGAGGATCCAAAGGGCAGGCTGGCCAGTCAGTCTAGCCACTTAGTGACCCCTAGGTTCACTGAGAGACGCTGTCTCAAAAAAATAAAGTGGAGGACTGGAGAGATGGCTTGGAGGTTAAGAGCACTGGCTGCTCTTCCAGAGGTCCTGAGTTGAATTCCCAGCAACCACATGGTGGCTCACAACCATCTAAAAATAAGATCTGGTGCCCTCTTCTGACATGCAGGCAGAACACTGTATTCATAATAAATAAATATTTAATTAAAAAAAAGTTTGAGAAGCAATTGAGGAAGACATACAGCATTAAACTCTAGCCTCCACACATGCATACATTCATGTACTCATGAATTATGTGCATATTCTCTCTCTCTCTCTCTCTCTCTCTCTCTCTCTCTCTCTCTCTCTCTCCCCCTCCCTTGGGAGAGGGTATTGCTGTTAAGCAAGGTCTCTGAGAATTGATTTCCTTTTTCTCAGTGGAGATAATAAAAGTCTTGAATTCCATGAGGTGCCTGGTTCACTGTGAAGTTGAAGCATAGGCTGAATTCTTGAAGATCAGTTCTTCACTACTCAACTCTAGACTGGAAGCCAGAAGGTTTAACAAGTCATATGCATTAATTAAAGTCAAAAGCAGGACACCCACCTGCACTTTGAGACCATCAATTGGAGACTATGGCAACCATGCTGTCAGAGTAGAACTTATATAATTCCAACTCTGTGGAAACAGCCATTGATACAGCAGCTGACAGACTATCATCTTGTCTTCCTGGGACTTGCAAGAATTGGCAAACAGACCAATTCACCTTTCACATTATGGTTCTCTGAGGATTTATGGCCGTGGAGAGCCTTAGAGAGCAGTAAAGATTATGGTAATAGGAGAGAGGCAGCATCCTACCTCTCCAGGAATGTTCGTTTTTTTCCTTAGTGATGACAGCTTTATGATTTTATTGTGAAAATTCACAGAAGGTGCCATTTCAAAATCGACAGCCTTTTGAGATATTTCCAAGGCCAGCAGCACTAAAGAGAGGAAACATATTATAAAATAGATGCTGAATAAAGCTTAGACGTAAGGAACGAGATGTCATTACAATGTGGGAAAATTGACTTCTTTCTTTTGGTGTATGGTCATTATCTGTGAAAGTCATCCATTTCTTCATATTATGGACCATAATATGGAAGTTGCTTTTTCTATGTTTAAAAAACAATACCTGTGCATTTTCTGGTTCACACTTCTTCTGGGAAATCCTCTAAGGTAGGGACTTTTGAGCTGTCTTGTTCCCACTCTGCATAAATGAAGTCCCACCTGTTGCTCATCACTATTCATATTTGTCGACATCTGGATTAGGACTGCCTTTAGTTTTTAAGGGAGTTTATCTAGCATTTGAGTTTCAAAGGAAAACGAATGATGGTGAAGTATCTCTACTGACTCACTCTGTAGTCATTTGGACTATAGAGAAGATGCAAGCTCATCTTCAAATCCTGCAGTTTAGCTTGATCCAAATGCAATTCTGTCCTTTCTAATTGGTGCTAAGGACACAGCAACAGATAAATGGTAGATGAATGGTAATTCTTCAAATCCTTTCCTCACCTCTTGCTTTAGTTCTCTTTTTCTGTCTTATTTCATACTCACATATTTTCCCTTAATTCTCTTTTTGGCTGGGACTTATGCAAGCTAATCTCCATCAAATATTCTTTTAATGATGTCCTCACATTGTTCTTAATACTAGGTAGTTCTTGCTAAGTCCTCTCCAAAGTCATTAACTCTTTTCTACCTCTTACTCTTCCACAATTCCAAAGACATCTCCTGTCTATTTCCTTAATGCTCATTATTATTTCCTCTTTAGATCTGATATAAATGGTAATGCTAAGAATAATAGTTACCTGAATGGGGAGATGGATCAGTTGGTGTGATACTTGCAATGCAAACACAAGGACCAGAGTTCAGTCATCAGGATGCACCTTAAAAAAACTGGATGTGGTGGCACACTAATATCAGCAAAGAAGAGGTAGGGACAAGTGGACCCCTTTGGCTTATAGGTCATCCAGCCTAGCTTTACTTGGTGAGTTCCAGGTCTTAGTGAGTTATCCTTGTCTCAAAAAACAAGAAGAAGGGCCCCTAAGGAACAACAGCTGAGATTGTTCTCTGACCTCTACAATTTCACACACACACACACACACACACACACACACACACACACACACACACAAACTACTCTACATGGAAGCCTCTTGTGTTTCATAACATGCCGGACTTCTCACTCAAAATTTGCAAATGAGAGGACAGCCATGCTTCTCACTTAAAATTTGCAAATGAGAGAGGACAGTGATAATCCTTTTGGTAAATGCAAGTGAGGTCCACACAGTGAGTAGCTAGCAAAGCTGCTGGCCCAACTCAGATTATCTGACCCCTAGTATATAAAAACATGACTTGCTTAATTGGGAACCATAACTCCTAATTCTGAACAAGGTCTGACAAGTATTATACCATTCTCTCAGGACACTGATGTAACAACTGAGCAAACTCCTTAGACTGCTGACCCATCAGTAAGGAACTCTGTGCATTTATCTGAAGGAGCTCATAGACAGGTGATATAATGCATGAAGGATTTGAAGAATGAAAAGCAGAGGAGGGCACAATAGGCTGCCTGTTGAGTGAACTCCCTAAGTCTGCCTGTCTCTGCTCCCCATAATGCCTGGGTAAAAGCCATGCACACCCAGGTTTTTACATGGGTTCTGGGGATTTGAATGTAGTTCCTCATGCTTGCACAACAAGTGTTTTTTGCCCCCTGAGCAACATCTCAGCTTCTTCCTCCATGTTTTTAAAGCCTCTGCTTATGAAGCTAGGAACTGTGGTGGGAAGAAGAAGATGGTGTGTGTGTGTGTGTGTGTGTGTGTGTGTGTGTGTGTGTGTGTGTGTTCTTTTAATTGCATTTTCTGAATAATAGGAATAGAAATGCCATCTGTCTCATCATATTCTTATAGTGACTAAATGAACTTGGGTACTTTAAGATGCTTCACACAGTGTAAAACACTCTCCAAGGAAGATTATAATTAGCATCATCATTCTTATTATTATTAGCTGTGCAAACTTCAAAGCACTTGATTTCCCTTATTGGTTAATTCTAAAGAGGTTTGCCTCTACTCTGTTTCTTCCTAGGATCCTAATAATTGCTATTTTGCTATCACATTTTTAAAGTGGGGGAGGGGCTAGAAGGTATCTCTGGGAGCTAGAGTCAATGTTTCAAAAGCTTTTGATTCCCCAAGCTTCCAGATAGCCCAGGCTTCTCAGACACCTTTGCCACAGCTCCACATAAACTCCCACAGGCTCCTATCTGCAAAGCTCCGAGAGAGATGCTGATATATTGCAGTAAGCCCCCAGATGGCCTAAAATGCACTAGTGACCTTTGCTAACCTTTGAGCCATTGGGAAAGTCTACATTCAGAATGTCTGCTGTTCTCATGAGGCCCTCCTACTTTCCATTGCTCTGGTCTTCTTCACTTATAAAACAACTTGTGCATCTAGTTGTTAAACAGAATTGCCTATCATGGGCTGGCATTACAGAGCATGCACATCTGTGACCATGCGGAGATTACAGTTGCTGCCTCCATCAGCAGCAGATGGGAGTACTTAACAAGAGAATAGGCTTGACTAAGGATTAAGCTGAGAGAGGTAGGTGGATTAGTCAACCTGATGCACTGGGCTTCAGGAATGATGGCTCTCTGCAGAACTGAAAGTCATGTGGCTGTGAGTGTGCCCAACGTCTAGCCACAACTGCAGCACTTCCTCTAGAAAAGGTCACAATACTATGGCCACTTTTAAATCCATACCTGGTCGGGCTGGGGCTGGGGCTCAGTTGGTAGAATGCCTACATACCATGCATGAACCCCTGCATGGTTTCCTAGTAGCTAATAAACTAGGTGAGGTGATGCATGTTTCTAATCCCAGAACTTGGGAAATGAGGGCAGGAGGATCAGAAAGTCAAGGTCTTCCTTGGCTACACAGTGATTTAGAGGCCTGTCTAGACTAGAAAATTTGTTACATGCACACACACACACACACACACATACACACACAAAACTTTTGGCAGTGTTAGGTGCCTTCTATTATCTTTAAAGACATAAAAATAATAAACTATTCATGAAAAAAACAAAGAAAGCACACATTCTGTTTTGAGTGTAGCACCTGCCAAGACTGCAAAGCTGTTTCCTGGTCTGAGGATATTCCAAAGGGCTAGGGGGTTCCTCATGGGTTTTGATGGTGATAACGATGAAAATCCCCATTTACATTAATTTCTTTTTTCCACTGTGTGTATGTCTGTATGTTTGCCTGTACATGTCACACATGTACCATGTGTAGAGGTCAAAGAACAACCTCTGGTATTAGCCCTCACTTTCCATTTCCTTTGGAACATGGTCTCTTCGTTTTCACTGCCATGAACACCAGGCAAGCTGGCCCTCCGGCTTCTGGGTGTTCTTCCATCTCTGACTCCCATCTTTCTGGAGAAGTGCTGGAGCACTGGAATTGCAGGACATGCTACTGTGTGGGCTTTTTACTTGGGTTGTAGGGATTCAAACTGAGGTTCTCATGTTTGCATAGCAAATGCCTCACCTCCTGAGACTTCTCCCTGACCCTTATGTAATAATTTCCTATTTGAGATCACAATTGGGTGTTTGTACCCAAAAGCAAAAGACAAGGATTTGGCTATAGATTACAAATGTTGGTCATTAACACAGTGAGTTCTCTGAGATGGGATACAAGCGTTTTTATTGGACTGGAAGATGGCATGGTCTTCTGATCTTTAAGACTGCAATTTCTCTTCATCTCCTTAGAAAAAGAAAAGTAGCTGGAGCTCCTTAAGACACTCTTGTAAATAATTACTCTCTGGCTTCTTTATTAGTGGGTTTTAGTTTTATAGGTTTATAGCAAGAATAATGTTTACAGATTCACACAACTTAAGAAAAAGGACACCCTGTTTAAAAGCAGTGCAGCATTTTTACAGCGTTATTTTGGCAATGAATCCCTTCTAATCCACCCTCTCTGGAGTGTGGGCATTACGCCCTTAAATAGGAATGCTACAGGGGACAAGAAGGGGAGCTACTTCTGTGAGGAAAGGAGCCTTGGAGAAGTGAATGGAAAAAATTGCCTCTGTTTACCATGAATGAGTCTGGGATTTCAGCAGTATTCTCAGGCCAGATAAAGAGTGATTCTTTGGCTTCACAATCAGTTACATTTGGATATTGGAGTGAAATGTTTTCTGTCTTTCTTCACGTTGTCTCTTCTCTAATCTGTAAGTGCCCTGTTGGATTTCAACTCATAGGTTCCATCTAATAAAAATGTAATTTATGCCTTTTGATCCATGTATGAGAAAATTACATGCAATCCATTGTTTTGCTTTACATACACACACACACACACACACACACACACACACACACACACACACACACACACACACCAAAATACTGAAATGTACAAGAATCTCACAAAAGGAAGAAATGAGAAAGTTGAAAAGTTGCTATTCCCCTCACCTCATCAAGATAGGTATCTAGGGATTCCTTTTTCCTTTGAATGTGTCTTGGAAATGTCAGCATCTGAACCATAGTAATCTTACTCTGAATCTCTCTCTTTTTCTCCTTCAGTTCCCTATGCACAGTGCATCCTCTTCCCAAGGTTAAGCCCACTTAGGGTTGCTCTCTTCTTGTTATCTCACCCAAAGCTCCTTTTCCTTTTCATCTGAGTTGGCTGTTCACATGAGAACATAAGAAAGTGCCACACCTGGGTACCTGGGTCTCAAGGCCATGCAATCAAGGGGACAGGTGACCTCTCCTCCACCATGGAACATATTCATGGCTATCCAAGTTTTGATCTTGGGATTGGCAAACTTCTTCATGTGCCTTGACATTCAGCATGCTCCCAGGAGGCCCACTTATGGAATGTGGCTACTGTTCTTATTGTGTGTATCAACCAGTGCCAAGCCACAGCACAGGGAACACTGGCTGATCTGGTGCTAAAGATGCCAGCTTGGAATGGCTGCTCCTTCAGATGTCCTGCTGCCATCCCTGGGGTTGCAGTTAGATGCCAGCTGGGAGGTAATCCTCACCACAAAGGGATCCAAAATGCTTTGAATTCTCGGGAGATTAGAGGGATGCTGGAGAGCTTGGGGGTATGTTTTGTATCCCACTGTGACTGGGGATTAAAGGGATTCTGTGGAACTTGTGGGTGTGCTTTACAGCCTGCTGAGGATCTTCAGCATGGAGCCCACAGAACCTTATCCACAACTGAGGAGACTGTGCTGTTTGCCCAGCAGGTGACAAGGACAGGGGAAGGTAGGAGCAGGACAATGACACTTGGTGTTGTTAAGATGAAAGAAAAGGCAAATGTGGGGATACATATCCTAAAATCATCAAGAGAGCAGCCTGGGGGGTTCCAAATTAAGTCCTTAGGATTCCAGAACCAACTTCTTCTAAATATTATTCCAGTGGAATTTGTTGGTTTTAGTTTCCCATGAGCTATTTTGGAGGACTGTGTGACAATTGATACATTTGAGAGAACTTGAAGTTATCAGCATGTCTTTGACCAACTTCAAGGGCACCTTGGTTACTTGTCAGTGAGAACCAACAAATGACTGTGACCACTTACTTGTAATTAATCTCTGCCACTTGCAGATCAGCCCTTTGAGACTAAAGAAGGTCATTGTTCACATCTGACCATTTGTACACTGTATTAGGCCATGGTAACATTTCTGAAATAATTCTCTCTCTCTCTCTCTCTCTCTCTCTCTCTCTCTCTCTCTCTCTCTCTCTCTCTCTCTCTCTCTCTCTCGTGTGTGTGTGTGTGTGTGTGTGTGTGTGTGTGTGTGTGTGTGTGTGTCTGTATATACGCTTCTGTGCACATGCAGAGCCTAGAGAAAGAAAGATGTCATACTTTATCACTCTCCCTCTAATTCTCTTAAGGTCTCTCACTGAACCTGCACTAGGCTGGCAGCCAGCAAACCCCAGCAATCCTCCTGTCTCTGTCCTCTGTGACTCTCAGATTACAGGTATATTCCCTCACAGTGTTTGAGTTACAGGTACATGGGGCTATTCCAAGTTTTTAAGTGAGTACTGAAGATTTGAACTCAGGTTTGTTTGTCTTTAGAGTGTGAGTGTGTGTGTGTGTGTGTGTGTGTGTGTGTGTGTGTGTGTGTGTGTGTGTACATGAAGGCACACATGTGAAAGCTGCAGGTTGACATTAGTTGTCTTCCTCAGTCACTCTTCACTTTATTTATTGAGACAGGGTGTCTCACTAACCCTGGAGCTCTCCAGTTTCAGCTAGCCTTCTTGATCCAGGGACTCTCAGTCTCTGCCCTCTGAATACTGGATAACAGGCAGGCTACCACATCTGCCTGGCTTTTATGTGGGTTCACATGATCTAAACTCTGGTCCTCACACTTACAGGTCAAGAACTTTGTCTACTGAGCCATACCCCCAACCCCTCTGTAAGTTTAAACTAAACTACCAGTGCCTGTATATGGCTCTGAGCCATGACTTCCAAGAGATCCTGAGAATCCCAACAAGTTTTGTCTCTGAGAGCACACATCACCTTCCTATTGTGCACATTGATAATCAGGCTACATGTGCACACCTTGGTTCAAAGTCTCCAGTATGAACTTGCCCATGCATTTGTTTTTGTTGGTCAAATCCGTCCGAGTGCTATGGTAAGATATCACAGACAATACTATATGAACGGGGAGTCAGCCACACTGCAGTGAAGTTCTTGCCTGTTGTGTTTCCCAGGCAGTCTGTGATGATGATTATCTTAACACTTAGGATATGACTGTTCTCTTGGCATCAGGTAGCGCTGACCGCCAGATCCATGTACCCTCGGTGGTGAAAATTAGCTCCTTGCCAGCCACTTCGATTGTGTCACTCCAGCACTGAAGGTTGCTGGCATGTCTTTAAGCCTTTCACCTTAATCCCAACATCCTTGCTGTACCTGCTGCTGCTCAGTCCTTCCTGAGTTGCAAATTTCCCCCACCCCTACCCCCAAGCTTCTGTCACTTACTTGGATCCAGCCTGAAAAATCTATTCTCAGATTCAATCTGACACTTCTGCAACCTCCCTTTCCCTGGGAGGGTTTGCCAAAAGAGAGTGGGAACAGTTCTGAACCAATGGCTATGCCTAGCACATGCTACTTCCATCCACTGCCAACCTTTAGAAGTCACAGCCGGATATGCTGCCGCAAGCCCAGGTCAATGGCCCAGGCTCTTCCTGTTGATCCTAGCTCTTAGGCCACCTGGTGTCACAGGTTTCTCCCAGACAAGTTTCTAGGCAGTGAATGCTTCCATAGTAATTCACATACCCTTTAAGGATACATAAAAGCCACTTCCAAGCAAAGAAGCAAAGTCATTGTTGTTTTTTGGTTTGGAGGCCTTTTTGTTTGTTTGTTTGTTTGTTTTTTAAGAAATTTTTGAGAAGGTATCAAAGATGAATGGATGGATTTTGGAAAAGAATATACGATAAGGTATAAGGCATGGATCACTTAGTAACCATTATGCATTTATTCATGTGTAACAAAATATATTAAAAGCTCAGTTGACTCAGTGGGTAAGAAAGAGAGCTTGCTGCACAAGCTTGAGGATCTGAATTCAAATCCCCAGCATCCACTTAAATAGCCTAGCATAATCCCAAAGGACAAATATCTTTAATTCCAGAGCCATGGGGGACCAAGACAAGAGAATCATTGGGGCTTGCTGGGTGCCAGACTAGCTCCAGATTCAGTAAGAGATCCTAGCTCAAGAGAATGCCTGAATGGGACACCTGATATCCTTCTCTGGGCTCTACATGTGCACATCACACACACACACCCACCCACACACACACACACACACACACACACACACACACACACACACAGCAAAGGGAGGGACCATTTTCAGAAATGTTTGTGTGGACTAATCTTGGAAAATGCTCATTTTCTTGAGTGACTCCTCAAATACTTATCTTTTGCTCTCAAATTCTGTATAAAATGAAGATGGTGACTTTGAGGGGCCCCAGTGAAATGAAGTAAAGACAAAAATCAAACAGCTGTTGACTGTTTTGCTGCTGGAACTCCTTCCCTTTAACTTAACCCAATGTACACAGTAATTCTGTGAAAGTTCTCAATTTGGTTTAAAAAGAAATGATGGGATGGAAGAGACGTTCCAGAAGTTAACAGCACTGACTGTTCCTCCAGGGGACCCATATTTGGTTGCTAGCCCCCGCATGGCAACTCACAACAGTCTGTAATTCCATTTCCAGGGGAACAGATGCCCTCTTCTGGCCTATAAAGGCACCTGATGCACAGACATACATGTAGGAAAAATACCCATATACATAAAGTTTTAAATAATAATTTTTTGTTTCTCTCTCTTTTTCTCTTTACATAATATTATATTTTTATAATATATGGTGTTATATATACAAAGCCACAGGGCAATTATTTAGCAATTTTTATTGAAAATAGATTTTTAATATAATATATTCTGACTATGGTTTCCCCTACCTGAAGTCCTCACTACGTCCCCATCTGCTCAAATCCATACCCTTTCTTTCCCTCTCTCATTAGGATTCAAAAAGGAATCTAAAAAATAACAGTAATAATATAAGATAAAATCAAGCAAACCAGAATAGGACAAAACAAACAAGAAACAAAAGAAAAAGAGCCAAAGAAAAAACTCAAGAAACACATATAGGCACAGAAACACACACATTCTCATACACAGAAATCCCATAAAAACACAAAACAAGAAATCATAGTATATATGCAAAAAAAAAAAAAAACACCTATGAGGCCAAAAACAAAAACAAAACTGACAAAGCATTATGGGGCAAAGAACGTCCAAAAATATCACTAAGTTTGTTTTGTGTTTGCCGTTTCCTACTGAGCATGGGACCTGGTCTTAAGAGTGTTTTGTATACCCAGTGAGACTCTGTTGGAGAAAACTACTTTTTCATTTGGGAGTAATTACCAGTTGGAGATAGCTTCTGGATTAAGGATGTGAACTCTCCACCCTGGGATCTCATCAGACTCACACCCATGCAAGCCCTGTGCATGCTGCCACAGTCTCTGTGAGCTCATATGTGCATTGGTCGGCTGTGTTTAGGAGGCCTGGTTTCCTTGGTATTTACCATCCTCTCCGGTACTTACAATCATTCTGCTTCCTCTTCCTTGGAGTTCTCTGAGCCCTGAAGGTAGGAATTAGATGAAGACAGTCCATTTGGGACTGAGTGTCCCAAGGTCTCTCTTCAGATTGTCCAGCTGTGGGTCTCTGTATTTGTTTCCATCTACTGTAGGAGGAAGCTTCTCTGATCTATGAGTATAGCAGAATATCAATAGGAGTCATTTTATTGTTACGTTCCTTTAGCAGAACAGTAGTATTTGGATTTACTGTAGGTCCCTGGCCTATCTAGTCTCTGGGTCTTGGTCACGCAAATCGTATCAAGGATGGGTTCCATCTCACAGAGTGGGCCTTAAATCCAATCCGATACTTTTTGGTGACTCCCACAAGCATTGTGCCACTATTGCACTAGAACATCTTGCCTGCAGATCACCATTGCAGATCAAAGGGTTTGTAGCTGAGTTGGTGTTTACCTTTCTCCTGTGGAAAAGTGCAGAGTCGGTACCGTGAACACTAGTCAGTAGGATGAAGTCTCTAGGTAGGCACCACCTCAACTGCTCCATATTCAATGAGTTATATGGGTGTTGCTTTCAGCATAGGACCTTATTGTCAGTTTGTGGAGAGTAACTAATAGCCTTAACAATACCCTGGGTTGTTTGGGGTTCCCGTGGGACCCCTTTGGCCAAAAATTTGATTAACTCTAACCCATTTCCAGAACTAGAGACTTCATTTGGTGATGAGAGATGTCTAGTTGGGGCTCCATCTCCCCCGTTATTTGGCAAGTCCATTAAGATCACCTTATATACATGTCTTAGTCAATGTTCTATTGCTGTGAAGAGACATCATGACCAAGGCAACTCTTATAGGAGAAAGCATTTAAATTTGGGGCTTGCTTACAGTTTCAGAGGTCTAGTCAATTATCACAGCAGGGAGCATGGTAGCCAGCAGGCAAGTGCTGGAGCAGTAGCTGAAAACTACATCCTGATCTCTAGGCAGAGACAGACAGACAGACTGACTGACTGACTGACTGACTGACTGACTGACTCTGGGTTTGGCATGGCTTTTAAAATCCTAAAGCCCACCTCCAGAAACACATTTCCTCCAACAAGACCATGCTTCCTAATCCTTCTAATCCTTTCAAATAGTGCTGCTCCTGGTGACTATTCAAATATATATGAGCCTGTGGGAACCAGTCTTTTTTTTTTTTTTTGATTTTTCAAGACAGGGTTTCTCTGTGTAGCTTTGTGCCTTTCCTGGGACTCACTTGGTAGTCCAGGCTGGCCTCGAACTCACAGAGATCCGCCTGCCTCTGCCTCCCGAGTGCTGGGATTAAAGGCGTGCGCCACCACCGCCCGGCTGGGAACCAGTCTTATTCAAACTACACATAAATATATAGGAAGCTTTTACCGTATTAAGTTTCTATATGACCTCAGTGGCCCTTAGTTTAGTTGCTCCTTCCTATATTCCATCCTACACTCCACCTTTCCCTCCCCACCCTGTTCGATCTTCCCATTCCAGTCCTCAACATGCAACTGTAACTATTTATTCTATTTCCTCTTCCTAGGATGATCCAGTATTACCCCCAATCCCTTACTCTATGTCTAACATTTGTAGTTATAGGGAATGTAGCCTGCTTATCAAAGATTTAACTCTTAACATCCACACGTAAGCAAATACATACCATATTTGCTTTGGGGGTAGAGTGAGGGTCTGGGTTACCTCAGTCAGGATGATTTTTTTTTCTAGCTCTATCCATTTACCTATATACTTCATTACTTTGTTTTTTTAACAGCTAAGTAATATTCCATTGCGTAAATGTACCACATTTTCTTTATCCACTTATCCATTCATCTGTTGACAGACATCTAGTCTGTCTCCAATTTCTGGCTATTATGAATAAAGCAGCAATGAACATGGTTGAGCAAGTGTCTCTGTAGTATGATATAGAGTCCTTTGGGCATATTCCCAAGAGTGGTAGAGCTGAATCTCAAATTAAATCAATTCCCAGCTTCCTGAAGAATCAGCACACTCATTTCCATAGTGACTGTACAAGTTTACACTCCCACCAACAATGGACAGTGCTCCCCTAACTCCACATCCTCATCAGCATGAGATGTCGTTTTTTTTTTAACTGATCTTGGCCATTCTGACTGGTGTAAGATGAAATCTCAAAGTAGTTTTGATTTGCATTTCCCTGATGGCTAAGGATGTTGAATATTTCTTAATGTTTCTCAGCCATTTGTGTTTCCTCTCTTGAGAATTCTCTACTTAGATCTCTACCCTATTTTTAATTGGGTTATTTGTTTTCTTGATGTTCTTTTTTTAGTTCTTTATATATTTCAGATCTTACCCCTCTGTTGGATGTGGTTAGTAAAAATATTTTCCCATTCTGTAGCCTGACACTTTGACTGAATGATAGTGTCCTTTGCCGTATAGAGGCTTTCCAGTTTCACAAGGTTCCATTCTTTTACATGGAGCCATCCAGTTTGACCAGCACCATTTGTTAAAGAGGCTGTCTTCTTTCAGTGTATATTTCTACTTCTTTGTCAAAACATAAGTGTCCATAGATGTGTGGATTTATGTTTCTGTCTTCATCTCAATTCCATTGATCAATTTTTTATGCTAGTACCATGCTGGTTTTATTACTATAGCTCTGTAGTACAATTTGAGGTTGGGGAATGGTGATACCTCCAACAGGTCTTTAATTGTTCAGGGTTGTTTTAGCTATCCTGGGATTTTTGTATTTCCATATGAAGCTGAAATTGTTCTTTCAAGTTCTAGGAAGAATTGTGTTGGAATTTTTATGAGGATTGCTTTGAATCTGTAGATTGCTTTTGGTAGGATGGCCGTTTTTACTATGTTAATCCTATCAATCCATGAGAACAAGAAAGCTTTCCATCTTCTGACATTTTCTTCAATTTATTTCTCCAGTTTCTTAAAATTTTTACATATTTATGCATATGTGTATGTGTGTGTGTTTTATTTGCTTGATTAGAATTACCCCCAAGATTTTTTTGAGGCTATTGTGAAAAGTATTGTTTCCCTGATTTCTTTCTCAGTCTGTTTGTTATTTGTATATAGGAAGGCTACTTATTTTTGTCTATTAATTTTGTATCCTACTACTTTTGTGAAAGTGTTTATCAGCTGTAGGAGTTTCCTGATAGAATTTTTAGAGTCACTTATATATACAATCATATCATCTGCAAGTAAAGATGCTTTGACTTCTTCTCCTTCTTGTATTTCTTTGATCTTCAGGTGTCTTATTGCTCTAGCTCAGACTTAAAATACTATATTGAAAAGGTATGCAGAGAGTGGACAACCTTGTCTTGTTCCTGATTTTAGTGGAATTGCTTCAGTTTCTTTCCATTTCAGTTGATATTGGCTATAGCTTACTGTAAATTGATTTATTGTGTTTAGGTATGTCCCTTGTATCCCTAATCTTTACAGAACTTTTATCATAAAGGGGTGTTGGATATTTCCAAAAGTCTTTTCTGCATCCAAGTGAGATAATTATGTGATTTTTGTCTTTCAGTCTATTTATATGGTAGATTACATTTATTGATTTATGTATCTTGAACTATCCCTGCATCCCTAGGGTGAAACCTACCTGATGATGGTCGATGATCTTTTTGATGTGTTCTTGGACTGGGTTTGCAAGTATTTTATTGAGAACTTTTGCATCTATGTTCGTAAGAGAAATTAGTCTCTAATTCTCCTTCTTTATTGGGTCTTTATGTGTTTTGAATATAAGGGTAACTGTGACTTCTTAAACTGTGTTGGGCAATGTTCCTTCTGTTTCTATTTTGTGGAAGAGTTTGAGGAGTATTGGCATTAATTCTCCAAAAGTCTGGTAGAATTCTGCACTAAACCATCTTGCCCTGAGATTTTTTTGGGGGGAGGGGGGGTGTAGGAGACTTTTAATTACTGCTTCTATTTCACTAGGGCTATAGGTCTGTTTAAATGCTTATCAGATCTTGATTTTACTTTGGTAGGTGGTGTATATCAAAAAATTATTCATTTCTCTCAGGTTTTCCAATTTAGTGGAACATAGGTTTTTAAAGTATGTCCTTAGGATTCTCTGGATCTCCTCGGTATCTGTTGTTATGCCCCCCTTTACATCTCTAATTTTGTTAATTTGTGTCTTTTCCCTCAATTTTTTAGTTAATTTGGCTAAGAGTAGGTCAATTTTATTGATTTTTTCTCAAAGAACCAATTCTATTTTATTGATTCTTTGAATTTGATTGTTTCTATTTTATTGATTTTATCCCAGAGCTTGATTATTTCTTTCCATCTACTCGTTTTGGCCCTTATTTCTTCTTTTGTTCTGGAATGTTCAGATGTGCTAAGTTACTAATATGAGATCTCTCTAATTTTTTATACAGGCACTTGGTGCTATGAACTTGCCTCTTAGAACTACCTTCATTGTGTCCCATAAGTTTGGGTATGTTGTATTTCCATTTTCATTCAATTCTAGAATATCTTTAATTTCTTTCTTAATTTTTATTTTTACCTATTTTTCATTCAGTGGTGAGTTGTTTAGTTTCCATGAGTCTGTAAACTTTCTGTGGTTTCTGTTGTTGTTGATGTCCAGCTTCAATTCACGGTAGTCAGATATGATGCAGGAAGTTACTTCAATTTTCTTGTATCTGTTGAGACTTGCTTTGTGTCCAAGTATATGGTCAATTTTAGAGAAAGTCCCATGAGGTGCTGAGAAGAAGATATATTATTTTGTGTTTGAATGAAATGTTTTGTAAATCTGCTTAGTACATTTGGTTTATGACATCATTTAGCTCCAGAATTTCTCTGTTTAGTTTTTGTCTACCTGACCTGTCTATCAGTGAAAGTGGGGTACTGAAGTCACCCACTATCAATGTGTGAGAGTCAATAAGTGATTTTAGCTATAGTAGTGTTTCTTTTATGATCTTGGGTGCCCTGTGTTTGGGGCATAGATATTTAGAATCGTATATCCTCTCAATAGATTTTTCCTTTAGTGAGTATATAGTGTCCATCTCTGTTTCTTTCATTAGTTTTGCTTTAAAGGGTTTTTGTTTGGCTTTGGGGGAGTCAGATATTAAAATGGCTACACTGGGTTGTTTCTTGCATTGTTTTCTTAGAATATCTTTTTCCCTCCTTTTCTCTTGAGATGGTATCTGTCCTTGAAGTTGTGTTTCCTAGATACAGCAGAAAGATGAGTCGAGTTATCAATGAGCAGTGCTTATTGATTCCCATTATTTTGTTGTGATGATGTGGGGTTTTTCCCCTGTCTTTTAATTTTCTGGTCTGAGATTATTTACTCCTTGTGTTTTCTTGGGTATGGTTAATCTCTTCAGGTCGAAGTTTTCTTTCTAGTGCTTTCTGTGATGATGGACTTACAGTAGATATGGTTTAACTTGATTTTATCATAGAATGTCCTTCTTTCTCCATCTACTGTGACTGAAACTTTTGCTGGGTATAGTAGTCTAGGCTGGCATCTATGGTCTCCTAGAGTTTGTAGAACAACCATCCAGGCTCCTTCTGGCTTATAAAGAGTCTCTGTTGAAAAGTCAAATGTTATTCTAATAGATCTGCCTTTGTATGTTACTTGGCCTTTTTCCCTTGCAGCTTTTAATATTCTTTCTTTGTTCTGAACATTTAGTGTTTTGATTTTTATGTGTCATGGGGAATTTCATTTCTGGTCCAGTCTCTTTGGTGTTCTGCATTCTTCTTGTACTTTGATAAGTATCTCCTTCTTAAGGTTAGGGAAAATTTCACCTAGGATTTTGTTGAGTATATTTTCTGTACTTTTGACCTGGGTTTCTTCTTCCTCTACTACTATTATTCATAGATTTGGTCTTTTCATAGTTTTCCAGATTTCTTGGATGTTTTGTGCCTGTACTTTTTCTTCCATCTCTTGTTTTCTGATGGCGATGCTTGCCTCCAGGTTTCTGTTCAAGTCCCTAAATTTTTCAGTTCTAGTGTTCACTAAGTTTGGGTTTTCTTTAGTGATTTCATTTCTACTTTCACTTCTTGAACAGCTTTCTTCATTTCATCACACCATGATTTCATTAATGGATTTATTCAAAACTCTTTTAAGATCCTTGAACATATTCATAATAGCTATTTGGAAGTCCTTGTCTTGTTTTTCAACTATAATGCATTTATCAGGGCCTACTATAGTAGGGTTTCTGGACTCTAGTGGTTGTCTATTGTCCTGGTTGTTATTGATTGGGTTTTTGTACTGACATCTAGGCATCTGAGTTTGGGATGATTATAATTCTAGGTGTTGATATCTAGTCTTGTCTTTGTTGGGTGGATTTTCCATTCCTTGGTTTCTGTTGCCCTCTCTGAATCTTAGGAGCATGTGGTGGCTGTGGCTTACCTTGTAGAGAATGCTTCTGGGGCCTTGCCAGTTCTGGGCACTGAGGGTCCTGAGTAAAATTTGTTTCTAGGTTTTGGAATCTGATTCATGGCAATGGGGATGGGACAGAAGAGAGGGGAGGTGTTCTGCTGCATGGCTAGGGATGAGACTGAGGAACTGGAGGATGGAAAGGAGTGTAAGGATCACACTCCTGATTCACTGACTGGTATATGGCCATTGGGTTTCCAGGGAGAGACTGCCTGGGTGTTTGTGGGTGAGACAAAGGGATGTAGTGAGGAAGGAAGGCTGTAGGAGAGGATCTGCTTAGTTCCCTGCAGTGGGGGTATAGGGAGGGACAGGCTTCAGCAGGTGTCTGTCACAAAGCTAGAGATCAGACTGGAGAATTGGAATTGGAAAATGGGAAGGAGAGTGAAAATCACCTGTCTGTTTCATGAGCTGGCATGGCCAGTGAGTTTCCAGGGAGAAATAATAGAATATAAAAAATAAACTAATAGGAAACAAACTTTAGAAAATCAACTTGGGATATTTGGGGCTAAATCCAAATGACATGGTGCACTGTGACCATTTAGATGCTTCTGTAAGAAAAGTCAAATAGTTTATTTCAAGTTAGGAATTTAATGTGGTGCTCTCAATGAATGAATGAATGAATCAATCAATCAATCTCTTTCTCTCTCTTTCTCCTCTTGCTCTTATTTCTCTCTGTCTCTTCTTCATTTTCTCTTTATTCATTTCTTTGTCTCCTTCCTCCTCACTTCCCCTCTCTGTATCCTCTCTCTTTCTTGTCACCTTTCCTCTTCTCCTATCCATCCCTCCTCACTCCTTACTCCTTCCTTCCTCTCTCCCTCCCTCCCTTCCTTCCTTTCTTTCTTTCTCCTTACTCCCCTCTCTCCCTCTCCCTCTCTTCTTTCTCTCCTTTCCTCTTACTCTCCTCTCCTTTCCCCCTCTCTCACCACCAACATAAATCTATACATGTTAGCTATGTATTGGGAAATGGCAAAGAAGTATAGCCTTTAAGAAGGGCCTACCTATGGGATTATCTGCCTCATTTTTTTAGCAAAGCCAGACTCCTCCTGCTCTGCTTACAACATTGGCTGTTTTTCCTCTTCATCATACAACAGAGAAATGCTCCTGAGTCACATCAGAGCTACCTGAGACTGAGAGGCATGCATCTGCACCATGCTCTTCAGAGACACCTGAGCCTCTTCCCCCTTCCAAACCCTGCCAGAGCAACAGTGCCTTTTATCTGTGGTCCCTGTTAGCAGCTTCAGCTGTATAGATGCCAGGGACATCACTTCTGTACTCTCTCAGTCCTCTGGGGACGAAGCAAGTGGGTAGTCACCATGCTCCTGAGAAAGGAAGCCCCACCCAAAACAGTCCTATAAATCACACACACTATTTTGACCCAGCCATGCTCTCTGGTGAATCAGGGTCAGCCTCGGAGGTAAGAACAGGACAATGAGGCTTTCTGACCTCTCCATTGAGTGCACCATTATCTTTTCCCACATTCTCTCCTGGCCAACCACCCATTGACTGCTCTGACACATGTTGATTGTGTTATTGAAGGGTAGAGATGAAGATGGGGATTTATGAATAAAACTGAAATTAGTTATGTTGATTCATATATACTTCACTCTTAACTATCACAGTGAATTGGAGTGTACCCATTCTCATGACCCACCCACGAGAAATCAAGAAAAAGTGTGACTTTTAAAATGTAACTGTTTTCCATTAACTGCATGCTGTATTAGGTTTCATTATAGCATTTTCAAATAAAATTTATTCTTCTTGATTCTTCACCCACATTCTTCTGACCCCCATACCTGCCACACTCTATCACCTCCTTTCTGCTTCCATGTTTCATGTGTCCTCCCCTCCCTTCATTTTTAGTCAGTCTTATGGAAAATTGAAGAAGTTTGGGAGGGGTTCTGTGGTTGCCACATGCTATGTATGCTTTTAAAACTATTCTTTCAGAGGTCATTTCTATAGCTTGCTACTGCATGTGAGTTTATATTTTCATCTGAATGGCCTTATGCTCATCTGGGAGTCAAGCACATTAAAACCAAGAGTATAGCATAACCCTTCTGAAAGTTTACATCTTAAAAGCTGATTTTAAAAGATAAAGGCAGAGAGTTGGGGCCTGTGGAGATAGCTCAATAAGTAATGTGCATGCCTTGCAAACACAAAGACCTGAGTTCAATCCCAAGAACTCATGTTAAAAGAAGAAAAAAGAAGGAAAAAAAAAGCTGAGCATGATGGCAGCTGGCAGCATGCTTGTGATCCCAATACTCAGAGGATAGAGACAGGGCTAATGAGACAGCCCAGCCTGCTTGGCTAGTTCCAGGCCAGTAACAGACAGTCTATTTCAAAACAGCAAAACAAAAATGGCGGCAAGAACCTGAGAAATCATAGCCAAGGCTGCCCTCAGACCTCCACAAATACATGAACAAAGAGGGGCAGAGATATGAGCTTGCAGAGCCAAATATGTATAATAAACCCAGTCGTTGACTACAGGGGAGGTCTAATTCGAACCTCTAGGCA
The DNA here is from genome assembly GCF_049852395.1 of Peromyscus maniculatus bairdii. Classification (NCBI taxonomy): domain Eukaryota; kingdom Metazoa; phylum Chordata; class Mammalia; order Rodentia; family Cricetidae; genus Peromyscus; species Peromyscus maniculatus. The sequence goes on along the minus strand of NC_134856.1, from coordinate 93,500,569 downwards.
ATCAAACCAAATACACAACAAAATGGTGCTTGAACACTGACAAGAGGGGCCAATTCTCATTTTGGGGTCTGTATTTGATAATGGTGCCTGGTATACAGGTTTAATGATAAACCTTGGGTCTGGTTTGATGCATCCTTACCTGTACTCTGAGGAATGAGGAGACTGAATGAGTGTGTCAGCAACATCCTTGGAGCCCTTTATCTCAATGACGAATGAGGTGGCATCTCTGGGTCATGTTAGCTCAGCAGACATCAACAGTTAGAATCTGGTTCATCCTTTTGGGGGTGTTTTAGTATGTTTGTTGGGTTGTTTTTGCTAAAAATGTCTCATTCAGAAAAAGATTCCCTGTTGGCTCACAGCCTTCACACCCTCCTTTTGACATCATGCATCCAAAAGATTCACCTGGCACTCACCACATGGCCCTTAGTGTGCAGAGCCGCAGGGAAGCACCAAGAACTCAGGGAACACTAAGCTTAGTGATTCATGCCTGCAACTGCTTTCCTATGAGTCTGATTCAGACCAAGAGAATGTGTTTGTCTTGCTTCAAAGAGACAGGCAACCTTTCCTAATACAGTCTTACTTCACTACTCCAGCCTCCCTGCATCTTTCTTCACTATTTATTTTTAAGCCATGTAATCCTGTGTTCTGGAAAAACTTTATCAATACCCACAAAGCATTCCCTCACTCAGCTTACCGAGTCTATGAGGTCAGTGCCATGCCTTATTGTTTAAGCTGAAATAAACTTAGGAATAGGTGGAAGGGGGTAGAGGGCCTTCAATCTTCCCCAAAAAAAAGTTCAAAACTTTGCCTCCCAGACTGCTGGGCCGTCTGGTCTAGGGAGTGCCCATTAAGACAGTTTTCTTCAGAAAGCCCCCAGAGCTGGAAGTGAATAGTCAATGACAAGGAAAATGTGAGACAGCCTGGGCTAATAGCCTGCATTTTACTAAGCCTTTCTAAGCTGTGTGATCTCAGAAACAACATGCAGCATCTCTGTGCCTGGTCTTCATGGTCACCTGGGTATGATGTTAGCATCTACCTCAGAGTGTATGTGAGGCACTGAGCTGGAGCGTGCTGAACACATTCCGATATTCCTATACAGTCCATGCTGCCGATGTGCCTGCTGTGCCAGTCACTTCTCTGTGAAAGCTAGAACAATCATTACCTGGTACAACTGCACTACAGGGAGACAGGGACGAGACCCGGAAGGACCTGAGGCTTCTCTAGAGTCCCAGGTACCCATAGAGTCTTTCTCCCCAGTCATCCTGAAGTTGGCAGTCTCCTCCTCCTGTGTCATTTGCAGAAACCTCCTGGCCATGCTTTCTGAAAAGCATCTCCCAGGAACTGTGATGGGAGTCACGGCCCTCAGTTGCCCCACCCCCAACTGCACAAATCCTCAAGGCAGAGGGGGAGCCTCCTATTTCCTCCCAAAACTGCTAAAGCACTGTCTTTGGCTTACTCTATCTTTCACCTTGAGATGCTCTCTCCCTGATGCACAAGAAACCATAGGATATACCCACCTTTCCTACACACACACACACACACACATACACACATCCATACAGACATGTACACACATATGCATACATATATGCGTATATGCATATATACACATATATGCATATTTACACATATACACACATGCACACATTGTATAACACACACACACACACACACACACACACACACACACACACACACACACACACACACACCTGTAAGCTCAACTCTTCAGAAAACATTCTTCCTTCACAGACTGGGAGAACTGGATACAATCCACTTAGGAGCCCCCACATTCCTGCCCACTTACCAGCCATGTGGCTTCAGAGAAAGGACTTACTTTTTCTGGGCTTGTTTCTAACCTATGAGATCACTCCCACACCTGCTCTACTTGGAGGTTTGAGCAGCTTTGTGAGCATTTGGCACATTTTCTTAGTTCATTTGGGCTGTCATAACAATACACTGTGGCCTAGGTATCTGCCACAATAGACATTTATTTCCCATAATCTTAGAGGCTGGAAACACAGACACAAAGGGCCAGCAGAGTTGGCATTTTGACAAGGCTCTGTGGCTGGTTTGTAGATGGCCACCTTCTTCCCATGACCTCACATGGCCTTTCCTCTGTGTACACCTCTTATCTCTTCCTCACCGTGTAAATGTACTAACCCTAGTGGGTTAGGCCCAATTCTGGGGTTCCTAGAATGATGTCCTGTAACGTGTGTTTAAATGTCTCAACTGTGAAAGAGATAGTTAGACTGAATGAGAGCTGCTTGTTTACTTCCTGGGATGATGTGTTCATCTCACTGGATTCCTCCATAGGACAGGACTGATAGTGATTTAACCAGCACAGACTGTAAGCCAACGAAAGATCAGTATTCTTCATAAGCCAAGTCAATACTTCTTCAAATAGCTTTAACAATGGAGAAAATTACCAACCCAGATTTAAACATTTAGAATTAGATCCTATCAAAATAATTAAGTACAAAAGTTCCTATTAACTACTCCATATTCACCCTGTCAAGATGAGGCAAAGAATGCTGTAAAACTTGTGTTATAGACATTGGTACAATTTTTAATAAATGAGACAGAATATATGGGTTTAAGTGATGCTTTGGGGAAACATGGGTGACCTTGAAGGTTGACATACCTGCCCAGGAAATGCGAGTACTTGGAGGGGTGATGTTACGGGGGAATAAAAAGGATAAGTATGGAGAACCCAATTCAAGAGTTATACTTCCCATGCAATCATAGAGTATCCAGGAAGTAGACCACAGCACTAGCTTTCACAAAGGGAATTCATCAGAAAGAGTGATCCAGTCCAGTGCTTGGAAATATGAGACTGAAATATGGCAACCAATGGTAGAATTTAGTCACAAACTTATACCAAAGCAAGATAATTATCTTTGTCCTAAAACTATAGACTCTAATATAGAGCTAATATTTGTGCTGCCTCTTAAATGTCAAAGAGTATGGCCAACACTGTTTCAGCAAATTGCCCAGGAAGTTCCATGCAGAGCAGATAAGCTTCATAGTCCTATTCAGCTGGGAATAAAAAGCAGTCTTGTAGAATGGCAGAGCTACAGGAAGCCTCAGGCTCCATGTTTTACAGGATGGGGATGGTATCTGATGGTCCCAATCAAGGTGGCAAGCTAGCCCTGATCAGTCCCTGCAGCCTTGGTCCAGAGAGACCATTTAAGTTTTGCCATTCTAAGCCTTGCTTTGGCTTATTTCTGTATGTTGTTTATCCAACATCTCAGCCATAGCTCCCTTATTCCAGTTCCCTCCCCTCTCATCCTTAAGCACTACCATCAAAATAATGTTATGATAAATTCTCTCAAATATACCCAACTGGGGGCTGGAGATGTAGTTCAGTTAGTTGAGAACTTGTCTAGCATGCACAAAGCCCTAGGTTTGATCCTTACACTACACAAACAGGGTATGGTGGCTCATGCCTGACATCCTAACACTCAGGAGGTGGAGGCAGGAGGATCAGGAGTTCGAGGTCATCCTCAGCTACATAGCAAATGTGAGTCTAGCTTGGGACACATGAGAACTTGTTTCAAAAATAAGTAAACCCAAGTTGATAGTTTACTGATGTGTTAGGGTCATGTTCCAAAAATAATTCACTCTAGGAAGCCGAGACAAAGAAAGATTGCTCTGAGTCAATGGCAGCCTGGACCACATAGTGAAATTTTGTCTCAAAATAAAGGGGGGAAATCTCAAAAAGCCACTATAAACATACAAGAATCAAATACATCTATCACTTTTCCTATCAATAGATGATGCAGGTGAAATTTTCAAACAGAAAAGGAAATAAAAACAGACACAAATATAAAAGACCCTTTTGTGAGTCTTTTCTTTTTAAGTAAAATGACAAATTCAGGAATAAAAAAATAGTTTTCTAAAAGGATTTGAAGAGAAAACTGGCAGGAGATAGAATGTCAGATGACGTCAGAAGAGTGACAGTCACCGTGAAGGAGACCATGACTGCACGAGTGTGGGTGGATTAGATCAGACGCTGACCTTTCACAGGCACCTGACAAAAACAGCTCCTGAGTAACCAGAGTTAAAAGTAGCCTTTGAGGTCCCTGTGCAGATGCCTGCCACTCCAGAGAACATGTTCTCGAGGCCATCTGCTGCCAGACACAGAATGTCATGCTGTAGCTGGTGCCCTCAGCACCTCGGAGACCATGCCTCACTTCACTCCATCATTTCATGCTATCATATCACATGTCTTTGTAATCTACTCCTAAATACATCAATTTTCCGGGGTGGGGGTGGGGGGTAGAGTAGAAAAGCTTGCTATAATTTTATCACCAGAGATGCCATGCCACTGATTAGGGAGAGCACAGAATGGGAGTCAGAAAATGGGACTAGGGAGATGGCTGTCAGTAAAGTGCTTATCATGCAAGTATGAAGACATAAGTTCAATTCCCAGAATCCATATAAAGACAAATAATATAAAAAGGAGGTGATGAGATGAGTTTATGATCCCAGAGTTGGGGATGTAGAGACAGGCAGATTCCTCAGGCTTATTGGCTAACCATCCCATACTACTTGGGAAGTTTGAGTTCAGTGAGAGACCCTACCTCAAAAGGTTGATGGTTCCTGAGAAATAACACCTGAGATTGTCCTTTGTTTCCATGAGCACATGAGTACATGTGTACCCGTGTTCACATACACACACATGAAAAAAGTCAGCAAGAGCTGTGTAGGTGGCCCAGTGGTATGAGCAATTTGTTTTATACACATGAGGACCAGAATTCTAATACCTGGCACCCACATTTTTAAAAAGCCAGACATGGCTGTGCATGGCTGTAATCCCACCAAGCATTACAAGATGGAGACGGGTGCTTCCCAAGAACTCCCTGGCTGGCTAGCCTGGTCAAAGTGGTGAGCTTGCAGTTCAGTGAGAGACCCTGTCTCAGGACAGTAAGACAAGAGAGTGGCAGAGGTAGATACATGTCTTTTTCTTGCTCTGGCCTCTGAATTCAAGTGAATATGATAGATGAGCAAATGATTCAAATTTCTGCCACCTTAACCTCCCTGCCATGATGAACTGTGTGCTAAAATAAATGCTTTCTCCATTAAGTTGCTTTTCCAGGTCATTTTACCACAGTAACCAAAAGGCAACTCAGACCTAGTGGGTAATGGTTACAAAATAATATGAATGACCTTATTGGCATTAAACCATATGTTTAAGCATGGAGAATGTGGTTAATAGCATGTCTTCTATATTTACCACCAGTTTTTTATATTTTAATATGTTTTATTGTTCCAGAATTTCATACAATGAATTTTGATAATATTCATCCCTCCCCCAATTCCTCCCAGATCTACCCCCAACCCAAATTCATGTGGTCTATCTGTCTCTCTCTCATACATAAGTATGAAAATATGGAAACAAAGGACGATCTCAGGTGTTATTTCTCAGGAACCATCTACCTTTTGAGGTAGGGTCTCTCACTGAACTCAAACTTCCCAAGTAGTATGGGATGGTTAGCCAATAAGCCTGAGGAATCTGCCTGTCTCTACGTCCCCAACTCTGGGATCATAAACTCATCTCATCCCCTCCTTTTTATATTATTTGTCTTTATATGGATTCTGGGAATTGAACTTATGTTCAAACATCAAATCCAGTTTGTATTGCTCAATTACTCATGTGTGGGGCCTGCTCTGGAGTATAGTAGACTATTCCAGGTGTCATGCCATTAAAGAAAACTGTCGTTCCTTCTCCCAGAAGCTGTCAAATGCCAATAGCTCCTCAGCTGGGGGTGGGACTCTGTGCCTTCCTCCCTCCTCCTTGCTGGGATTTTGTCTGACTTAGACTTGCAAGAAAAGAGGTCTTGTGCATGCTGTCATATTCTCTGTGAGTTTGTGTGGCTAGCTGCCTTGTTGTGCCCAGAAGATACTGTTTCTTTGAAGTCGTCCACATCTTTAGCTTTTGCAATCTTTCTACTCTCTCTTCAGCAAAAGTCCATGAGCCTTGGCATGGGGTGTAGGGATGTGACATAGATGTCCCATTTAGGGCTGTTTATGCTAAAGTTTTCTATTCTCTGTGTATTGATCGGTTGTGGGTTTTTGTGTTAACTGCCGTCTACCACAAGAATGCATTTCTCTAATGAAAGCAGAGCAATACACTAGGCTATGGGTACAACAATAAATCATTAGGAGTCATTTTAATAGTATGCCCATTTAGCAGACCTACTACTATTTACCACTTTTTAAAATGTTTTTTCTTAATTACACATACTCAGCCAGACATACATAGTAATACATGTTTGCAATCCCAGCACTCAAGGGGCTGAAGCATGCAGATTGCAGGAAGTTTGAAACTAGCCTGGTTTAGTAGCAACTGCCTCAAAATAAAACAAAATTTTACTTAATCACAATGCCACCCCATTCAGTTATAAACAATTTGAGGACCTCTGTCTTATAATCTGACCTCTAATTTCAGTGTTATGTATGTGATCTAAGCTAATCTAAGGTCAATAAAGCCTATATTTTTCAGAAACAGATTATAGACAAGAACAAATAAAGCAAAATTACCTATGTCTGCAAGGTTGGAGAAAATGAAAAGAATGAGCAGGAAAAGCAATCACTAAGAAAGTAAGTAAATATAGACTTAGGGCATTCCATCAAATGGATTTTGGATATAGATGGAAGAAGCGTGACCTTGAATAAGGAAGGGACCTCTAAACAATACAGGAAGTAGTGATGAAATTAGATGAGAGGTACTGCATCAGTCGACTGAAAGAAAATATCATTTCTGCAATTGAAGGAAAGATAGGAATCAATGGAGATAATAATAAACTATTACTGGAGACTACACCAAACATGAGCTGCAGTGCTGGCCTGTGGGGGAACTGACAAGTCTTACTGTAGGAGACAAAGAGCAACATATGGAGAAATACAAAAATATTCTCCCTAGGGATGCTGCCTTGTCAGATGTCAAGAACAATCTGGATGGAGCAAAGCAAGGTGACTTGGACAGACCGAAGGCCACTCAGGGATCCAAGGGCAAAAGCTGAGGACTGAAACAACCCCTGTCACTGATAGCTTGAGTAGATGATCCTGAGGGATGAAAAGGGAAAATGTGGGTCATTACTGTGCCTGCTTTCGAAGTGTGAGAACTCAACTCCATGTAAAGAACCTAAGCCTGGTGGTACATGCTTGTAATTCCAGCACTGAAAGTGATATGGCTAAAAAAGCTCCATTTTAGGCCAGGCATCCATCTTGGTACCCACAAGCCATTTGTCTCTGATTCCAGCACCTGGAAGATAAGCCCTGACTCAGTGGCCCCCACCCAAAAATATACAGCCATAACTATCTACTTGTTATAATATGACCAAGTACTTTTTTGCTTCTGTAACTTTCTTACACAGATACCCAAAGATTGTTTTGAGTTGCTTAACCATTTAACTTGGTAGAACAGAACAGTTTTTTTGCTTGCTTGTGTAGATATTGAAGATCTTCATGTGGTTTTCCCCTTTAAAATTCTTTCCCCATACCCCTCCTTCATGGCATTCTCAAATTTGGCTCAGAGGTTGTTCGTTCTGCTAGCAGCTGATCAATAAATCTTTTAATTATAATTGGACTGAGTCTATGATCTTTTCCCAGGGGTCACAAATTCCATCACAGGAGGTAGAGAGATCTCTGAAATAATGTTGAGGATTAGAGATGGTATCTTTCATAATGATTTTTTATTTAAAGCACATTAAAATATTCTAGTTATTTTATACTTATGCCTCACAGTTCCATACAATGGATTGCTACAAATCTATGGGCAATTGAAGTTTGGTGGCTTGGTGACTAGCCAGCCAACCCTACCTGGGGAGTTCCAGGCCTGTGAGAGCCCTGAGTCAAAACAATATAGTCAATGGCTCCTGAAGAGTGATACGTGAAGTTGACCTCTGACCTCCATATGCACATACATACCCCTAAACATGCATAAACAAATACACATATACCCAGTAATAATAACAATAAAATAAGAGAAGGGATTAATTCCTGCCATCATTACCAGGGCATCCCTCAATAAGACTGCAGTGCCCATGGGTCAGTAAAGGGCATGGAGATGAACCAAACCACTCCAGAGACAGTTTCAGGGAGTAGTGTCTGCTTTATTGTACATGAACAGCTGCTTACATAGAGGAAGCCTGTCGACCGTGACTGGTTAGCACATTACCTCTGCCTGGACATCAAGGACTCACACCACCAGGGTCTCTATGAGGAAGAAGCTCTTTAAAGGAGATGTGGAGAGTGCAGACTCATCCACAGGCCAGTTACTGCTACTCACGCTACTTCAGAATTCAGTGTTCTGACTTCTGGGGCATGGTGTGCCATGCTTCTTGTTTAGAAACACAGTGTGCCAGGTAGGCTGGACACCACGTCATACTTGCATTTTCTCCTACAAGTTCCCACTTTCAAATGCCTGAGATTCATTTCCCCAGGTGGAGCTGGCCCGTTCCCCTGCCTCAGTCCCCATGATGACAGAAATTAAATCATGGTTTTGCATCCCTGGTACTTAGTTCAATTCTTGATATATCCTAAGTACACCAAGGGTGTTTTTAAATGGATAACTGAAGACCAGGCAGTTGCCTTTTGTAATCCATATTCCTCTGGTGCCATTTTGCCTGGTGACTCACATTACTCTCATTAAACATTGCATCTCAGTCACTTTGGTAAACTGATGGCAGTGAGAATGTCCACCTCAGAAGCTGATGCAGAAGTGACTTAGAATGTTTAAGTGTAGCTCCCTATCACATTTTTATAAGCACTGCTTATCATTTATATCAGTTGTTTTCAGTGTCTTAGTTTCATTAGAAAAACAATTTAGGGCAGAAAATAGTGGGTTTTCTTATAACATTGTCATGCACACATGTCATTGTACTTTGTTCATATCCATTCTCCCACTACCCTCCCTGTGGCCCCCCACCCCCAATGATCCCCTCCTTCCTCAAATAGACCCCCTTCTGCCGTCAGTGTGTATGTGGGAGTGTGGGGAGCAATGAGTATATAAACCTACTTACTTCCCTGTCTTTTGCTAAACAGAGATGATAAAAGTAAAACATTCTTAAACATAAAAATGTTGAGCATTAACAGTTGCCACCCAAGAGTCAAACCTCAATTGCCCATAGATTTGTAGCAATATATTATATACATTATATATTAAAATCAAGGCTTTTAAGACACATAAGTGTAAAATAACTAGACTATTTTAATGTACTTGAAATAAAAAATTATTATGAAGCACATCACCTCTACATTCTTTTCATAATAAAGGAAAGATTTTAAATTTCTCTTTGTGGTCCAGATTCACTGTTAGGATCAAAGGTTATTCCTCCTTTACCCTTCATGCAACACATTTTTCTGTTTCAGCACCATTTTGGGGTGTGCCTGAGTGGCAACGGGTGGGACCCTCAAGAAGGTCAGGAGGTATCTGGTACGCTTGAATTTTGCTCTGAGTGGGTGAGAAAGTGTCAGGGGTTTTTGTACTGAGGAGCTGTAGGATCTGATGGACATTTTGAAAGTACCCTCTGCCTGGTGACCGTACAGTCAATTGTAAAGGGTTCATGGTAGAAGAAGGAGACCTCTTAGGAGGCTGTGGCAGGCAATAAATCCACCCTGGACCAAGATTCTGGATGCACTGGAAGCAGAGTCAAAGGCTGGTGGGCAGGGCATGCTAAGAATGATAGGAGCTTTATTGGTTCTTGTGGAAGGCATACAGGAACTTGCTTTCCTGAAATTCCTTCCTGTCAACCTGCCTTTGTCTTTGCTGTTGCTTTGTGTTTGTTTTTGCCCATCTCTGTGTGATTAAAGCAGAGTGAAGACCAGAAAGCTATGGAATGGGCTGGGTCACGTGGATGTGCGTAGAACTCATAGTTCTAAATCTAATTCCCATTGGGGAATCTTGGCTCCAAGCCTCAGTTTCGTTCATTGCCTACTAAGAAAATAACTATCTCTGCAGTCTGTGGCTTCTTCCTTCAGGAGCTTCTCAGAGGGTCCGTTGGGTACAAGGCTTCCCAGTGGCCCAGCCTCATAGCAAGGCTGGTTTGGTTGGCTATATGGATTTGATGATTTTAGAATTTTTTAAATTGATTAGCTTAGTTTCCATTGACATTCAGAAATTTTCCAGAAACACAAGGGTTGTGGAACATTGGCTCATTATTATTGTCTTTTACTTTCTGAATTTAAAAATTGTGTATTTTCATATTCATTTCACCATGCCAGTCTTTGATGTTTTCTTAGCATACTGGACTAACAACCATCTAACTTATACAGTTTGTGTTGATGAAGGGCAAGGACAGGAGTCATAGCAGAGGGGACAAGCCCTTTCAGGAACCAGTGCACCAGGATATGACAACAGCTCTAACCCTTGCTTTGTGGCCCTGAGAAAAACACCCAACTTCTCCATGCTCTGCTTCCCATCTCTGAAGTGATAACAAAAATCTCACCTCACAGAATGTTAAGCTAATGGCTGATAAGCACCTGTGACATTGTGTAATGCACCAAATCCTTGAGATCAGCATTCCTTCTCCCTGCTCAAATGTGATGCTCAAGTCTCCATTGAAAGAATTAGGGGCTGGGGAGATGGCACAGTTTATAAAGGGCTCTCCTCACAAGCATGAGGACCAGCATTCAGATAGCAAACTGTCTTGGCACCACCAGTAACCCCAACACTAAGAAGGTAGAGACAGGGTTCCTGGGACTTCCTGGCTAGTCGTTCTAACTGAATTGGCAAGCTCCAGGTTCAACGAGAGACCTTGCATCAAAAAATATGGTGGAGAATGCCTAGAGAAGACACCCATTGTCAATCTCTGGACACACACACACACACACACACACACACACACACACACACACCTAGAATTTTCTAAATGCTGAGTATTTTAAATCCCTCTGCTGCTTTCAATGAATTCTATTTAACAGTAAAAGGACACCCATTCCCTGTTTGATACAGTTTAGTGCAGATCACTTAGGTAATGTCCATTTTAACTGCCACGCCTTTCTTTAAATTTCAAATCACAGTGAACTTCCCAAATCAAAGGCCTGCCCATGTGTCAGCAGCCTGTGTTTGAGGAAATGCTTTGTGAGACTGTCTTCATACGTCTGTCAAATTCAGATTAGAATATGTGCTTCTCAGGGTTGTTTTCAGAACTGTACAACAATTCGTGAAGATGCTGGGGGATGGAGTGTGCTGTTCCCCCACCCTCAGTCACTGCGCCTGTCGCACACGTGAAATTTCTCATGAACTCCCTGGGTTCAGAAGTAAGAGGTTGTGGGATACATGCTTAGAAGAGAGTTGCAAAAAGACAATAGGTTACAGAAGATGACGCTGCTCACGTGGCTGTCTCCCCTGGCAAGGGTTTGCTTTTGATGTGAGGTTTTTTTTCTGGGAAGAGCACAATTGGGAAACAGAGTGCTGCTCAGTGCTTCCTCTTGTATGTCCTCCTGTACTTACTGCAAGGCAAGAACAGGACAGGGAGTCAGAGCAGAGCTGGCCCCAACCCCACTCGGTCACTGGAGGGCTCTGCACAAGCTGTCACCTCTGCTTCTGTTTTCTTTTTTTTTTTTTTAAATCATGCAGTGTTTAAATGGATATTTTCACCTTGTGCCTAGGATTCCAGAAGCACTGGGTTTTGTTTCTCTTTTCCTATCCATCCAATATTTCTTTTTCTAGTGAGTTTAATTCATTGAACAAAATGATAGATTTTATTATTAAAATATTTTCATACACGTTTTCTGCCATAGTTACCCTTCATTGCCCTCTTTTTCTCCCACTGGCCATCCTCCTCTCAAATAACCCTTTTTCTATGTGTGCATTTTAAATCTAGATCTCACCCATGAGGGAAAACTTGTGATGCCAGTCTTTCTGAGTCTAGTCTATTTGACCCCCAATGATGTTCTATAATCCCTCACACCATGCGCAGGACATCCCCCATCATTTCATGTCATCAGGACATCTAAACCAATGCCACCTGTGTTTTCTCAGCTCCAAATGGAAAGCATCTGGTAAGCCACTTGCATAGCTTGCACTATGCATTCACAATCCTGCACTCCCTCACCTGGAGTCAGCTGATTTGAATGGCAACCCCCAAGGGGAAGTCCTCTTCTGTCTCTCCCTATAGCCTGGATGGAAACAGATCAGGGAAGTGAGATAGGGGTAAGAAAGCATCCCTGAAGTTCACTCCCTTCCCAAAGCCCTTCCTACCCAGGCTTTAATGATATCTTCTTGCTGGATTAAAGGACCACACAGTCAAAAAAAAATAAGGAGAGCATCATTTTCCTCTGTATGTAAATTTGTCAGATATATTTCTATTCCCTAACTCTAAACTTGGAAGTGTTCTGGTGATTTTTACAAATGTAAACAGAAAAAAATCATCCATTGTATTTGGGGCCAGCATGAGGGGGAGGTGGGCAAAAGAAGGTGATGTTAAGGTAAACGTGGCCATGTCATAATGAAATCCATTATTTCTATAATGAATTCTGCCACCCACCCACCCCGCATGTGTGTATATGTATATGTGTTTGATTTGGGAGGAAGAGAAAGATTCCCAGTGCTTCCTGAATCCTAGTTATGAACTAATACGAAAGCATTCATATTATCAAAGAAAGAATTCAGAGATGCAATGATGGAACTAAGGAAAGAGACTGCTGAGAATTTCCAAGTTAGTTCAGCAACAGTCTCTGCAGATAAAGCCAGAAGTCTGACTTCAACATAAGGCCTGGACTATGTCTGACCCATGCAAATGGCTCTCAAGTTCTGGAGGGTGTTTGGCCAGCAACAGACTTCCAGGAAAGGATCCGTGCATTGCTGTTGTGGTGGTGAAGTCAAGTGCTGTAGAGACAAATGACAGTTTTGTTTTGTGTGTGTGTGTGTGTGTGTGTGTGTGTGTGTGTGTATCTGAAATTAGCAATCATCCTTTAAAGCCCCTTAGAAATGGTGTTTTCTCCTAGAAGCGTCTTGGCCCAAAACAGAAATTCACAACAGCATTTCCCATGGGATGGGCTTGCTCTGTGTGGTCACTGAAAAACATTACATTTCTCCTCAGCTGTCATGCGCCTGTTTCAGTCACGACCTTTATGGAAATGAGAAATGGAATTAACTCTACCTGCTTGTAGTCAAGGTCAGAATCTGGCACTGAAGGTTTCATGGACAGTGTGTGGAGCCCATGTGGTCCCTTCATTGTCCTGTTGCAAGTTGAAGAAATCTTGCTCCTCCTCTGTTAGTCCCCCGAAAGTGGCTCACTCTCATAGTCTTGTTCTTCACCTATAATCGTATCAAACCGCAGGGGAAGTTGTCATGTTGTGCAGACGGGGTGAAGGCCAGTCCTGTCACTGAACAGCTAGGTTTCCAAGGCTGTTTGTTCAATTGAGTTACTTCTTTCCCTTTGCAAAATGCCCGGCTTTATTGTCCTGTTTCTTAGAAATGTCACCTCCCTCCCTCCTTTGTATTCCTCCTCCCATTCTTGAACTTGCTAAGGAGGCCCTCGCCTTGCTTAGCAAGGAAACAGCTGCAGGGCCATTGTGTCCATTTCAGAAGCTAGAAGTCTGTGGTCCACGGAGAAGTGTCAGTGAAACTGCTCTGGTTTGTTTTGGCTCCGTTTGGGATCTGGCTCCCGTAAGGGAGGGCTGGGCCCCGGTGGACCAAAGGTAAGAAGGAGTACCTGGCAAGTTCCCTCAGACGTAATAATCCTTGGATTATTCATATTTACCTCAAGTCTGCTCTTCCTGGGGAAGGGATTTTTGTCAGTGAGGGGGGTCATGACCTCCCGTGATCACTGGGGAGGGCAAGGTTTGCATAACTTGACAATGGAAGAAGAAACAAGTTACTCCATGTTTAAATGCCCAGTGAACACAGAAGTCCCTGCCATGACACCTGAGTGTCTTCTCCACTTGATAGCAACTTATTTCCACACTGCTTATCCCGTAAACCTGTATGCAACAAAAGCACAACACTAAGTAAGCCCTAAAGCACCTGTACTTACCTGCTTCAGGAAACCAAACGTGTAGTTCTCGCTACCCTGAATCCCAAGTGAACTTTGTCCTTTTTTTTTTTTTTTTTTTTTTTTTTTTTTTTTTTTTTTTTTTTTTTTTAAGCATACAAGACACAAACTCCACTTTTACATTGCCATGCATGTCTGCCATGACATTTTGATCAGGATCCTTTGGTTAAGATGAATGCATCTTAGGTTCAAGATGGCACCTTGCACTACAGAGTTTGACTCCCATGGAAATCAGAAGCAGCCCACCAGACAAAGAACATCAAGTGACAGGAAGTGTTTCACAAACTCTTCTAAGTGGTACTGCTGGGAGCCTTCTCCAGTGGCCCTCATTCTACAGGTCCAGCAGAAGCAGTAACAGGACAGTCTCTGGAGACTCTGTCTCCAGGTGTTTATGAGAATTGGCCTCCGAAAGGAATCCCGTGTACCAACTAAAGAGTGCTTTCTTTTAAGGCCCCAGAAGGAACCACCTTCTGCCCTTGTGGATGGGGTGTAGCTGATACAGGGTCAGGGGACTATTTGTTACTTTCTGCTTCTCTACCAGATCCTTCTGCACTTCTGTGGCTCAGAGCCCTTGGAAGGGTTCCAAGATGGAGGCACCCTTATGGCACATTCCTCTGTGCTCTGAATAGTGAGATTATCAGGCACACCCACCTGCCCCTGTACTTCCTTCCTGCTCAATTTAAATCAACAGTGAGCTGTTGTTCTTTTGACTAGGAACCAGTCATACAAAGGAGGCAGGAAGATTGCTTCTATCTATATGCAAATAGACTGAGTATTCTCCAATCTCCCAGAAAGTTCTCTTTTAACCAAATGACTTATATTTCTGTTTCTTCATGTATAAAATTAATGGCAAGGGAATAAATAACCCGAGTGCCCTTCTGGTACTGAGTTCACATTATGATCAGTCGGGAGGACATGATTTGTACACAGTGGACGATGGGAAAAGAAACAAGCCACACCGTGTTTAAATGCCCAATAAACACAGGAGTCCCTGCCATGACACCCAAGTGTCTTCTCTAGTTGATATCAGCTTATTCTCACTCTGCTTGTATCATAAACCTGTATGCAACAAAAATCCAAGCCCACTAAGCAACCCCTAAAGTGTCCTGCACTTATCTGCTCCAGGCAGCCAAATTCATGTAGGCCTCACCACCCTGAATCCCAAGTGAATTTTGTCTTTCTGGTTTCTTTTGTCTGTTTTATTAACTCATTTTTAGTTAACATACAAAATACAGGCTTCATTAGGACATTTTCTTACATGTTTATCATTGTGTTTTGCTCATATCCATCTCCCCCATTGACCTCCCTTATTCTATACCACTCCTTGTTCACCCATTTCTCTCCCACATAGCTCTCCTCATGTTTTCATGATTTTATGTTTATATATGCAAACATTTCTAAATATAAAAAAATGTGATATTTATCTTTCATAGTCCCTCCTAAGACTTTCTCCTGGTCCCCAATCCCTACCCTTTAGATTTCTTCTTCTCTCTCATGTCATTCATATATATATTCTAGATTCTGCATCATTTCTTGGCCTTTTGGCTAAAATCAATGTAGTATCTAGTCTGATCATTTTAATATTTGCTATATCCTCTGTCCTCCTATTTTTGATGACTCCATTCAGTCGTCAAAGCCCTCCTCAAAGAACCTCCCTGTGCACTGTTCCTGAGTGCCCATAGTTCATTGCATGCAGACATTGCACAGTGCTTGCAATATGGCCATGGCTGTGTACATGGAAGCTCCACCAACTACACTGAGAGCTATTCAGTCTCTTGCTTTTCTGACCCTAGGATCCAGCACCACACTCCTAATATATCAAGCTCTCAATGACTTAAACCCAGCTGGGATACATTCCGCTGTTTTTAGCCCTAAATTCAGTACACTCAATTGTATATCTACAGTCAATGCTACAGAAAACCCAGGTGAAGCTATGGGCAGCTCTGCTTGTGGGGTCATTGGTTTGTTTTCGTTACTCAAAGACATTAGAGGGCAGAATTTGCAGAAGACTCAGGGAATGGGCCAGAGGTCAAGGGAGAAATGATGTTCTGCCTTAAACTGCCATCTTGATTTAATTGTGTTCCCCCATTAGTACTGTTTCATCTAGCAAGGATAAAATATAAATCACACAAAATTCTCGCTGGCCCTGTGATACTCGGCAGACTTTCAGGCTTCATGGGACGTGGGGGCCAGCGCGTTCCTACACCTTTTTTGCAGACCGACAGAGACAGCTCTATTCTTCTACCCCGCTTTTTTTCCTTATTCTTTCCTCCAATGAAGACATTAAAGCACAAATTCTTTTATAGATTCTGTAGTCCTTTGGCAAGCAGCTAACACTATCCTGCTGTGCTCTCGGCAGCATGAGGAACACAGCAAGGCAAATCAAAGGATAGTTTGGGCAATGCTGTCCAAGAGAATATTATTTTTATTTGAAAGAAAATTACTTACTTAGTGACATTTCTTGACTAGATCTTCTATGTGCAAAGGAACTCTAAGGGAAGCATGCATGAACAAACTATAATTCTGGACCTCAGAACTCTTGGGGTTCTGATTTCAGGTCATTAAATCAGCTTAGCATATGGGGAAGGGCATGTGTAATTACTTATAATAGAATAGGATGTAAAATGTCCAAAATAGGCTGGAAAAGCAGCTTACCAGCTAAGAGTACACTCTGCTCTTACAGGGGACTGGAGTTCACGTCCTAGCACCACATGGAACAGCTCACAACCACCTATAACTCCAGCTCCAAGGGATCCAATGCCCTCTTCTGGCCTCTACTGGCACTGAACTCTTGTGCACATACTCATACACAGACATATACACATGATTTTAAAATGAATTACAGATGTGGAAGAACCTCCCACAGAGTAGGATATTATCACATGAAATTTATTCTTGGGTGAGTATGTAGAATTGTATCTGGGTCAGAATGTGAGTGAATTTCTTTCTATAAGATATATTTGAATATTTAGATGCTTACTGATTCACAAGGACCAGGAAGCATAGATCTAAATCACTCTTATTCAAGTTTTAAGAATGTGAAGGGATAAAGAGAAATGTCAAACTAACTTGGAATCAATTAGGAAAGCTTGAGTTATTCAATTTATTAGACAAGGTACCACTGTGTGTTTTAGTCCATTTTTTTGAGACAGTGGAGATACATTCAAAGATGAAGCAAAGATGAAAGGCTGAGGATGTATCTCAGTTGGCAGTGTTTGCCTTGCATGTATGAGGCCCTGGATTTGATTCCTAGCACTACAGATAGAACAAGATGTGAATGTGAATGGAGATGATGCTGTGTGTGCTTAGGCAATGATTGTGTCTTAGTTGAGGTTGCTGTAGACGCCACTCAGTCTCCTGGTGTCACCTCTTCATTGGCTTTACATAAAAGAATCTTGGTGACCAGTTCCTCATCCAGCAAGTCCTGGTGTGAGAATGGAAACAGCAAGCCATCAAGAAATGCTATTGCTTTAGTTCTGTTTCTTACAGCTATTTCTAAAACAAAGACTGCCTCAGAACAAGAAGGTAGCACTGTAGAGGATGTGTGTTTTTCACCATTCTGTTGTATAACCCAGTAGAGGAACCTGGCACTGTGTTTGCCGACTTATGCCATCAAATCTTTCTCTCTTTCTTTTTAAACAGGAAGAGTATAAATGAATTTCAATAGATAAAAATATACGAGACCTTATTTGTTTGTTTTTCTCCTTGGCTACAGAGATACTATAGAAGGCCTGCTGTCTTTGCCGTCCTGATCTCCCAAGGAAGGGATCTAAATGCATCCTCACCATCTCTCTACATAACCCTTAAACCTCATTTTCACTCAGTAACAAACTCTAGGATGTCCTGGGATACTGTTAGAATGTACAGGAGTCAATGACCAAAGGATGTCTCCTTCAAATGTGAGAGGGCAGTATGGGTAATCTTTTGACTACACAGCCACTGTGTTTTCCTGATAATAGAAGTACATGACAGAGCTGTAGAGATAGCTTAGGTGGCAAAGTGTTTGCCTTGCAAGTATGAGGACCTAAGTTTGGATCTTTAGCAGTCATGTAAAAAACTGTATGTGATGGTGTGCACCTGTAAGCCCAGGCCTAGATAGGTGAAGACAGAAGATCTCTGGAACTTGATGACAGCCAGTCTAGCTAAATCAGTAAGCTCTGTTCAGTGAGGAACCTTCCTCAAAACATAAGATGAAGAAGGATAGGAAGAAAGACACTCAACATTGACCTCTGGCTTCCATGCCCACTAGAACATATACAAATACATACATCACATACCACACACACAGGCAAAAAGAGAAATACATAAAAAACCACGTTGTGAGAGAAAGAAATGGAATGTTTGATCTTGTCCTTCATAGATTACCCACAGAAATGCTAGTTATGTCAACTTCAGAATGCTTGTTGCCCCTCACAATCTATGAGACAGGAAGGACATGTCTTACTTTTCTTACATTTCTATGCTTTATTTAGGGCCAATGAAATTAAATAGTAGCACATCTTTATTGATAGGTCAAGAGATCCAGAGAAATGTTTGTATTAGTTACTTTTCTGTCACTGTGACAGAATACCATGACCAAAAGTGACTTAAGAAAGAGTTTATTTGAGCAAAATTCTGGAGGGAAAGGTATGGCCTTGTTGTAGAACTTCAGATCATAGAGATCACATTTTCATCTGCATTAAGGAAATGGGGGGAGAGAGAGAACAAGAAGTGAGAAGAGGCTACAAACCCTCAAAGCCCATCCTCAGTAATGTACTTCCTCCAGCAAGGCCTCCACCTCCAAAAGGGCCAATAACCTCCCCCAAACAGGGCCACCAATTAGATACCAAGTCTATACATCTCTTTCCCATAATATCCAAGCATCTATAGTAACAAAATTAGAGCAAGGGTGTGGAAATTATGAAATTGAGCCTTTTAACCCAGATCTTCCTGTACTTGAAATTCCTGATAGGTTTGAGCTTTAAAAAACCCTGGAGATAGTTCTAATACATTCTCACTCTTTCCTCTCAGCCCTGATGATCCGTGGTGAACTTAAAATCCTTAAGAATGTCTTAGTTACTTTTCTATTACTGTGACATAATACCATGACCAAGACAACTTATAAAAGGAAACATTTAAATGGGCTTACAGTTTCAGAGGGTTAGTGTCCACGACGGTGAGCCAAAGGCGTGGTGACAAGAACAGCTGAGGGCTCAAATCTTGATCTGCAAGCAAGAGACAGACAGAGAGGGAGGCATACTGGGAGTGGCAGGAGTCTTTTGAAACCTTAAAGCTTGCCCCCAGTGGCATACCTCCTCCAACAACACCGTACCTCCTAATCCTTCCCAAATCGTTCTACCAACTAGAGGCCAAATATTCAAACATTTGAATCTATGGTGGCCAATCTCATTCAAACCTCCACAAGCCAACCAGTTTCGTAAACATAATGGTTACAATGTGTTATATAAATCGTAATCCAAATATCAAGAAACCTAAGGTGAAACTCAGTAGTGAGATCTGTGTGACAGATATGAACTTGAATTCCAGGAAAACAGCTTAATCCTTAAATTGTCAACAACACAATGGCAATCCATCCCAGTGCTTCTGTGTATTGCTCAACTACAGCTGTTAGGTTTCTCTGGAACAGATCTCTCTTTGTTTCTGGATGATGCTCTCCATGCCAGCATCTGACGTTTCAGAGCAACATTGCACTGTGGCTCTAAAACTGTGTAAATGGTTTAAAATGTTCAAGGACCATGATAAGAAATATCTAAGGTCTAGTTATTCATATCTATTCTTTAAACCAGTGGTTTTCAACCTGTGGGACACAACCCCTTTGGGGGTCGAATGACCCTATCACAGAGGTCATCTAAGACCATTGGAAAATATAGATATTTACATTAAAATTCATAACAGAGCAAATTTACAGTAATGAAGTAGCAACAAAAATAATTTTTATGGTTGAGGGTCACCAGAACATGAGGAACTGTATTAAATGGTCATAGCATTAGGTTGAGAAGCACTGCTTTAAACAGAAAGAGACAGGGGTAGAATAACATTCAAAGAAATTGGCCAGTAACCTAAACACTTTGAGAAGTTTGGTATTCCATTCCATGGAGAATGGAGGTGAGCAGTTCTTTATGTCTAAAGGCTCTACTCTGAGCTGGAGTATCAACAGAGAGAGAGAAGGAGATAAAGATAAAGTAAGCTCAGTGCTCAGATCTTCTCCATGCATGCAGCAGGACTGCAATTCCCCCATTGAAGAATACAGAAAACTTCTGTTTAAACTGATGGAGAAATTTTTGTGGCTGTGTGTGTGTGTGTGTGTGTGTGTGTGTGTGTGTGTGTGTGTGTGTGTGTCCATGTATATGTGGAGTTCAGAGGTTGACACCAGGTGTCCTCCTCAATCATTCTCTGCCTTATCTTTTGAGACATAGTCACTCACTGAACCTAGACTGGCTAGTCAGTGATCTCTGCAGATTCACCTCTCTCCATTCACCCTGTGCTAGGGTTACAGATGTGTGAGACCACACTCTGCTTTTTTTGCATGATTACTGGGTGTCTAAACTCGGGTCCTTAAGTTTGCACAGTAGGCATTTTACCAATTGAGCCATGTTCCAGCCCCTAAACTTTACTTATGCTTCATCTTCATAGTAATATACTCACATACATAAATAATGTAGTCACATATATTCTTCCTCTAAAAACTTCAGTCAAGAGACATGGCTCTGGTGTCTCCCTTGACCAGCACTCAACCATCCCCACATCCCTCAAGGCAATCACAGTCAACAGTTTGGAATATATTCACCCAGAAGGTTGTCTATAAAGGTCCTCACACATTATGTTTGTGCTCAGAAATATATATAGGTTTGCATAGACTGAAGGCTGTTTTGACATCCTATTAGAGACATTAAGAAGTCAATTACCTTGGACACCTTATAAATTAGAGTGCTCACCCCATTAACCTGATTTCTATGCCCTATAACTCATTTGAGAGCCAATCACCAGCCTGCAGCACTCTTCTCTACACTGTATTGATTCTGTATCCTTAATCACCCCCAAAGAAGCACTGGGGTTGCAATTTCAAGTTAACTCTTAGTTAACTGATATTTGGAGAGGAGTAAAGAATACTAAGCAAAGGACAATTCCAACTCTGCAAACAAGTAAATAATTGTTAGTGTTGAAGCATGGTCTGAAAGACTGACTTGGCAGAAGTGGAAGAGGCCCTTGTTCTATGGGAGGTGGTAGAATTAGAATTGGTACTGAATAAAAGTCACCTTTATTCTAAGATAAAGAGAAAAGGGTGGAAAGATCTAAATTTTTAAGATTTTAATATTTTAATTATGTGTAAGGGTATGTACCTTTGAGTGCAGAGCCCCAAAGAGGACATCAGATCCCCTAGAACTAAAGCGACACAGTTATGAGTCCCACTTACATGGGTGCTAGGAACCGAACTCCATTCTCCTGTAAGAGCAGTATACTCTCTTCGGCCGCCATGAGATCTGATTTTTAAAAGATAAATTGGAGCTTGGAGCAATGACTCAGGGAGAAGGGGGTGCAGAAAAAAAAGTTTACTGTGTAAGCATGAGGCCCTGAGTTCAGTTCCCCTGCACCCAGGCAGGATGGCAATCATATAGTCCCAGCACTGGGGAGGCAGAGACAGGAGGATCCCTCAGGCTCTCAGGCCAGCTAGTCTAGCTGAACTGCTGAGCATGACATTCAGTGGTTCAGGGACTTTGTCTCAAAGAAAAAAATAGGTGTAAAGCAATTAAGTAAGACATCTGATTTCAACCTCCAGCCTTCACACATAGGTACACACACACACACAAATGTGAACACACACAGAGACAAATAAGATAATGAAAACTAAATCACATCAAATCTTTAGGACATTAGAATCTCATTTTTTACATTTTTGTATGTTTCCAATAAATTAGATTTTTCAGAATAACAAAAAGGATCAATAGGTGTTTTTTTTCTGTCTGAAACTAATTTATAATATGATGTTGAGAAAGTAGAGCAAAGTCACTGTTGTTCTATTTCTTTGTAATTAATATTCATCATTATCACCCTGGAATATAAAATGCTTATCTCTTGATTCGTGGTGCACATGTGAGCAGCAGCAGAAGCTGCAAAAGCATCATGATGTTAGGTCGTTTACAAAGCCCCAGCTACCACAGCATGTTGTCCATGGCCACCCACCCACATTGTGCTTCAAGACATTCTGACTTCACTGGGAAGTTGACCTGAGGTGACTTCCTTAGTTGTAAGCATAAACTGAAAATGTCTTGTGTTTGCTTTGACTGATCCTTGGGAACTGAGGGCGACTTCAGATACAGGGATGTTTCAGACACTTAACTCGGCTTTCTCTCTTGGAATTGAAATTCCTTCAAATCCTATAAATGTCACATGTTAGATGTGGACCCTTTGAAAAAGTTTGCTAGAACTATCAGAATGACGGAGCTGGTTTGTTCTAGCTATGAATAGAGAAGAAATATGAAGACAGCTGAGCTTCTCTCAACCCGATGTTGCATTTTGTTTGAGCAGAATTACAGTCATTTCCCATGATCTATAGGTCTCACTGTACAACTGTACTATGTGCAGGTTTACAAATATGCTGTGGCCTCAATGGAGGAAAGGTTTTGTTGTGTTTGTTTAGATATGGCTTGGGGTTTGGTTTTTTCCTGACTTTTTTTGTTTTGGGAACATGGTCTCAACTCTGTAGACCAGGCTGTTCTTGAACTTGCCTTAGCCTGACACCTGTTGTTATTTTTCATTAAACCCATGGGGCTTGTGCTAATTATTTTTCTCCTTGCTGTGACACATACATACAAAAGCAACTTATGTAAGGGTTCGTTTTAGTTCATCATTTAAAGGTACGGTCCACCCACGGTGGTGGGAAAAGCATGTTAGTGAGAAAAACTCCACCTCTAGAGGAGGAGCTTGAGGCAGCTGGTCACATTGTATCTGCAGTCAGGAAGCAGAGAGAGATGAATGCTGGTGCTCAGCTTATTCTCTCTCTCTCTCTCTCTCTCTTTCTCTCTCTCTCTCTCTCTCTCTCTCTCTCTCTCTCTCTCTTTCCTTTCTCTTTCCTTTCTCTTTCTTTTCCTTTCCATGCAGTCCAGGACTCCAGTCCATGGGATGCTGCTGCCCATATTCAGGGCAGGTCTTTTCTCTAATTATATCTCTTAAAACATTCTTACAAGTATACCTAGAAGTATATCTCCTAGGTGATTCCAAATCTAGTCAGGGTGACAATGAAACTTAACCATCACTGGATTTGATTTTTGTTGTTGATTTTGGTTTTGGTTTTGGTTTGGTTGGTTGGTTTGGTTGTAGTTGTTTGGTTTTATTGTTTTTTTATTTTGATTGCCATAAAAAGAAATGCTTAGTCTACAGGACTTAATATCTTAAATCCATTGTCATTTAAGGTAGAAATTGGATTTCATGCATCAGATAGCTGTGCCCTGAGGCTGATCCAACTTAATCTCATTGTTATTTGGAATTGTCTGTGACTCTCAGTCAGCAGCTTTCCAAACATTGGCTAAATACACACACTGGAAACAAAGGGTCCAGGTATGGGGGTGCATGCCTAGAATCCCAGCCAACACTCATTAGGCTTAGGCAGAAGAATTTAAAACTTAAGGCCATCCTGGGCTATAGGATGTCTCTAAAAAACACAAGAAGGAAAGAAGGGAGGAAGGAGGGAGGGAGGAAAGAAAGAGGAAGGAGAGAGGAATGAAGGAAGGCAGGCAGACAAAAGATACAGCCGATTTGAAAAGTGTCCAAAATGATGATATCATGCTCAAGAATGCTTGAATTTGTATTCATGCTGTCCAGGATCCAGTCTTCACCATTGTTTCCATAGATTGCATCACTGGTTCTCAAATGGTCTTTCTGCCTCTCTAAACCCTTCTTTATTTAGATGGTCCTTCACATCACTCATAAAGTTTTATCATGAATAGCAGGCTCCTCACTGTAAACTTCAGTGATCCAACCCAACCTCAGATCAAATAACACAACCCCCATGTGTCTTTCTTTCCCCAAATTTCTCATGTTGCTCTTTTAGATTTTTTTTCTCCTTACTTTCCAAGTCACATAAATTGGTTGCCCCAAATGAGGGCCACACTTTGGTAGCTCAGAGTCTAGCAAAATGTTAACCTTACATCCTACAAAGTGATGCTCATGTTCTTCAACTCGAGCTGGCAAACATCTGCCACCCTTCACCTGGCACAACAGGGTAATGTGGTAGTCACCTCCCATAGCTATTCTTTAGCCACACTGACTTACAACATTCCCTCTTGTTGACAGATACTTTTTGCCTACCTTGATAGATGATCAACTCTACTCTTCCCTGGGTATTCCTCTGAGGAATTACTATTTGCTTAGACATAACAGATTAGCTGGAGACATGGAGGATGCAGTAGCGGTATTCCATAGGCAACGGGGTAATCTATCAGAAGACTTACCTATTGATAAAAAAGAAGGTAAGCCTCGTGCAAAAGCTTATCCCAGTAAGCCCAGTACCTTACTCTAATGGAAAAATGAAAGACCTTAAAATTCAGGTGAAAATTCCACACATCTGCCTTTTTAAAATCTTCAACTATATAGATGTAGATAGATATAAATAACCTAACCATCCCTCAAAGAGGAAGAAAAAGGTAAAAGTAAAAGCCAGAAGCTAAAGGTGCTAGCTTTAGATTCACTGTCCACAAATTCTAGACAGGGAATGTTTTCATATATTTATGAATCAATATGGATATAAGATGATTGATTCATAATTGATAAGTAACCAATAGACACATATACGTATGTTTGGGATTTATTTGAAACATGTATACAAAATGGAATGGTTAGCCTATGCATTCATGTATTACCCATTTCTTGGTGGTGAGATTACAAAGTTCACTCTCCTGGTGACTTTCAGGTTTACATTGTCATTAAGTATAGCCATTATGTTGCTCAATATTTCTCTTGACTATATCCTTCCTCTCAGAATAAAGTTTTATATCCTTTGAGTAGCATCTCCATAGCATCCCAAATGTTTTTAACTGAAGCCTGGAAAACATAAAACAGAAGATTCTAGCCATACATGCAAAATCAAGGTTTAGGGGTTGAATGTTTTCAGCCAATGTGGAATGAGTCATAGATAGGTTCCTGTTCTTTTTTATGTCAGGTGTGACAAACAAGTACAGGGGGGAAAAATTATAAACTCTAGAATAAAGGAAGTGGAAATAATTCCCCCCTGCCCCTCTCAATTTCCCATGACTCAGACTGCACTTGTTCATCTGAAATTAGATGGATGGTGAGGCTGGAGTAGCCTTAAGGAGTAGCACTGAGGCAGGTCATATGGGTTGCGGAGCTTGGGATGTGGCAAAGCTGGTATATGCTCATCCAGAATGCATAAACCCCTGGGTTGGATTCCCAGAACCACAAAAACCACGAATGGTGTCTTAGTTCGGGTTACTATTGCTGTGATAAAAGACCATGCCCAAATCAACTTGGGGACAAAGGGTTTGTTTGACATGCACATCAACACTGTTATTCATCAGTGGAGGAAGTCAGGACAGGAACTCAAGCAGGGCAGGAACCTGGAGGCAGGAGCAGATGCAAAGGCCATGGGAGGGTGATGCTTACTGCCTTGCTTTCAACTGCTTTCTCAGCCTGCCTTCTTATAGAACTACCAACCACCACAGTGGGCTGGGCCTTCACACATCAATCACTAATTAAGAAATTGCCCTACAAGATTGCCTACAGCTCTAACTTATGGAGGCATAATTTCAACTGAAGTCTCTCCTTTCTGATGACTCTAGCCTGTATCAAGTTGACATAAAACTAGTCAGCACAATTGACCCCTCATCAACTTGACACACAAACATATCACTTTTCAATTAGAATTTTTCCTTTCTCATTTATCCCCAGAAATGGTCTGAGTGGTAAGCATGAAGATGAAAGACGTGATTGAGTTCACATCAAATCTCTCCTCACACCTCACCAAGTAACCATATGAAGGGGCTGGTGTAAAGTCACTTGTCCATGCAAGTATATGGATTTTTTTTTCTGTCCCAGAGCTGAGGACTAAACCCAGGGCTTTGTACATGCTAAGTAAGCACTCTACCACTGAGCTAGATCCCCAACCCCAGAATATTTCTTCTAAATAAACACTAATAAAATTGTATATGTTAAGGGAAAAATGAATCTTGACATGTTTATCTCAGGCCAGCGGCTTTAAGTGAATATTGTAAGTTTCTCTGAAAGCTTTAATTTCATAGATAATTTTTCAGCCAGGACTGCTGTGAATCCTATAAATCTTTACCTCATTTCTGTAAATTTTCCTCCTGACATAGATGCTAATGTCAACATCATTTTAAAAATAAATCTAGAAAATGCTTTCTCTTAAAAGGTCTCTAACAAAAATTACATCCTGGAGACAACTATAGTCACTGGCTATTTGAGGTTTGAACATTTATCTAACACAAAGGAAAATTTATTATGCCTCATAGATGCCTGGTGAATTTTTTTGTAACTCTCCAAAAAATCCAACAGACTCTGTCTAAATTCAGTAAAATGAATCAACTCAATATCTCAGAGAGAGATGATTCTCAGACTCATACACCTGTGGACAAGCCAGTGAAAAATACCACAGAGCTGCCAACTGTGCCAGCTTCTGAGAGCAAACACAGTCTTCCCCAAGAAATAAATGAGCAAAAGGCAGAGTGTGGATAGCTCGTGATGAATGCTAATGCAGTGGAACAGAATTATAGAACTGCATATCCCTGTGTGACAGGAATATTGAAGATATGAATAGATGCTGTAGAGACAGGAGATCTAGTTGAGTGGGTGGAGTAGTTGCCTAACATGCAAGAAGCCCTGGGTTTGATCCCCAGCACTGCCTAAGCCAGGTGTGGTAGGACACCACCTGTAATCTCAGCACTTGAGTAGTTGAAATGGGAAAATCAAAGTTCAAGGTCATCCGTGGCTACATAGTGAATTCAAAGTCAGCCTTGGCTACATGAAAATATTCTATTTGATGTATAGATATTTAAATATTGTTTATAGTGACTTTAACTGTTTGACTCGTGTTAAGTTTATTAACTTAAAAGCAGAAAGCAAAAATTAAGCTGGAGGGGCTGAGGAAATGGTTCAGCGAATAAACAGAGCAAGCATGAGGACTGAGTTCAGATCCCCCAACACCTACGTAACTGCAGGAGGGCAGAGTGGCCCACATCAAAGGCCAGTGCTTGGAAAGGAGGCAGGCTAACCTCACAGCAAGCTGACTAGATAGACTAGCTACATTGATAAGCTCTCTGAGTTCAGTTCAGAGATCCTGCCTCAATGAATAAAGTAGAAAGCAATGGAAGAAGATTACTGAAGTCATGGCCTCCATACACATATGCAGGCATGTGTATGCACACTCACTCATACATTTGTGCCACACACGTGCAAACATGAAGACATACACACATCACAGATATACAAGCACATACATGCAAAAATAACAAGCTAGAAAGACAGACTAGAGGGTTGAACGCAAGAAAAAATAAAAAGTAAAAAAAAAAAAATAACAACTTGGGTTATAGAAAAAGCTGGTCCCATGGAAGAATGTGTAAGAAAACAACAGCTAAACAGAATCTTCATCTTCATACTTAAGGTACCTGTTTGTTAAGATTCTTATGCATAATCTTGACTAATTTGAACAGATGTTTCCTCCCACACATAAGTAGGGAGACATTGTAAAAATTTAGAGAATTTTATACTATCCAATATTGATAAAAATCCATTCTGATTCAGCTAATCAATTCAGCTAATCAATTAATACCTAAATATTTTTTAATGAGATATTGCGAAGAATATTTTGTGTCATTCAAAATTATGCTGGAAGCCTTTTGACTTCACAGTTTTCTCCTATTTAACTTAATTATTTGTTCTTCTAGGTTCTAACCTATGACAAAGTACAATATTATTTACAGATTGAGACTTTCCAAGAATCTGATGCTATACTTCGTTTTATATAATTTCAGAAAGTAGAGGTGGACACAATCTCATGGTGTAGCCTAATCTGGCCTGGAACTTGTTGTGTAATCCAGGCTGGCCTTAGACTAAAGATCTTCCTCCTTCAGCCTCCCCAGTGCTGAGATTATAGGAATGTACCCCCACCTGGTATTACAAGATCTTTGATTCCAAAAAAAATAAAAACTGGTTACAATTATTAGATTATAGGGTGTGTATTAAGAGATAGGTGATTGATAGATAGATGATAGATAGATGGATAGATGATATATTATAGATGATAGATAGATAGATAGATAGATAGATAGATAGATAGATAGATAGATAGAGGAAAAGTAACATAATCATATTATCTTCCTATTCATCCCTAGATTTTATATAAAAACTGAAGCCCAGAAAAGTTAAGTAATTTACCTCATGTATAATCTCTCCACTTATTTCTCCCACGTGGTGAGAGACTATTCATCTATTCAGACCTATTTACACCTATTTGAATGTCTTTCTACAGAGGAATTTCAATATTTTCTGTGTCTGTGTGCATGTGTGCATGCACATTAAAATGCCATCATTTTAAATGACTCCATAGACTACCACTTCAATCTTTAAGGAACTGTGCTATAAATGTGCTGTGGTGTTCCCTCTGCTAGAAAAAAAATGATACAATCTTGAACATTCTTGGTCTCAAAAGATTAAAAATAATTTGATCATCTACAAAGAATTTTGGCAAGTTAGGGTTACAAAATAGTTAAAGTTTTCAAAATAAATGATTCCATTTTCACTAGGAATTTTTTAAGACTTGGACTTACAGATTCACTTTAAGCAATTTTAAGAAAGGGGATTGAATGCTAGTTTCAGCTGATGATATCTTTTAAAAAGTGATGATAGATAAGCAGTCTTTTCAGCATCAACATCTGTTCCCGATGTCTCCTCCAGTCGCATTTGCTTAGTTTACAACTCTAGCAAAATCGGGGCTGTTTTTAGCAAAGCCCACTTATCAGTGAGGAAGACAGTGAATACCATTCTGATTTTGAGTGTTTGCCTCGCTGTCCCTGGAGTCTGTATTAGTGCTGATGATCCAAATATCACTGCAGCTCGGAGATGAGAGCAGCACTATGGACTTCTGTCTACAGACATTTCCTATTACAGGCGTGGTTGCACTTTTGATCTGAAATGTCACTCTTAGGCTCATGTTGTGAATGAGTGCTCCCCGGCTGGCGGTACTACTCTGAGGGACAGTGGAACTCTTAGGAAGCAGAGTTTGTTTGGAGGAAGTAGGTTCATAGGAGCTGGCCTTTGAATTTTATATGCAGCCCCAGCTTCCTGCCTCACTCTGCTTCATGGCCCTCTTGATGTGAACAGTCTCTGCAACATCTGCCTCCTTGAACTGAGTTGCTCTGTCATCCCTCCCTCCCAACAGCCTCTAATAACTGACTGCTGCCCCACAGTACAATATTTAACCAAGATATATCTTTCCTTTCTTGTCTGTATCAAGCATCTGGCACAGCAATGTAAAAGCCATTAATACATCAGTATGGTGTCCACTTGGGACTGAGACCCAAAGCAAACCCCAAATCCTGACTGTGTGTATAGCTTGTAAGTTTCACCTCTTTAAACTCAAAGCTGCCATGTGACATGAGATGATAAGCTTAGATAATACATTTTTTAAATAATAAAAATTCAGGTACTGGGCTGGGGAGATGGTTAAGTCACTAAAGTGCTTGTCTCATATACCCGGGGACCTGAGTTCAGATCCCAGAACACGAATAAAAATGCCAGCCATAACGACATATGCCTGTAAACCTAGAGATAGTGAGATGGGAGGTAGAGACAGGTGGATCCCTGAAGTGTGTGGTCAGCTAGCCTGGCCTACTTGACAAAGGATCAGGCTACTAAGAGACCCTATCTTAAACAAAAAGTGGAAGTCTCCTGAGGATTGACACCCAAGGTTGTCTTTGACCTCCACACATGGGCCATGCACACCTGTAGCCAAACTATTTCTACACACACACACACACACACACACACACACACACACACACAAGCAATGTTAATAGTCATATTGATATTTACTGTGCAACAAAGAGAGAGAGAACCTGTTAAAATATTATATTATCCTCATATACTGAGGCCATACTGAAAAGCTCTAGCTTATGGGTCAGGCTGATCTTGATTTGATCAAGGATCAAGTCTTATATTGTGTGACTCTGAGAAAGATGATCAAGTTGAGTGGCTGGGTCATTTTTGCTTCCTCCGTTTCCTCCCCTTTCCAATAAGATAATAATGGTACTTACTACATAAGGTGTTTGCAAGAAATAAGTGGGTTCACATGGAAAGTGCTTTCAGGAAGTGCCAATAAATATTAGCAACTCTTGTTATTGTAGCACCTAGTGAAATAAGTATTTTTAATTCATAAAAACAAGTTGATATTATGTCTTGTTTCTTTGTTTTGTTTGTTTGTTTGTTTGTTTGTTTGTTTTGAAGTACTGGGGATTATAGCCAGGGCCTAGTGTATGGCCGCTAAGCACTCTCTGAATGACTGCACCCTCAATCCTTCTTTATTTTATTTTGAGTTAGTATGTTGCTAAGTTGCAGGCCTTAAACTTGCAGTCCTCCTGCCTCAGCCTCCCACATAAACTGATGGTACAGGTTTTCTCAGCTTATTCTATTAAGATGTATCCATTCCTTTTTGTAGTTGGCATTTGTGGTATAAATATGCTTGAGTGCTAGGGAAAAAATACCTAATCAACATAGTGTTTTCAAATGTATCTCTTTTACAGAGAAATCTCTTATAGACACTGTAGAAAGTGGGTTACCAGTTAACTCAATTTAAAAATAACCCCAGATTCTAGCAACATTATTTGCTGTTTGTTCACAAATGTAATCAGAGAGTAGCAGAAAATTGGGCAAGTGAGCACACCTTGCATGAAAGGTTGGTCTCTTAGTTTACAGGGTTCAATATGGGTAAGATTGCTGCTCCCTTCCCCCTATTCTAACAGCCTGTTCAGCACCTTCTAAAACCCCACACCACATATTTTTATTAAGCAGGAAAGAAGTTATTTCTCTGCTTCCCAGATCACAGATGTCGTGGCTTGTATACCATCTTTATATCTATTTGCCAACCCTAAAATTTTGGCTTTATCTCTCAAGGAACAGGCAGTAAGCTCAGGAAAAAAAATAATAATGATGGCCTATTTGGGGGAAATATTTATTTCTGAGAACACTGTTACTGATCCCTACTGAATTACATAAAATTGGTTGAATAAATTAAAAAATTGTATTTGGGGGAGCTAGAGATATTGGTCGGTAGTTAAGAGTGCTTCCTGCTCTTCCAGAAGACCCGAATTTGGTTCCTAGTACTCATACCATGTGGCTCCCAGCTGCCTATAACTCCAGCTTTGGGCATCAGACACCCTGGGCTCCTCCAGAACCTGCATTCAGTTGCATATACATACACACAGGCACACACACACACACACACACACACACACACACACACACACACACGCATAATTTAAAATAAAAATTAAATCTCTTGAAGGGTATTTTGCTTCGGAAACTTAGCACTTTAGGAATCTAGTAAAGTAAATCATTTACTAAGAAATTAAGGAAAATCTAAAGATTTCTAGTAGTTCTAAAATTTCTCATTAAACAAACATCAGTAATTTTAGTTGGAAATTCCACCACTCCAAAATGCCCTGGGGAATTCTGAAAAAAAAAAATAATAATTTCCATCTTGTTAATCAAGAAAAATTCTATTTTGTTAAGTTATATATTAAAGTGTTTATGATTGTCGTTTCCACTGCTGTAACAAGCACCTGAGATAATCTTTTTTCAAGGCACAGGGGTGAGACAGGGTTTTATTCTGAAGCTCTGACTGGCCCATAATTCACTAGTGGACGAGATGGCCTCACATTAAGCTACCATACTCCAGCCTCTGAATTCTAAGTGCTGGGGTTGCAGGCATGAGCAGCCACACCTGGCAGCTGAAGTAATCTGAAGAGCAAAGGTTTGCTTGGGCTTAAGTTTTGCTGGTTTACCTATGCCTTCGTGACCCTCGTCCTGGGCCTGTGCTGATGTAACACGTCTTGAGGGGCACCTGTTGTCAAGCAAGAGCACAGTCAAAGGAAAGGAAGCCAAGAGCAGGAGTGTCCCCACTGTCCTGAAGACTTCCCACAGGTTCCATGTCCCCACGGTCCCATCACCTCTCATAGTGCAGTTTCACAACTAAGCCTTTTAACACATGAGCCTTTGGTGGACACTAAGGTGCAAATTCTAGCAGGGTTCTTTTTTAGTGTTTATTTATGTTTTACTCCTTGATGCCTTTATACATGCACATAATGATTTTTATCTTCCTTACCCCCATTGCCCTCTCTCATCCACATCACTGAAACCCCTCTTCCCATCAAATCCTCTTCCTAATTTCATGGTGCAAGTGTGCGTGTGTGCAAATATACATGTGCTTTCGTGTGTGCGTGCGTGCGTGCGTGCGTGTGTGTGTGTGTGTGTGTGTGTGTGTGTGTCCCATTGGATTTAAATAGGGTTGCCTGCATGAGCATGGGTGGGTGGTTATTGACTGGAGCATGGGCAACTCACCAATGATTACATCACTGAATAAAATGATGTCTCACCCCGGCCATCATTGACTGTCAGGGAAGGGTGGGGCCTCATAAGCCCTTTCTCCTCTGATAAGATGATGAGCCCAGTCTTGTACAGGCACCAATGCAGTGAGTTTATGAGTGTACTGGTCATGTTGTTACCAGGAGATACTGTATCCCAACCATGCTCCTCAACCTTTTACTCTTTCCATCTTTATGCCCTGGCCCCTGCCATCTGGCAGTGTTGCAGACGTACACATTTAATGCTGGGCACTCTACGACCACTTATTCTCTGTACTTTAACCAGCTGAGTCTTCTTATTAACCCCCATCCACTGGAAGAGTGCTTTCATCATACTTTCCAATGTTATATGTCAAGTCTAGGCAAAACCCTAGAGGGAAAGGTGTGAGACTCTGAACCCTCTGTAGAGGAAGCTATTCCACACAGTGGGATTGTCTGACTAATGAAATGTGGCCTTTTAAGAATCCAGCTTGCCTGTGTTTGATTAAAACTTTCTTGACATATACTAAACAGTCACGGCTCTGTTCAAACAAGACATAAATAGAAATACTTGACACTTTGTAAGGGATACAGGGTCATTGTACTGTAGTTATGGTGGCACATGCTGTTCCCAGCAGTGGCCTACACCTCAGGTATAGAAAGCATCGCTGCCATCTGTCTGCCTGCTGGCTCTTTGCTTCTTCTTAGGAAGCCAGCTGGGGAAGAGTGCAGTCTCCCAGTGCTGAGGGACTACTCGATATAAAAGTGAGATTCTAAATGAAAGACTTCCCCTACATCAAAGACTTTCCTGTAACCCTTTGTGTTCTCAAAGTCACCAACAGCAGTAGTGCACTCAGAAGGTTCTAGAATGAAGACTCTCAAAAGCCACCCCAAGTCCACTGAATCAGAGTCTGCATTTTCATTTATTTTTGTTTGTTATATGTGGGTGCACTTGGCTGTGTGTAGGAGTGGTGGTGTACGTGATTGGGAGTGTCCATGTTCAAGTCTTACACCTTGTTTTTCAGGTGCTATCATCTTATTTTTTAAGACTGGGCCTCTCATTGGCTTAAAACTTGTCAATTTGGAATCCTTCAGTCTCCACCTCCCCAGCACTGAGATTGTAAGCATAGACCACCACGCTGGAGGTTTTTATGTAAATTCTGGAGATCAAACTTAGGTCCTCAAGCTTGCTCAGCAAGTACTGAGCCATCTCCTAGGCCTCCTTAGTCTACATTTTAACCAAACTCCCCAGGAGATCACATGTCTGATAAACTCTGAGAGGCCTGATTTAAACTGCTTCTTCCTATTCAACTTTGCTGTCCCTTAATTAGTTTGCAAGCCTGTGAGGCACAGTTCCAGTGAATCTGTTCCTACTACACTGACATTGAACTTGCTGAAAACCATAAAGGAAATTTTCAGTATAGGTAGTAACTATATTTGTTGTTAAATGTTATAGCATTGTTATGTTTTCTTTTCAGTATGTCTCTGAGTTCCAACATAATAAAAGGTTGCCTTTTCTGTGAGACTTAGCATTTTAAAATTTGAAATGAGGGGGACAAAGAAACATTTAATTCTGTTTAATTCAGAACTGTGTGTGTGTGTGGTGTGTGTATGTGTGTGTGTGGTGTGTGTGTGTGTGTGTGTGTGTGTGTGTGTGTGTGTGTGTGTAGTCCATGTGTGTTTACAGGTGTTGTGGGGGTGTGCATGTATGTCCCTGTGTGCATGTATGTCTGTATATACATAGTATATTATGTATGTGGTATATGTGTATATGTATGTGTGTGAAGCACAGGATGTATGTATGTGTGTGATATATGGGTGTGTGATGTATATGGTGTGTATGTGTGTGTGTGTGTATGTTTTGTCTAAATTGTAAACTCTTTATCTTCAAAAACATGTCTCATTTATGTATATTCTCTGTCCCTCCTTTAGCAAATGCTCAGAAATCATCATTCATGCCAGGCTTAGTGACTCACATCTGCACCCAGCATTTAGGAGGCTAAGGTGGGATGATCAAGAGATGGAGGTCACCTTGATCTATACAGCAAAACTTTGTTTTTCACTTTTTACTTTTAAAAAGTAAAGAACAAAATCAACATATGTTAAATTAGACTAATTTGCAAGGAAAAGGATAGTAGAAGGAGAATGAAGATGCTCAAAAGCCACCCCAAGTCCAATTACATCTTGCCTCCAAACCAAGAGTCATAATTTTTTCTACCAAAATATGCTTAGTTCATTTTATTTGTTGATATATTCTTTCTTTCTCTTTAAATTTTTTTCATTTAAAATTTTTTTCATACAATATTTGAGCTGATCCAGTTGGCCTTGATTTCAATCCTTGTCTTCTAATAAAGCACCAAGTCTTAGAAGAAAGATCTAGAAAAAAAAAGAAAGAAAGGAGAGTGTGCTATCTGATTTCCTTAATGTTTAGATTTTTGCCTGTCTTCATGAAACTAGGAATAGCAACAGAATTGTTCATTTTCAATGTGTTGGCTACTCAGACTCTAGAAGGTAAATATGCTATCATCATCACTATAAATATTAATACTGTTTGAACTCTTCATTTTTTAATTTTAAAAAATCAATGAAAGTTTAAACTCTTTCAATCTTTTCTAAAGATCTTCCTTATGAGTGATTCCAGATGTGTGGCTGTAGCCACCCTCTTACAAGCTGATCAGATTTGCTAGTCATTATTAGAAAGAAGGTAAAACAGAGACCCCCTGACAACCCAGTGTGTCCCATGAAGTTTCTTACCTGTGGCTGAGTAAAATGAGCAAATAGAAAAATCTCTCATTTGCCATTGGTCTCTGATTTATAGCAGAGATAGCCAAGAGATTGGCAAGCCTCAAAGACAGCCTCCAAATTAGCTCGATGACTTTTGCTTTTTCCCTCCTTTACATAAGACTGGATATATTCCTCAAAGTGAAACCATGAGAATCCATACCTAATAAGTCTAATAAATTTAACTTTCCCGGCTTAATCTCTCTCTTCAATGGACATTCAAATCCTCCCAAAGCTTTAGAGATTGAAAAATTAGGTCAGCGATGCACTAATAATGGCTATCAAAACTTCAAGTACATAGAACAGATCTATATGTTTTCAACATCCCACCAACAATAACTTCTGGAATCTGTGCTACCTTCATTAATATCCTCATATACTGTGTCCTTTGTGATTCAACAATTGTTTCCAAACAGTAGCAAGCTACTGAGCCGGGCGTTGGTGGCGCACGCCTTTAATCCCAGCACTCGGGAGGCAGAGCCAGGCGGATCTCTGTGAGTTCGAGGCCAGCCTGGGCTACCAAGTGAGCTCCAGGAAAGGCGCAAAGCTACACAGAGAAACCCTGTCTCGAAAAACAAAAAACAAAAAACAAAAAAAAAAAACAGTAGCAAGCTACTGAAAGGCCATGCCCCAGGCTTTTGATTTCTCTTGGACTGCACCATAGCACTAAGCAGAGTTGGCCCCTAATGACCTCTAGATAGATCATTCAAAACTCTTGCTGTGTGTGAACTGAGGATTCGGTGATTCACGCAGGCTTAAGTGAGTTGTTTCCTGGCTACCCTTGAGAACCTGCTTTCTTCTATGTCTAAATCTCTTTGCTGATAACAGCCAGAAAATTCTTGCTTGTAACCTACTGGTCCAAACATACGAAAATGAAGAATAGTTGTTATATTTGAAGACTTTTGTTTGTGAGAGTCATCTGTTTTCTTGTTAAACAATTTCTGATATCTCTGTGGATTGAAAGCATTCAACACCATCTGCCATGGGAACATGTCCCCATGATGAGGGCAAAGGATACTGAAGCCACAGTTGCATTTAACTAAAGGTGGAATTTGTTCTTTGCCCTTAGACAAAAGCTTCTCCTGGGCAGAGTTTT
Source organism: Peromyscus maniculatus bairdii (assembly GCF_049852395.1). Taxonomy (NCBI): domain Eukaryota; kingdom Metazoa; phylum Chordata; class Mammalia; order Rodentia; family Cricetidae; genus Peromyscus; species Peromyscus maniculatus. The sequence goes on along the minus strand of NC_134856.1, from coordinate 93,464,102 downwards.
TATTTTAAAAGAATAAGACTAGTAATAAGGTGCTCATGGTTTCTGGGTTCTATTTAACCTGTAGGTAATTTACAAAAGGTATGATTTATAGAGACCTGGGCTCAAAATGAGAAAGTTCAAATCATGAGTCATTCTAAGTCTCTGTTGCGTTGGCTTTCCTAAATAAGGATTTGTGAACATGGGCTCTCTACCATTAAAATATTCAGAAAAAAATATACTTAACCAACCTATTCATTCTAAATCACTAGGATTATCTTGAATTTCAGAGGTATTTTTCTCTGTGAAAATAATTTACTTCAAGTACAAGTAAGTTTTCTTTATTGGTTTTTATTGGGGTGAGGAGTATATATCCACACGTATGTGGACACAAGCTTATGTGGAGTTCAACTCTTATTTTTTGAGACAATGTTTCTCACTGAACTTGGGATTTAATTGGCTAGATAGGATGGCCCAGTTTCCCCCTATCTGCTCCTTCCAGTGCTGGGACTGCAGACATGCCCAGCCATGCCTAGCTTTTTATGAGGATGCTGGGGATCTGAACTTGGGTCCTCATGCTTTTTCAGCAATCACTTTTCACCACTGAACCATCTCCCCATCCCCTCCTTCATTCTTTGAAAAGCTTACTACTGAATGATTCAACAGATCTCAGCTAAGTAGAATACATTCTGAAGTGAATTGCTTCATTTTACCAACTGTACTGCTTCTGATTCAAGAGTAAAAGCCATTTCCTCCTCTTTGTCACACATCCCAGTAGATCAGATGTCACCTCATCCATAGCATCTACAGCGAGGCAGCAGCCTTCTCATGCTGTTGCCTCTAAAAACACCCTTCCCTCCTGACTTTGCAAACTGAAAAATGTCTTATTGATCTAGATGCACCAAGTGTTTCAGATGACCCTCAGCTTGGCTAACCTTTCTGGCAGTGACTTTGGTAATCTCTACCTTTATGTAAACAATAAGTGTCCTTGCCTTCCAATAAGTGCTTTGTGAATCTCAAAATAACCAGGAGCCAGGAAGCATTCCCAAAATTATTTCTTTGCATATGCGGGCGGGAATATCACAGGAGTTTGCATGCTTAAAGTTGAACATTTTTGATTAACAGCCCCATTTTGAAACTCAATCAGACATTACATGACCCAATTTCATACAGATTTTCATTAAATTGTCAATGGATAGTGATAACCCCTCAAATAGAAAAGAATTTCTTTCACCTACATGTAAACAAGTGACACATTCATTTTAGTCTGTCATAGCAATATATTCTTTGAACCTAGTAAATACTAATGAGTTTTACTAATAAATGTGTGTGTGTGTGTGTGTGTGTGTGTGAGAGAGAGAGAGAGAGAGAGAGAGAGAGAGAGAGAGAGAGAGAGAGAATGCATGTTGGGGGAGAGGTACCTGTGTATGTGTGTGCATACGTACATATAGCCAGATAACAACCTAGGGTGTGTTTCTTTAAGTGCCATCTACTTTGAGGTTTTTTTGTTTGTTTATTTGGTTTGATTTGATTTGGTTTGGCTTGATTTTAATTTCGTGAAACAGCATTTCTCTATGTATTCCTGTCTGACTTGGAACTCACTGTATAGACCAGACTGGACTTGTATTCACAGAGGTCCACCTGCCTCTGCCTGTGTCTCCTGAGTGCTGATATTAAGGGTGTCAGTCACCATGCCCAGCCAATCTTGTTTTGGTTGATTTGTTTGTCTGTTTGATTGTATTTTATATTTCAGCTCCTTTTTAATCTTTCTTTTCAATTTTTAATACAATATATTTTGATCACATTCTTCCCCTTCAAAGATACTCCCCTTCCCCCTAACTCAACTTCATGTTCTAAAGCATAAATCTAATTAATCATATTAATAAAAACCAGGAGTCAGATAAAAAAAGAAAGAAAGAAAGAAAGAAAGAAAGAAAGAAAGAAAGAAAGAAAGAAAGAAAGAAAGAGGGAGGGAGGGAGGGAGGAAGGAAGGAAGGAAGGAAGGAAGGAAGGAAGGAAGGAAGGAAGGAAGGAAGGAAGGAAGGAAGGAAGAGGATGGAGGGAGGAAGCAAGGAAGGAAGGAAGGGAAGAAGGGAAAGAGGGAGGGAGGCAGAGGCAGACAGATCTCTTTGAGTTTAAGGCCAGCCTGGTCTACCAAACAAGTTCCAGGACAGCCATGACTGTTACACAGAGAAACCCTGTCTTGGAAAGAAAAAAAGGGGGGAGGGAGGGAGGGAGGGAGGGAAGGAGGGAAAGAGAGAGGGAGGGAGGAAGGGAGGGAGAGAGAAAGGAAGGAAGGAAGGAAGGAAGGAAGGAAGGAAGGACAGGTGGACAGAAAAAAAAAACAAACAAACATGGAGTCTGTTTCGTGTTGGCTAACAACTCCTGAGTACGGCCTGCCCCTGCGTGTGATTGATACACCACTGGAGAAAGCTGGTTTCCTCTCTCCCGGCAAGTACCAGTTTTAATTAGCTTCTTGGTAGGAGTGGGACTTTGCTTCCTCTTCTCCTTGCTGGGATTTTTGTCTGGTTTGAACCTGAGCAATTCTAGTACAAGTTGCCATAGTCTATGTGACTGCACAGTCCTGTTGTGTCTGGAAGATGCTGTTTCCTTGGAGATATTACCACCTTTGGCCTTTAAACCCTTCTGCCTCCTCTTCCACATAGATCGCTGAGCCTTGAGGGAAGGGGTGTGCTAAAGATGTTCCATTCAGGGCTGAGTGCTCCAAGGTCTTTCACAGTCTGCACCTTAGCCTCGAGTTCACCAAATAGATTAAACTGGCTGATGAAAGAGGCCCAGAGATCTGCCTGTCTGACCTCCAGAGCACTGGAATTATTAGTGGGCACCATCACACCTATCATTTTTACATAAGTTGTGGGGATGGAGCTCAGGTCCTTGTCCTTATGGACTGAGCCATCTCTCCAGTCCATAAGGGCTTTGTTGACAGATTGCTGTCTGCATAGATAAGGAGCAGTGGTCACATATGGAAACATCTTTCTGCCCTTTTACATCACAACTATAGTTTTTCTTAACATTAATCAGAAAAGTTGTCAAACATAGTAAAAAGCTATAAAAAATATTAGGAAACATTCAAAGCCCTCTCACAGTCAACATCAGCATCATGATAAAGTAGCCATGGCCTATATCTGTCTATCGATCTAACCACTAGCCCATTGTGTTTATTTGATGTACCTCAGAATTAGCTCCAGGCAGATGCACATTCCCCACCCCAAAGACTTCAGCAGGCTAGGCCAGTTTCTCAGAAAAATAAAATCATTACAGTTGATTTTCAGTATCATCAGCAACTCAAAGTTCTAGTCTGCTTCTATTCCTCCCCACAACAATATGATGCCCTCCGTCTCTTTTTCCCTTCATCCCTTACTCACATGAGCCTGGTCCTACTTGTCCTTATCCCTATGTCCTCATCTCTGTCCTTTCCCATCAATCATTCTAGCTTGTTTGTGCAACTGTGAATGAGAAGGACCTGTGGAAGCCAAGGTGCCCATAGCTGTGTGGTGTACATGGTACACAATCCCTGACTGCAAGCCATTGAGAGGCCATAGGATATCTTAAGCTTGGAAATGCAAAGAGAGTTGTCAAAGTGCCCAACATCGTATCTATGGTATAGCCGGATCTTGGCAAACCCGTATGGAATGAAATCAGTAAGGAGGGAGAAATAGAAGGGGGATGTTGAGAAGGAAGGAAAGAGACCCAGCAGTGGCGAAGCTCCTCAGAGGGACTGATAGTGTGTAAAGAAGTTTGGTAAGAATCATTGCAGCAGAAACTTCTCCCCAGCCCCCCAGATAAACACACTGTCTTTGGGACATTAACAGGAATCAATATTGAAAAAATTAGAAATTGAAAGAAGCAGGGAAGGCTTGGACACTTTGTGACAGACATTTGACTGGGAATGGGCAGCATTTATACGGCTCCAAATCTTCAGTGATCTTGCAGGAGATGAAGAGACTTGAAATTCAGGCAGACACCAAGCGGGTGGCAACTTTGGAGTTGCTAATGAAAAAAAAAAAAAAAAACCCTCAAACCACATAACAAATGTCTTTCAGTCGCTTGTACCAGTGTTAATAGGGAAAATGGTGATGTCTCAACACACCACATAAGGAAAAAGACATGGTAAAAATATGAGAGAGAACAAGAACACACATGACGTGCATGTGTGCGTGCATACATACGTGTGTGTGTGTGTGTGTGTGTGTGTGTGTGTGTGTGTGTGTGTGTGTTTGAATATGGAGTCATTCAAGCTTTTCTGTCATTCCTTGTATGTATCTACCTTTTTATGAGATGCAGTCTCTCCCTGGCCTAGAAACTGACAAGTAGGCTAAGCTGCCTGGCCTGTGAACTTCTGGGATCTGTCTCCACCTTTTCAGTAGTAGGATCATATCCACAGGCAGCATTTTGTTAATATTGGTTCTGAGATCAAATTGGGAACCTCTCTGGAATCTCTCAGATGTACTCAGTAAATAGGTATATTATTTGTTACCTAATAATAAAAATTTCTTTAAGAGAGTGAAAAGTATAAAATAATCATGTGTATATGTGAATAAATTTAAAAAGGTAAAAATAGAATATTATTCCCAAAATTTGTCTGATAATCTCCAAAGCACCTGTGCTGGCTGGTTTTTGTTAACACCAATCAAGAGTCACCTGGGAAGAGGGATGCTCAGTTGAGGCAGTGCTCGCCCGGGTGGGTGGTCCTGGCATGTATCAAAAAGCAGGCTGGTGCCCCTTTCTCAACAGAAACAGAGGAGGAGGGAATTGGGAGGAGATAGAGGAGGAATGGGAGGAGAAGAGGGAGGGGAAACTGCTATCGGGGTATAAAATAAATGAGTAAATTTTTAAAAAACAATCATGCTGAGCAAGCCAGCAGGCAGCATTCCTCCACAGCCTTTACTTCAGTGCCTGCCTTGAGCTCCTGACCTCTCTTCTCTTGATGATGGACTGTGATCGGACGTCTAAGCCAAATAAACCTTTTCCTCCACAAGTTGCTTTTGATCTCTATTTATCATAGCACCAGAAAGCAAACTAGAGCAGGACCTGTGGACACTTGACTAGGATGTATCCTTTGTTTTTATTGAAAGCATTTTTAAATTATTCCTATTATTTAGCAATATTCAAGGTTCTTTTAAGGATAACATCTACGATTACTCAAAGCACATGTATTTTGTCCCAGGTGGTTCAAGCAGAGACCTGGAAGGCAGCCGGACAATATTAATGAATGAAAGCTCAACCAGACTTTCTGGTTAGGCTATTAACACAGGTAAAATCGATGAACATGTCAGACAACAGAGAGGCTGCCCAGTTTTCCCTAGGGCTTCACCTGTGTTCTGACACTCCCTGTGTGAAATCTTAGCTAGCTTATTTACCCCAGCTACGGGACTTGAACTTGCCTTCAGGATACCTGTGCTCTTCAGAAGAGCCTCAAGTTCACTGTTACACATATTAGCTAAGTAGCTATCCTAATAACGAGGCTCTCATATAAGGCACACTGCATCCCTTCGTAACTCTTGTTGTTTACCAAGAGCCAGATGACTTCAAGCTAAAGTACTTCATGATTCACTGCGTCATTTTATTAGACAGCAAGAAGGCTCCACAGTCAACCTCACTGGTCAGTTTTCAGTGGCTGTCACCCACAGGCGTATTTGTCGTGATTTCACAATATTGCACAACCCACTGGTATTGTCCTTTCACCTTCTACATGAGTGCCTTTGTTCTTAAGTACATATTGGGTCATCCTTTTCCTTCTCCACACTTCCCTCTTTAGAGATGAGGCTTGGCTTTTAGCGTCACATGTGTTAAATCAAAGACTAGAAGGAAGGAATAACAAAAGAATGTTAGTGTGCTGTTTGTGTGTGTGTTCTGGAAGCCAGAGGCCTAGATTCTTGCTTTGGTTCTGTTTCTAGCCAGTCAGAAGTTGAACTCAGGTCCTCGGGAAGAGCAGTCAATGCTCTTAACCACTAAGCTATCTCTCCAATGCCTCTAGTACATTTATAATGACAATATTTCACCTCTCTCTTGCTTCATGAAATTTTCGTCACCTCCTAAAGAAGCCCTGTGCCCATTAAGTTCTCACTCCCACCTCTTCCTCCATCCCCCAGCCCTGGATTCGTCTACACTGAATATGTCATATAAATGAAGTAGGTACAGACTGTGGGTGCTGGAGCCTGTGTTCTTTCTTTCACACAGGCTAATTTTTTTAGCTCCATTCATATTATCTATTTCATTTCCTATTTCTTTCAATCATCCTCGATTTAATTATCCATTCATCAACTGCCAGATTTTGAGTTGTCTCTACTTATTAGCTAGTGCAATGTAATGGTGCTATCAGTACTATGCACACTGTTTCTGTGGCTATGTGGTTTCTCATTAATAAATATCTGGGAATGAAATTGTGGGGTCACATGATATTACCATGCATAGAATTTGAAGCATTTCTAATTGTCTTCCCAAGTGAGCACACCATTCCATATTCCTAGGGGCGGGGGGGGGGGGGGGGGGCGCTCCAGTTTCTTTACATCCTCATCTGCACCTTTCTGTTTTGTTTTATCATGGACAGCATATTGACCATGAAGTGATAGCTCATTGTGGTTGTAATTGCATTTTACTAATAGCAAGAGAAGTTAAGTATCTTTCCCTGGGCTTGTTGCTTTTTAGTGAGAATTAACTGGAAATTTTACTTTATATTACATAGTATTTACCATGCATGTATCAGTCATTGTTCTAATTGTGTGCATTATATCAATATATCAAATTGTTTAACTTCAGAATAGGTTTAGTATTACTGGGGAGGTGTTTATGGGTGTATATGTGTGGGGGTATGTAGGTGCATGAGTGCATATCCATGTGGGTGAGGACACACATGTGTGTCCAGATGCAATGCATGTGCATACGGTTGTCGAAGCCAGAGAAGAGCCTCAAGTGTCAGTCCCTTTGGTACCACCCACCTTTTTATGGCCCAGGATCTTTTAATAACCCAGAACCCAAGAGCAGGCTAGATTATCTGGTCTGTGAACCCCAAGGACCCACCTGCGTCCGCCTCTCCAGCACTGGGATTACAAGCATGCACCATACCACCATGGCCTGCTTTATTTTAACATAGGTTCTGGGGTCAAAATCAGTTCCTCATGTCAACAAAGCAAGTACTTTAACAACTGAACCATCTCCTCAGTTTCGGGTTCTGGATTATATTTAAGGCATTGAAAACAATACATTGCAGACAGTAAATATCAGTTAGATGAGGGGGGGGGGCGGCACAACTCATTCCATTGATCAGTACTTGTAATATGTAAAAGCACCATCCTCTGTCTTCCACTCATAATCAGTTACCTGAAAGATCCTGAAGCTACTTCTCCTGTCTTCTTCATTCCAGAACATACTACAGGTGGGACACCCACTTTTTTACCTAAGATCCAACAGTGAGAACATTCTTCCTAAAGCAGACTACAGTAGTTTACAAGGCTTGAAAGATGCTCTGTTCTGCTCACATATTCCTCTGGTCATTCATCCATTCATCCACTCATTCACTCAACCAATAGGTATTATACCTCCCGTGTGTCAGACACTGTGCTAGGAGTTTTATACTAACAGTTGTCAAAGAAAAGAAGGGGGCATTTGGGGGTTCTCAGCCTCTCAGGGCAGAAAATAAGCTGAATAAATAATCAGTAACATACGTGCATCATGTGCTAGAGAAGACTGTGTAGGCAAAACAAGCACAAGGAGAGACTCGAGACGCACAAGTGAGGCTCAAAGCCAAGAGGAAGCATTCCCTCAGCAGAGGGCCTGTGTGGCCTACTGAGGTGACATCAATCTTGTTCCATCCTCGCCAGTGGAATTTCTCTTCCCTGGTCTCTCTCTCTAGAGTTTTCCAGTCTAGGAGGCAGAAGAAGGAAAGAAGAGCGATAGAAATAGCAGCTGATGGAGAGACAGCACAGGTCTACAGATGTGTGCTTAGGTGCAGAATTGGTTCGTTAGACAAACACGACCCAGACATGAACCCAGATCTGGTCTCTCCTTTAAACTGCTATAGTAGAACACTCTCTCTCTCTCTCTCTCTCTCTCTCTCTCTCTCTCTCTCTCTCTCTCTCTCATCACACACACACACACACACACACACACACACGCACACGCACACGCACACGCACATGCACATACACCAAATCATACTGTCAGGTATGAATGGCAGTTAGTCTATTTTATTCTTTCTTGGGTGTGCACATGTGTTGAAAGATTTCATTGCACCTAGTTTGCTGTTTTCAACAAATTGATACAGCCTAATTATTTAGAAATGCCTGGGTCAGCCATGAACAAGCAGTAAGTTCCAAGGTCCTACCTAACATCTGAAGTAAGAGTACAAATGTCAAATGTCTACCAACAGGCATCGTTGGTTCCTAACCAGTGGAACACAATCTTGTCTTGAGCATCGGTATAGCTGTGAGAGTGTTTATCACCTGGATGTATAAATTGACTCCATCCCTCTTTATATTCTGTACCTCGACCTGCTGGCATGAATTCAAGAGGCAGGAATGTACTTGGGAAGAATGTAGGCCTATAGAGACTGGAGTTTGACTCCTGTGTCTGCTGGCATCCTGTGCTCTAGCTTTAGACAAGACTTTGCCTTATCTGAAATGGAAAGAATACACCTATGTGTGTGCTGGTCATTGTTGTGGTTCATAGGTGTCACAGTTATATAGGGCCATTTGTTACTTTTCTCCATTGGCAGCTTTTATAATACTTTCTGGGACTCTGAAACCCTATCTTCAGGGAAGAGGCTTTCAGGTCAGATCCAGCCAAATTCTCCAAGTCCTGTGTCTGAAGTGTCTTCAGCAACAGGGACTTATCTTTGAACTCTGAGAGGCAACCAGGGGCAACAGCAGTAGCCTACATTATTGGAGAGTCTCCTGGACTCCCATGATGAACAACTCCAAAGGGGATTTTTTCATGCCTAGTACTGGGGTTTTTTGTTACTCTGTGGTTCTTGTGGGGGAAACATTGTCAGCCCAAGTGGCATAATTTCATTTAATATATAAATATATATATATATGTTTATATATGTATATATAGATAGATAAACATAGTTATATGTATTCTATGTAATTTTAGGTAGATGCTGGGACACTTTGCTCAGCCTAGGTGAAGGGAGGAGGGGACTGGACCTGCCTCAACTGAATCTACCAGGCTGAGCTGAATCCTCAGGGGAGTCTTTGCCTTGGAGGAGGTGGGAATGGGGGATGGATTGGGGGAGGGCAGGGGGTGGGAGGAGAGAGGGCAGAGGAATCTGTGGCTGATACGTAAAATTAAATTAATTGTAAAATTAAAAAAAAAATTTACCTGTGCCAGGTGGTAGTGGCGCACACCTGTAATCCTAGCACTTGGGAGGCAGAGGCAGGCAGACTCTGAGTTCATGGCCAGCCTGGTCTATAAAGAGAGTTCCAGGATAACCAGGGCTACACAGGGAAACCTTGTCTCAAAAAATTTATTTTCTTAAAAAAATAAAGGTAAATATTATTTGTTACACACCTGGGATTAGTAAATCTTGACTTGAGATGTTGTATTTATTGTGCTATTAGAGTCAACAGTAGTCCAGTATAGATATATACATAACTCTGCTGTGTTAGTTACCTTTCTCTTCCTTGTGACAAAATATCTAACATAAAGTAATTCATTTATTTTGGCCATGGAGTAAGAGAGGCAGTGCATCATACTGGGTAAGGCATGCTTGACTCCTAGTAGGCGCATATGGCTGAGATTCCGCACATCTCCATGGACCAGGAAGCAGAAACTGAATGGAATGTGGGACAGGCTATAAACTTTAAGACCCACCCCAAGCAACCCACTTCCTCCAGTGAGGCTTCAGCCCCAAAGGTTCCACAATTTTAGCACCACCAGCTTGGGTTCAAGTACACGTGAGCCTATGAAGAACATTTCGCATTCAAACCAGAAAAACTACTCACATTTTACACAGGAAAAGTTAGTATTCTCCATGGGCACAACTTAGTCAATATCCAGCCAGTAAAGAACAGTCAAGCCTGCATGTAGCTGATTCATGGCAATGCCCTCAACCTTGGCAGAAGGCTTTCTCCTTCTGCTTCCTTCAAACACAAGTGTCCAAAGGCCTGTCTCTTCTAGCCCAGAGCTCAAATTTCATAGCTCCCATGAGAAGTCCAAAGCATGGAAGGATATTGATTAAGACCAAACAGAATGATAGAATACATAGAGAAGTGCAGAGCTGTTCCCTGATACCAAGCCCAGGGAAGATTATTTTTAGATGAATATAGTGCTGAAGGCAGCAAGTTTGTGTATATAAAGCTAAGCTCTGTGTCTTTCACAAACCTGAATCAGACAATAAGATTCAGAAACATATTCATGCGGAGAAATAATATTTTCTAAGGAATGCTGAAAGGGTTACCTGCAGGGTCAGGACATGATAGAAAAAAAAGACCACAGATAAAGAAGCTCAGGACCGTCATACCTCTCTGTCAGTTGCAAGGTGCCAGGACCTCGAGACAATGCACAATGCCCTAGTTTAACTTCCTTCTGTCTTTAAAAGTAACTTTAGATTGATTGGATAACTGTCAAGACCCCAGTGCTCAGAAGCCGTGGGGCACTAGCTTCCTCTCTGACATTTAACACAGCTTTGTAGGAGGCTGACATCCTCCATCTCTTTGGACAACCAAGGAGGAAAACAGAAATCAACAAGAAACCTGCCCATGGGCTCCAAACATGTAATTACTTTTTCCCACAGGACTTGAGAACGATAAAGAAATACAAAATGTGAACCTCGGTAGTAGTTTACAGGAAAGGGTTGTTGTATACGAGAGAGGTTGAATTGTTCACCAACAGCCTTGGGTGCTTTCAGAGAACAAGAGGGGGCTATGGCAGCAGCATCTAAGAGGCAGCTTCTCATGACCTTAAACTCGGATGCTACTATGTAGCAGTTTGCTGGCACAACTGAGCATGCTCAGCTTATGGTTCTCAATGAACACTGTGTGTGTGTGCACATGGTATGGCTGCAATGCCCACTAAGGACCACAGTGGGAAGGTTCTCTACTGCATTCATTTCTGACTGACTATGAGTTCACTGACCACTGAGATAGTTATCTGTAAAACAGTCCCCTCAAACCTGGCATGGTAGCACAGGCCTATAGTCCCACTACTCAGAAGATGGAGACAAGAGGTCATCCTCGGCTACATAGTGAGTTCACATAAAAAAAAATCTGCCCCCTCCCCCGCCCCCGCAATGCACTAAACAAAGCCAATGTCACTAAGTTTAAGCTGTTTTCCTTTGCCCAAATCTTCAAGCACCACCCACCACCCTTTCTAGAAAGTCCTCAAGCTCCAGCAGTCACCCCCACATTCTCCTTTACTTTTCTCCCCACACAACCAAATCAGGAAGGCACAAGGCTTCTTCTGCAAGGCAGATATGTGCTTTAAAAGTCTGCCTGGTCCTGAATTTGGATCTCAGCCTTAAAGAAAAAAAAAAACAGATAAACTGAGGAAAGTATGGAGGGAGCTAAAACTGGATCCTTGGATCCCAGTATACACCACTACCATCAGAACCACCCATCATTCAATGTGAGCCTTAGTGTCAAAATTATTATAATGTGCAGGGCATTGGTGTCACATACCTTTAATCGCAGCACTGGGGAGGTAAAGGCAGATGGATCCCTATGAGTTAGAGGCTGACCTAGTTTGCATAGTGAATTTCAGGGCAGCCAAGGCTATAGGGTAAGACCCTCTCTGTCATATATATATATATATATATATATATATATATATATATATATATATATATATATATAATGAATACTAGATGTATTTGTTTTGTTTCCTGTTGCCATGATAAAATACTCTGACAGAAGCAACTTAATGGAGGAAGGGTTTATTTATATCACAATTCCAGGTTACAGCCCATCATTACAGGAGAGCCAAAGTAGCTGGAATTTGAAACAGCTAGTCACATTACTTCCTCGGTCAAGAGCAGAAACTAATGAATGCTTTGAATGGTAGTTCTCAGCTCACTTTCTCCATTCTAATATAGTTAGCATCCCTTGCCTAAAGAATGGAGTCATGCCGGGCGGTGGTGGCGCACGCCTTTAATCCCAGCACTCGGGAGGCAGAGGCAGGCGGATCTCCGTGAGTTCGAGGCCAGCCTGGGCTACCAAGTGAGTTCCAGGAAAGGCGCAAAGCTACACAGGGAAACCCTGTCTCGAAAAACCAAAAAAAAAAAAAAAAAAAAAAGAATGGAGTCACCCACAGGGGGCAGATCTTCCTGCCTTAATTGATGTAGTCAAGATAGTCTCCCACAGACATGCTAGAAGGCCAACTAGTTCTAAAGGATCCCTCATTGAGATTTTCTTCCAGGTGATTTGAGATTGTGTGGAGTTGATTGAAAGAGAGAGATGTAATCATTTGGTTGGTTTTGTTGTTATTTGTTAAGACAGGATTTCTTGTATCCCAGACTTGCTGGGAACTTGATGTGTATCAGAAGATGTCATTGAACTTCTGATCCTCCTGCCTCCACCTCCCCCATATGCTAGATAAACATTACACTCAGTTTATTCAGTGCTGGGAAAGAACCAGGGCCTCATGTATTCTAGATGAGAAGTTTTACAACTAATCTATATCACAATCCCTTGCCTAACTCACTGTGAAATATTTTACAAACCCTGAGGTGTGGTGATATATTGTGTACCCTAAAAAACTTATCTGGGCATCAGAGAACAGATCCAGCCACTAGATTAGACATAGAGGCCAGACAGTGGTGGCACACACCCTTGACTTGATCCTATCACTCAGGAGGCAGAGATCCGTCTAGATCTCTGTAAGTTCAAGGCCACACTGGAAACAGAGCCAGGCAGTGGTGGCACATGTCTTTATTTTATTTTATATTTTATTTTATTTTATTTTATTTTATTTTATTTTATTTTATTTTATTTTATTTTGAGACAGGGTTTCTCTGTGTAGCTTTGCACCTTTCCTGGAACTCACTCTGTAGCCCAGGCTGGCATTGAACTCACAGAGATGCACCTGCCTCTGCCTCCTGAGTGCTGGGATTAAAGGATTAATCCCGGTACTGAGAAGCATGCACACCTTTAATCCCAGGAAGTGGTGTCAGGGCAGAGAAAGGCATATAAGGTGTGAGGAAACAGAAACACTCACTCTTGAGGCTGAGGATTTCATAGAGGTAAGAATGTGGCTGGCTTGTTCTGTTTCTCTGATCTTTCAGCTTTCACCCCAATATCTGGCTCCAGGTTTTATCTTTTTTTTTAATAAGACCTTTTAAGATTTGTATTATACCGAGGTCAAGTTCCCTTGTAGCCAAGCCTAGGGAAAGGATGGAGGACTCCCGAGGAACGGAAAGGATTCAGCAAGCCAACATTCAGAGGGACTCTCAGGAGCTGAATAAGGATGAGTGATGGCTGAACCTCACTCTGGCCTGACCTGCAGCACAGACCCTTAAAGAGGACTACAGGGAAACATCTATGAGCTACCACCCCCTGGCATAAGAGATGTGGGGGATGCCACCAGGGTGGTACATGTTAGTGTGCACTAGAAAGAACAACAGAAGATTAACTGAAAGTGTAGGCAGACTTGTGGAGAAGATGGAGTAAAGAGTTAGGGTCCCAGAGACCCAGGGCAATGTCAGAAAACAAGTCAAGAATTCTTTCCCACTTCCCACTTCAGCCTCGCCACTAGAGAAGAAACAGTCTTGCCAGCATTGAGCATAATTAGTCCCTCCAGGAGAGCATTAAACCCACTTAACCCTGGGCCTGTGGCTTCCTTAGTAAAGTTTTTCTTTAAGTGGGGCTGCAGAATCAACCACTAGAGAAGCCTCCAAGGCTTAGCCTATACTCCTTCCTAAGGAGAACACCTTAGACCCCAACTCACCACCCAGGGATTTCCTCCCTCCCCCAAGTCCCAAAGCTTGTAATCTGTGCCCATTTCAGTGTTTTGTTACATTTCATCAACTATTACCTCTTCATTCACTTATTTCTTCACCAGCTCAAACCGTAATATCTTGTTAAAGAGGGACTGTCTACATTTCTTTTCTGCTTTCCTCCTCTTCCTCCTCCTCCTCCTCTTCTCGGGTGTTTGGCATATAATCATAGATGGGTTTTTGGCTCTTCAGTAGTTAGAGTGCCAGTGGTTTCAAGTAGTGGGAAAGAGAATAGAATCTATGCAGACAACAAGAACTTGAAGTCACTTCCAACACTTGGTTTAGGGCTCAGGATACATTGCATTCTCTTCAGAGCAAACCCTTTGGGGCAGGCATGTGTGTGTGTGTGTGTGTGTGTGTGTGTGTGTGTGTGTGTGTGTGTGTGTGTGTGTGTGTGTACAGGCATGTGGAGCCCCGCTGTCAATAGTGGATGTCTTCCTCAATTTTGTTTTTCATCTTTTTTTTTTTTTCTGAGACAGGGTCTCTCAATGAACTAGAGCTCACCAATTCAGGTAGACTGGCTGGTCCCCAAACTACAAGAAATTCTGTCTCTGCCCATCACTGGAATTGTAGGCAGTATGGCCACATCCAACTTTTCCAAGTGGGTTCTGGAGATCCAAACTCAGGTCTTCATGTTTACCCAGCCAGCACTTTACCAACTGAGCCATCTGTCCAGCTCAGGTACTTAGGATTTCTAACGGGTTTCTTTCACATTTAGGAGCCATTCTTCAGTTAACAGTGGTTTGTTGTCTTAGGTACTTAAAGATATACAAGTTGAGGTTCATTTTTTGCCATGGCTCTCAAGATCCTAATGGGTGAATGCCACAGTCTCAGTGCACAAGGAGTTTATTATCTAAAGAGAAAAGAATGAGCACTTGTGTACAATCCTGAGGAGGAAACAGATCAAGAAGTCTCATCTCTTCAGGGTCACGTGGCCCCATATTTATACGTTTGGAAGGTAAGAGGCAAGAAGTTGGCAGCTTTCCGGGTAGGTTATGGTCATTCACATAAATCGAAAATACCCTGCAGGGAGGCAGGACAGATGAAAGCCTGTCTGTTAGTTTCTGGTGCAGGCCTTCACACAGGTCACATGGTAAGGATTAATATTGTTTGTTGAGTGCTAGCAATGTGCCAGACATACGACACCATCCCTTCCTGAGAGCAGCAGACAGATGAACGATTCAAACACAAAATGGGTCAGCACACAGGATGGGTCAGTCTCAGAGGTGAGCAACTTCAGCGTGTGGCAGCTTCTACTGTTAGCTTGATTGTCAGGTTTGGGGGTGTTTTGCATTTTTTTTTCAAAACAAACAACCAAAAAAAAACAATAATAAACTTGCCATGATGCTCTGGGAGGGGAAAAGGCCTCTTCTCCTCTCTTCTGTGCTGGGCATTCACTCATCTGCCCTGCGATTGTGCCTATAGCATAGCTTACCAGCTTGCCAGCCACCTTCCTCTAAGCCCTAAAGCAAAGCTGCCCCCAAGATCCTGCTTTTCATACATTCCCACAGTTGTGTTAAGTAAAAAAGTGATTGCAGGTGCCTGGGTGTTTATCCTCATTTTGCCTCAAATGACATTCATTCATTTTCGCCCGAGGCATACCTCAAGCTAGATTCATTTCAAGTGAATGGGGATTTAAAAAAAAAAAAAAAAAAAAAAAAAACTACAGAGGTGATTTTGTGTTTCTAGCCCCACAGTTCTGTGGCTGCCTTCTGATTTAGGGCACTCATGCCTGACCCAGACTAACCCTATACCCATCTTCAAAAGGGTCCCCTGTGGCTTGTGCTACGTTAAGACTGTGGAATCACTGCAAATTTCCTGGTAACAGAGATGGCCAAGAAGAGTGAAAACTTAGTATGATAATGGTATTTATTTAAGACTAGAATGTGTCATATGAAGATGGATTCTTAGACTGAAAGATTGCAGGCTGCCTGGACCCACCATAGCTGTGCGGTGACTAAGCTGGAACCCACCGTAGCTGCGAAATGACTGTGTTGTGTTCTTTGTGGCACTATAACAGACTTGAATCAGAAGCCACACCTGTTTCCCCTTCTCTTGGCCTTCCTTTTGGTCAGATCCTTTGTACTGTGTCCCTGTTACCTTGTGACTCATAAACTACTGAACCTAAATGGTTCTCTTGCCTTTGACCTTGTATAAGTACCTTAACTTACAAAGGAATTTCCTTGCCTCAAGGCATAAACAGACATTTACACCGATTGGTCAGAAGTGAGGGATGCCCTATGAATATTAACTAGATCTAAGAATAAAACAGCTGGAGCAGTGGTAGGCACGCCTTTAATCCCAGCACTCAAGAGGCAGAGACAGGCAGAGCTCTGTGAGTTCGAGGCCGGCTTGGTCTACAGAGCAAGTTCCAGGGCAGGCTGCAAAGCTGCACAGAGAAACCCTGTCTTGAAAAAATCAAAATAAAATAAAACAAAGTCTTGGGTCATGGCTATGCCCATACCTATATCTACTCTTTCTATTTCTAGCTGATTAATTTAGACAATTGAGTGGACTGAATTCTGAAAATAGATAGTAAGATATGAGGCTGGGGAAATGGCTCAGTCTGTGTTTGCTGCACAAGGACCTACGTTCAGATCCAGCACCCACATAAAGCCAGGCACAGTGCTGGGGAAGCAGACACAAGCTGATCCCTGAGGCTTACTGACCAGCTAGTCTATCTAAATCAACAAGTTCTAGCTAAATATGAGAGACCCTGTCTCAAGAAAACAAGGAAGAAGGTATCTGGAGGAATTTAAGCTGACCTTTAGCACTTGCATGCACACATGTGCACACACAGACACGGGGCCGAGGAGGGGCCTGTGAAAGGGCAGTGGGTTGTTGTTCTGATAAACATGCTGGAGTGACCAAAAGCTCAGTTCTGCCACAGCTGCTGGTGACTCTTGGATCAATGGAGACTTACCATAAAGGTGAGGCTAGTGTCCTTGGCGTCTCTGATCTGAAACTGTCTGTTAACAACAAATCAAGACGTGGTTCACATGTAGCAGCATAGAGCCTTATAAATAATCATTTTGTGTGTGTGAATCAGAAGTTCTAACAACATTTAAATTCTGTCTTGGGACCCTCAAGGCCCCATGTTCATTGGCAAACAAGCATGTGCCAATTGTAACCTGGGACTCCCATGTTCTGCAGCTGATCACAACACTAATCCTACCCAACAGATAGAGCAACATGACAAGGTCAGGAATTGGCACTTTCCCATGGACAGTGGGACATCTGCTCCCTCCGTGGGTAAGAGAGCCCCAAACCAAAGTCAGCTCCACAGAGGAGTAACTAAGGCAGAATGGCTTCTTCAGAGCAGCTGAGAAATGGCGGGATGCAGCACAGATCCTGTCTTGAGGCAGGCTTCCTCGATCCATATTCATCTGCAATCAACTTTCATAAAGAAAAACAGAATAATGGTAAACATTACACTTGTGAAAACGTCCAAATATCAGCAGGCAGTATAAAAATCAGAATATAACATTCTGACAGCCTGCAGTCAGGCTAGACTGTGGGATATTTTTAGCATCATGCTTATTTTTTTTTAAGTAATCTACATGCTGTGATAGATGTCATGAGCAGACCTCAAATATCAGCAGGCTCCGAGTCCCTCAGAGCACAAAGCCACCTGCACAAAACACTGTTTTCCGCAAAGTTTCTCTTGTTCAGCTTTAAAGTTTTTAGAGCTTTTAAAGTTTTGCAGAACAACTCTCCAAGTTCTTTTTTTTTTCCTTTCTAAAATTTATACACAACCAAGAACTAGGAGATGACTCTGCTTGAACATACTTGTAGCGTGCTCCTACTGGGTAGGGACAGCTGTCCATGGGATGCTCAGATCTTGACTAAAGTCACTGGCACAGTGATGATATGGTAGGAGCTGCAGAGACAGGAAGTAAAGCACTTGCTGCATAAGCATGGGGGACCTGAGTTTGAACCCCAGTAGCCCCTCCAAAATATGCCAAGCATGGTGATGTGTCCTTACAATGCCAGCACCAGGACACACAGACACCAGGATCCCAGCCTAGCCTAGCCTAATCGTGAGTCTTAGGTCCCAATGAGAGACCCTGTCTCAAACAAAAGATAGATGCTCCTGAGAAATGATCCCTGAGGGTGACCTCTGGACTCCATGTGCACACACACAAATGTACACACAAGCATACATGTGTACCCATGCATAAGTACACACACACACACACACACACACACACACACACACACACACACAGTTAGAATGTTAGAATGATGCAGAAAGTAAGATCCACTGGGAACATAGCCATGAGAAAGGAAGCTTCCTAAATCCTACTTGGCAAAATCATTCCTTCTTGGAAGCCCTTTAGCAGATCTGTGTTGTTTTCAGATGATGCTGAGACCTCAGAAGGCAGGAGTGAGGTGGAGTGCACAGGTCACTGCCACTCCGGTCTTTTCACTGCCCCCCAAAAGAACCTCCAGCCCCAGGCACACTCCTGCCAGGCTTTCCCACTTCTCTGCAGGTGCCCTGAACCTCCATATCCCCAGCTTTCCTCTCAGAGCCAGTAATTAGTTCCTTCTGGTCCATATCCAGCCCCTCCCTCTCCTCCAGCTCTCCTCACAGTGCCTGAGCATGAGATCAGGATCCACACCCCTTTCATTGGACTGTCTCTGGAAATTTCTTGAACTCGTCATTCATGAGGACTGTCATAATTTTTAACACCCCAAGACTAAGCATTTGACAACCATCCTCTTAGTTTATCCTCACAGGAACCCTTAGAATTATGTTTTATCCCATTTTATAGCTGAGGAACTGAGCCTCAAGAAGGCAAGGGGGCTTCCCAGGTTCCCGATACTGCATGATGGAATTGGTTTTGAACTTAGTGTGAACTTTACTCTGTGTAAGAGTCATTTTCATAACTTCTTACACCTTTAGTTTACTTTTAGATACATTTTTATGTATGCTTTCATTTGCACATACACACACACACACACACACACACACACACACACACACACACACATTTATGTGCATATGCCCCTGGTTCAGCAACTGACTAAGGGTAAGGTCCGTCTGTTGCAATTTTTGTCTTTATGTCAAGGAAAATGCTCAAAAGGGAGTGGTGGCCAATTCTATCATTTGACCAATATATTTTCATGACACCTTGTAAAAAGTATTGTGTCTCATGAGGCAGTAAGGACACTGATGTCATACATGTGATTCCAGCCCATGGGGACCAATGTGTCTGACAGCCGATAACTGCCTCAGAACTGAGCAGTCTGCAGCAGGGTCTGGCCAACATTTTCTGTAAAAGGCAAGAGAGGAAGTATTTTAGGATGTGCCATCATCTCGTCTTGGATACAAAATTTAGCTGTGTTTCAGTGAAAAAAATGACTCCAGTAAACATCTGAACACATGGGCTTCCCATGTCTTAAGAAACTGTGTATGGGTAGTCAAGGTGAACATTCACATATTGAACATGTATCTCAAAATGCTATTCTTTTTACTTTACTCTCAACCATTTAAAGACATAAAAGTCATTCTCAACTAGCTGGTCATTGAGAAACAAAATAAAGTTTCATGCTGGATTTGGTCCACAGCCAACCCCTATTCTGTAGAATTGTAGAAAAACCTAGACCTAACTGATCCAGGTCTCAAATTGACCATGATGGCTATGCCTTTAAACTAATGTTATGCAGACATCATTGGCTTGTGTCCATCATGCCAAAGTATTGGTCTTCCTATTTTGATTTCTGATGTATGATGTCAAAAAGATGAGTAACCACAGGTCAATATTAGATGGGATAGTTAACATTTCTCTATATAGCACTTTATGTTGTTTCTTGTTAGACATAGTCAAAGGTTTGGCCAAGACACAGTCCTATTGACGACCAAATGGCTTCACACATCCCAGTCAGGTCCCACAGCCATCTGGCCCTGTGTTTTCTGAGTTACCTGGTGAGCAGTTCAGCAGTTGTCTTACACTGCCCCGCTTGGCTTTTGAAAGTGATGCCACATGAACTGTGGGTGGTGGTGTATCAATGATACACGCTAACAAGACTTTATCATTTAGAAATAGGATAAAAACGAAGGATAGGTGTCCCTCATCTCCTAGTAACACAATGAGATCACTGAAAAGGAAACTGGATATCCAACCGACTCTAACTAACACACTCACTCTCACTCTCTGTCTGTCTCTTTCTGTCACTGTCTCTCTCTGTCTCTCTCTCTGCCCCTCTCCCTCCTTCCTCTCCCCCCTCTCCCTGTCTCTATCTCTGTGTCTCTCTCTCCCTCTGTGTCTCTCTCTCTGTGTCTCCCTATGTCTCTCTCCCTCCCTCCCTCTCCCCCCCACCCCGCCCCCATTCTATAAAACCTGTGGAGCAGATGGCATGCATAGTTACATCTCCACTCTGCGTGAGAGGAGCCTCCACTAAGCCACTGACCACTATTTCCAGTCTCAAATATACATTCTGGGAAAGAGAATGCCATCGATCAGTACTGAGCACTCTGTCCAGGCGGTATCAAGATGGGAGTCCACAGCAAACCCAGAAAGCCAGAGGAGTTCTGTGGTGGCTGTTATACAGTTAGCTCCCTTGGGTTCCTGTGGTGCTCAGTGCAACACCCTAGCTTTTTTACCTGCTTTACTTACTGGCTCGCCAAAGCGCTTGCACAAGGCAGGAGCATTTGCAAGAAGTCATCTGCTTATTGAACAGCCCTCAGGAGAAGACATAAATGTCATTTTGTTGTCCCATTCTGTGAGTCACAGTTGGCATCTTAACATGGAGAGCAAGTGTAAAATGTCTGGGAAATTTCTGCGTTAAAAGGCTTGCTGGAAATGAAGCACGTTTAATTGAAATTGCCGGGGCTCACTGGCTGAAACACAAACAGCAAAAGCCACCGTCCTAACTTGGAGTCTTAATCTATAAAAGGCACTCACAAAAAATTCAGGTCCTGGTGACAGATTCTATCATAGTCTCTTCTCCTGAACATAATGGACAGCTTTAGATTTTGAAATGTCAAAGCATTTTCCCTTCAGATTCTACAGTAAGCTACATACTTCAGAGGTGCCACTGTCCCATTTTCCAGAAGAATACAATTAATTGCTTTCAACTCCATAGTAAATAAACTCTAATTGATGAATAGCAGCATCAGCTCAACTGTTAACGCCTGGTGTGTGGCAGATCTGTTTCTAATTTCCCAGACTCCCGCAGAAGAGTGAGATGTCTCCATTTTCCTGATGAATAGATTGGAGCTAAGAACCACAAGTTGAATTTCTTAACACCACACAGAAAATTCAAACCCAGGGATGGACTGGCTACTTCATGCCTCCTTCCATGAGCAGAAAAAAGATTTCCAGACTTTTTTTTAAACAAAAACTAATAAATGATGACTCTTTTTGATGTTCAGTAGATAAATGTATCTTTGCATTATTAAGTATTTAGAATACATATATAATACTTCATATATGTCTGTGTGTGTTCATGCATGTGCCAGTACAGATGTATGTGGAGAGCATGTGTACAAGTGTGTGCTTGTGGAGGACAGAGAATATCTTCGGGTGTCATTCCTCAGAAGTTGTCTACCTTGTTTTTTGATGCAGGGTTTCTTATTGGTGTCTGAGGCTCACTAGTTAGGCTACACTTGCTGGCCAGGGAGCCACATGCCTGCCTCCACTTCCTCAGCACTGAGATTCTAAGCATGTGCCACCACACCTAGCTTTTCTGCACGGTTTTTGAGACTTGATCTCAGGTCCTCATGCTTACAGAGCAAGCACTTTACCAACTGGCCTATCTCCCTAGCCCCTATAAAATGTCTTATATAAGCCGGGCGTGGTGGCGCACGCCTTTAATCCCAGCACTCGGGAGACAGAGCCAGGCGGATCTTTGTGAGTTCGAGGCCAGCCTGGGCTACCAAGTGAGCTCCAGGAAAGGCGCAAAGCTACACAGAGAAACCCTGTCTCGAAAAAACCAAAAAAAAAAAAAAAAAATGTCTTATATATGTACATACTCATATTTGTGTATACAGGTATACACACATGTGTATAACTTGATTATATCTGATCCTGACTCTGCCACATTGCTTGTCAGACATGAGGGATGGGAGAAGGGGATGCAGAGGCCCAGCTTCAGCCACAGGAACTCAGGAAGCTGGCAGATTAGTCCATTCAAGTGCAGCGCAGTGCAGCATTGCCACACGAGGGTACCAGTAGCGCCTCCTGGGGTTGCTCAGATAGCCATGAAAGAAGAGGAGGGATGTTTGGGGGGAGAGAGTGGCATTTGTCGAGGGAACACACAGGGAATGAAACCAGACTCCCGCACCCTAAAAGGTCTCAAACACTTGTGTACTGAAAGCACAGGAAAGCTGCCTGCAGCACCTCTGCCTGGCAATCACCCTCAGATCTTTGGATTGAGCAGATCCAGTGCCCAGAATGCTCTCAGGTGGTGTGGGTACCGCTGTCCCACCTAGGCAGCGCTGCCTGGAACATCCCAGGGGGAGTCACTTCATGAGGTCTCCTGAACAGGCTGTCCTATCCAGGTTGGACCAATTGGAGCCATGTGCCATCTCAGAAACCACCTTTGCATTGCTTCTATTTGCTAAGCTATCTGGGAATCTGTAAGGCTTATTTGACTTGAAAATCCCCCAGGCAAAGAAGTCAGGGATTGTTAAATTAAGGATGAAGCTCCCCAGTGAATTGGCTGAGCCAAACACAGGGCACAGGTCTGTCCCCAGCAGTGAGTAGGCTCAGCTCTGGAGTGCTCTAGGTGAAAAAGCCAGGATTAATGAAGGAGAAGGAAGAGACCAGTGCCTGCCTTCTGACCCTCCTGTCCTCTTAAGGTGTACTGGTGGACCCAGCAAAGCCAGTCCACCACACTTCCCCCAACACTCAGTGCTGTTCCCTGTCTCCGAACTCTGCATCCTGGAAAGACCCTCCTCCCCAGTTAGAGCGTCAACTGAGCATCTTTTGAACTCTATCAATTTTTGAGGACCATGGACAGTTTCAAACATCTGTCTGGTGCTATCTGTCTGCACTACAGCCTGTTGAGTTCACAGGAAGAGAATGAGGAAATTCTGGCTGCCCCCTGAGAAGGAAGAGCCCAAGCCATTCAGCAATAAGGACAGTGGTGAGTGCTGAATAAAAACTTGCCCCGCTCAGGACCAGAAGAGACTGTGCCACTGCTAAACCTGCCCCTGGTCAACCTAAGGAGAAGAAGTAAGAGGAGAAAGAAATGGCCAGAGAAATAGAACAAACTGACAACATGATTGAGGCTTCATCCACTGAACACCCGGGTCATCAGATAATCCATCATCAGCTCACACATCTCCTCAATCAAACTTGGACCAGTTTCCCGATCTGAAACCATCTCCAGCATCTCCGGCATTTACTTTAAGTTCCTCAGGGTTCCAAGCCCACTAGCTTGGAACTCACACGCAACCATCTGCTTCCTTTGCCCTTTGAGTAACTATTTCAAGTGAGTTGTTTAAGGCCAAGTTTTACACTAGAATTCTAACCGCTTCTCTTTTTTAACCTTTATTGTGTGTGAGTGTGTGTGCGCGGGCATGGGGGAGAGGCGGGAGGGGGTGGGCAGCATGGACACGCATGCTCAGGTATACCCATGTTACCAAGCACTCTTGAAGGTCAGAGGACAGTTTTCAGGAGTCAGTTCTGTCCTTCCATTGTTAAGTTCATTAGCTGACAGGCTTGCATGTTAACCACACTTATCCACTGAGCCATCTCTCTAGCCCCATACATTGTTTTTCCTAGAAGGACTAAGAACTGGGTCATTTATAATGTTCTAGACCTGTGGACATAGGGGGGGGAGCTGAAAAGGCCTGGCCTCATGCCCACAGGTGATCAGGGAGCTGGAAAATTATGACAGGCAGTTCAAGTGCAGTTAGGGGATTCAGAGACACCCAGTTCTGCAGAATTACAGCTGGAGAAGAGCCTGTGTCCTTCTGTGTCCTCATTTTACCCATGAGAACACTGCAGCCTACCAGGAACAGATAACTACTCGCCCCACATCGTATGCTAATGAGTGGCAGCTGCTTCAGCCTGCAAGCGATTGCTATTTGTCATGTCATTTTTATCTGGCTTTGAATGTAGAGTTTTTCTGGTGGTCACACTGATCATTTGACACAGGGTATTCTTCTCTGTGCCTCAGACACTGGGCTGGTCAGTCTTCTGCATCCCTGGGCTTAGCACTCCTACATTTAACCAACCACAGATGGAAACCACGCAAGATTTTTAAGCTCATTGATTTAGCAGGTATTCATTGTTCAAAATAATGGGTTTCACTATGACATTGGCACTCACGTGTGCCATGGACTTCCGTTATCTTCACCCTCTCTTGTTTCTCCACCCCACCACCACTTGTGCTGCTCCCCTTACTCTTCCACTTAAGTACTCTTACGACTTAAGTCCTCCTTTTATTTTCAAGTATTTCTTCCCCAAACTCTGGATCCTGCCTATGAGAGAAAGCACGCACTATGTGGCCCCCCATGCACATAATGAAGTGGCTGCTCAATAAAGCTGTGGAGGGCTGAAATAAAGACCCCCATATTTGATTTATGTTCTTGGGGACTCCTCAGGTCTGGGGCTTCTTTTAGCAGTCAGGGGATTCTCTCCAAGTTTCCTGAAGGATCATCTCAAGTCTAGTAGGTTAAGAAACACATCTGCAAGTTGTTCTTATGTGAGGAAGAGTCTTTACAACCATATTCCCCTGCGAGTTTCCACCCACAGACTAGGTTCTGTTGAAATGTGCAAAAGGCAGCATCCCCTCAGTGACTTTGCAGCATGATGCCTTTGCTCCTGGATTCGTGCCTATAAAATATGAAGCAATCTAGTTTATTCAGACAAATACTCCCCTGGGAGACCTAATGCCACTTCTTAACCCTTTAGTCCTTGAGTTAAATATCACTTCATTGCAGAGTCATCTTTGTCTAGTATTATATGAAGTAGTCCCACACACTATGTACCCACATTTGCACCAACTCTGCACCTTGATTATTTCTTTAGCAGCATCACAGTTAAGTCCACTTGTTTGGGTGGGCACTTTAAATTATCTTATCTAACAGAATGGAGTGTTTTCTTTGCTGGATCATCTTAAGAGTTCACAGAAGTCACTGTGGTTGTAACAAATATTTAAGCGAATGCCATTTGCACACTGTGAGCTGAGCATCCTAACAACTATCTTCCTCCCTTGCACCTTATCCATTCCACATGCACTTAGTCCTCTTTCTCCTTATCTTAAGGGTGAAGAAAGTAAAGCACACAGAGATGAAATGACTTGCCCCAAAGCACAGAACTACCATGTGTAATTTGAGCCCATGGAGTCTAGCTCTGGGTTCATGTTCAGATGTTATGCTGAACAAATTATATGCAGCAAATTAGTTCTTGTTTAAGCATATGAATGAGTTAACCGATTAAATCTGCTTCTCTGACACTTACGTTTTATGTTTGTGTAAGTATCCCCCACCTCTAATCTTCGTGTCTTTTAGGAATTTGTTGGGGAGAGGGTATTGAAAGTGTATGTCTTTTAAAAACATCTTTAATTTCAATTTTGAAAAAAAAAGGCACTTACCTACAGTTCTGAAGGAAATGTATTTATCATATGAAAAGATAAACTGCATCAACAAGCTCTCACTTATGGCGAAAGTTCTATTATCCAAAAGCTGGCACATTTGCATTTTTGTTATATTGACTGTAGTGGGTTGATATTCCAACCCTTAATCCTATGACCATATTGCAAAAAGAATCTGCAGATGTAATCAAATAAAGGAGCTTGAGACAAGATTATCCTGGATTATCCATGATGGCCCTAAACCCAATAGCAAGTGTCTCCATCAGATACACACAAAGAGGGGAGAGAGAGGAGGCAGTGTGCTCAGAGTCTGGGATTGGATTTAGTGGGGTCAGGCCACTGGAAACAGAACAAGCAGACTAGAAACCCTCCTAAGGTTTTTGGAGGAAGCATGGTCCTAGGAATCCTTTGATTTTGAACGTGTGACTGCCACAATTGTGAGAGAATAAATAAATACACATTTAACTGTTGATGGGGGAGAGAGAGATTTTCTTCAGTGGTATAAGCGCTGGTAAGGTTCACATGCTCCTTTAAACAACCCTAATGAAGCTCACTGAGTCACACACACACACACACACACACACACACACACACTCACACACACACACACACACACACCATGAAACTAGAAGGGGGTTACTTGGGAAGAAGAAAGGGATCAACAAGAGTGGTGGATACAAGAGAATAATGGGAGCGAATATAATAAAAATACATCAGGTACATGTATGAAAATTTCATAATGAGACCCATTATTATGTATAATATATGTCAATTTAAAAATACTCCTCAAAATCTCAGGATACCAAATTCTCAAAAAGTATGCATGGAGCATCCTTAAGTGGTAGATAGAAAAGTAAAGCCAAATGCTGAGTCTCCAATGGACATGGCATGACTTGCTGAACTACGCTATTGTTCCTGATTCTTACTTTCTGTTGACCTCCTAATATTCTGATTGCCTGCTCAGAATGTGATTGGTAAGAACTGGACTTGGGGGACAACTAGAAAGAATGCCTGAGAATAACCTGTAGGGAACATAGAAGAAATTCTAACAGGAACTTTCAAAGAAACAAATAATTAATACCCTAAACTGCCCAGTATATGAGTGTATCTGGATTCTGCTAAAGGTGAGATGGATGGGAGATTTCTTCAGATACAAATGGCTTGCCTCCATCCTCAAAATTTTGAATACAAGTCTATACTGTGGCCCTCAAATTTGCACATCTGAAAAATAACCACTTTATGATCATTGATACTAGGTAGTCCAGGCACCACTCTTCTGAATCAAGGTAGAGTGGTTGAGTTAATCTGTTAGCTTAGAGATGGTTGTCTGGATCATCCTTTTACCTTGTGAGTGATGTTACTCCACGGTTTTATTCTAAATATCTCTGTATTTTTTAGAAGCACAATATAAGCTTGTTTTATAACTCTAGTACCAAAAAATGACTTCCTACAAAAAGCTCTACAACAAGATGTTGTGCTTTAATCAAACACAGTGCACACCTTCACAGGGCTTCCCATGGACAAGGATGAAGTCATTAATCCTCTCTAAACTCATCACCTGCACTGGCTTTTTCTTAAGGGCCCCCACAGGGAATCATCAGCTCCCTAATAGGAGCCATCCTAGGAGAAGACAGTGACTCTCAGCTGAATAATTAACTAATCCAAGTTAACTGAGTTAACCTTTCTTCCTAGGTCATTCCCCTCATTTGATCTAATAGAAACAAACCCCTTCCTGATTCTTCACTAGCTTGTTGAGGAAGGCTGCTAACGAAGACATCCTCAATGATATTCCCAAATGCTCTCATCATTGTTTCTAAGTGACCAACCAAATTCCGTTAGAACATTTAAGCGTGGAAGCTGCTCTCCTCATTTTTTTATGATGTGTTATTAATATTTCAAGACACTGGAAGTCACATGGTGGTGGTATGTTTGAAACAGCAAAGCAGATGGGAATGGTTCCTCAATCCTGGAGCAGAACCCAGGCCTTGAACTGAAGTCTCTCTGATAGCCAAACCTTGATGCGACCAGAGAAGAAAAGGCTAGGGTTGTACTCAGCACAAAACAAATCTGAAGCCATGGTTTTCCAGCAGAAAGTGTCACCACCATTGGATAAAAGTCATACTAGAGGCCATATTACTTGTAGGTAGATTCCTCCAGCCCTGGTGGATATGTATTTTAATTTTAAAAAAATCACAGGGAAGAAAGAAATAGATGTTTCCATGGAGACCACTTCCCAGGACTGGCTCTCCTGCCTCATTATCATATCTGATTTAAGTATTTTCTGGAATCAGTTTGAATGTCATCTATGTACTTTCTTCCTTCAGTGGCCATGGATTGTATAACATCTGGCCAGAGGTTTTCTTAAATAAACTCTGTAATTATAAGCAGTCCTTTCAATTCCCACCCATCCACTCACATATGCATTACTTGTAGATTGATTATCACATGAGAATTCCATCAGCATTTACCTCTAGATCTCTAAGTATTTTAGGTTGGCTGAATCTATCCTTTCTTTGGGAATCAGAGTAGATAGCTAGAGCTGGACATGCTAATTACATTCCAGGAAACATGACTAGTATTGACTTGAGTTACCTAGTGCCAGATACAAACAGCAATCTTCCAGAAGCACTCCCCTACCACAGGATATTTTCTCAGTGACCTCTTCTTAATTATTCTTTATCATTGTTAGAAAAACTAACCCCATTCACGTTCTTTACTTGTCCTGATTTGTCCCCTTATCCCCATTTAACAACTACTTATGTGACAGAGTTCATTAATGTCCCCTTAGTTTACAATTGGACCCCTTCACCTGGGCTCCACAGTGATGCCAACTTGCTGGCAAAGAGAACCCACTCTCCTTTTTTCTCTTACCTCTGTCCTGGTTAAATATGATCATTTGATGGCATATAGTTGGAACCTGTGGGTTCACAAACTATCTTAAAAGCTAATTAAGCCTTCAGCAACCTACTTCATGGGAATTCATTTCACATCCCTTACTGCATCAGAAAACTCAGAATTCCATTTGCATCTGTTGGGATGTTTTGGAAAAGAATTTCATTACCTCTAGTTCAGAAACTCAAATACTCCTAGTTTCTTTGTTATACACACAACTTTTTTTAAACTTTCTATCTCTTAACTACAACTAGATCATCTAGATTTGTATTGGAACTTGGGAGAGGATTCACTGTTTAAGTAATAAAGCTGAAACTTCAAGTCCCCTCACAAGGGCTCTTGAGAGAGAAAAGAGTGATGGTATTTCATATTCATGATTTCATGTGCATTTTCTTAACCGAGCAGACAGCAAAATTACATAAGCTTCAGTCTCCACAAAGTCTGTATCTACCCCTGGTGGGAATATTTTGAAATACAAATTTTATTTAAAAACCTTTTATTGAAAAATCTGTGTTTTAGCTGGTCATGGTGGAGAATACCTGTAATCTGAGTATTTAGGAGGTGGAAGTAGGAAAACCAGAGTTCAAAACTACTCTTGGCTACATGGGAAGTTTGAGGCTGGCCTGTGATACATGACCAAGGGTTCAGGAGAGACATAGGAGAGAGAAGAAAAGAAGGGAGATTTATCATAGTTGAAAGGTTCTTGAAATGAGGCTCTAGGTGGTCAATGGAGACACAATGTGAGGCCAGTACTCCATTACAGTGAAAAATATACAGGATAGGGCAGATTTCTGTAGCCTGCCATCAATTCTGACACATTTATCAATGTCTTCACCAAGAATCTAGGGAGTTTACTACTTGCCTTCCCTAAATCTCAATGGTTTCCCACACTCAGATTTGTTGATTTGCCAGGATCAAGGGAAGGGAGCCACAATCTTAACACTGCTTCCTGATAAAGTCAGCTCAGAAGATTTTTTTCCATTCAGTCCTGAATGCTACTGATGGCTTGTGAAGACTGATTCAACCAGACTTGGCCAGTGGTGCCCAGCAGCGGGGCCTTTGTCATAGCCACTGTGAACTGCTGGCTGTAAGCTGGCCCACCCACTTGTTCAGTGTTCCAAAGGGTTCATGTTTTACCCAGTTGGTCCTGAGTGACCACTCCTAGCTGGGATGAGCTGAGCTTGTACACAAGCCCAGAACAGGAGCATACGCAGTTTGAAAGTGCAGACTGGCCAAAGAGCCAGGAGCACTGTGATGATGGCAGGGGTGTGAGTAATGCTTGCTTCCAGGAGTTTAAACTCAGACACCAACAGAAAGAAGAATGGACATGACCGGTACACAGTCTATGCATGCACAGAAGTAGTACAAGGGTAGTCTGTGCAACTCATGTGTGTTTCTAATTATAATTTTTAAAATAAGAATTTAGGGGATTCAGGAAGGGTCATGAGCTTTGAATTCTCTTGCGACACCTTGCCTGGTTCAGTCATCAGAAGGAAGAGCCAGATCAGCACTGGGTTAGAGCTGGCAGTGTACAAAGGTGAAAGTGAACAGGTGGTTGGTGACTACAAGGGAACCCATGGTCCTGTTGGTTTGAAGGGATTTAAAGGGACAGAGAAGGGCTTTGGGTTGTTAGTTTTAAGTATTCTTCTGTAATTTTATACACAAATGCAATGTATTTAGGTCATATTGACCCTCTGTAGCCCCTCCAACTCCTCACAGACCCCTCCATATCCCCCTCCCAATCTCATGTCTCTTCTCTTCTTTCTCCTCCTCCTCCTCCTCTTCCTCCTCCTCCTCCTTTATATTCCATGGAGTCCAGTTAGTTCTGCCCATGTGCACATGGGTATAGGGCGCCATCCACTGGATATAGGGCAATCTACTATGGGCCACAGACTGACTAAAACTGCCTTTCCCTCCTGCCATCAGCTGCCCACGAGGATGGAGAGAGGTTTAGGGTGGGAGTCTCAGCTAGGAGTGGGCCTCCTTAGCCCATTCACAGACAGTTTTGGTGACAGTTCAGAATCTGATACTCACAGTCCAGCCACTGCTACTTAACCAGCCAAAAGTGTCTTAAGCAAGCTGCTTCTTAGCCCCTCAGAGTCTTGGTTTCCTCACACATAAAATGTTGCATTCCAGAGATAATAAGGCTTTAGTCTGAAGAATTTAGGTGACATATACTGAGTAGCACATGGAAACACTTTTATTATATGGTAGGCAATATCGATTATTATAGCTGGGTGAGGTTATACAATCAGAAATGTAACAAGGCAATAAATAGCATGACACATGATAGTGCAGTCTCAAATGCACTATAACACATTAACACATTGAATCTGACATCAAAGGACTTAACATCTTTTCTTTTTTTTTCTTTTCTTTTTTTTTTTTTTTTTGGTTTTTCAACAGGGTTTTTCTGTATGTAGCCTTGACTGTCCTGAAACTCACTCTGTAGACCAGGCTAGCCTTGAACTCACAGAAACCTGACTGCCTCTGCCTCCCAAGTGCTAGGATTAAAGGTGTGTGCCACCACCGCCTGGCTTTAAAATCATTTTAATCTACAAGTTACCAATTGCCAAAAAATAAAATTCAATTCCTTCATAGAAGATTGGCCACTCTGCTGCTGCAGTATGTTAATTATACGCAATATCTGATGGATGCCATCTTCATCAAGACACAGTCGATAGGGGATGGAAAGATGCACTGGTAGCTAAGAGCATTTGCTACCCAAGCATGAGGACCTGAGTTCAAATCCCCAGTTCTCATGTAAAAGCCAAGCATAGCTAGCCACTCCTGTAACCCTTAAACTGCCCTGTGGCTGGAAGGAGACTGGAGGATCACTGGAAGTTACTGGTCAGGCAGTCTAGCTGAAATAGCAAGCTATTTCAGTAAAAGACACTCTCTTTAAAAAATAAAATAAAGTGGAGACTGATGGAAGAAAGCCCCTGACATGCTAGCCTCCATAAGCACATACATGGACAAGCATACCTGTGAGGGAACACACACATGTGCACATACAAAACATAAAAAATAATAGCAATGAAGATATAGTCTATAACAATATTTGACAGAGTTTTCATCACACCTAAGCCATTGAATTCTCTGCCTTGCATATACAGTTCCAGAAGAGAGAGAGGTGGGGCCTCAGAAGGTGAAGTTACCTGAGCAGGGAGCAGGTGCACACTGTGGCTTGCAGACTGCTGTGTCTAGGTCTGAAGCACATGCACCCCTTGTTACACGTAGATCCACGTGCCATATGCCTGGCCCTGATGGAACTCAGAGGGGGGAGGAATATACTATACAAACACATTTATCATGGCAGAATGCTCATGCACAGCTGGGGGAGGGGTGAGTCGTGTCAGTCAGAACGTGTGCAAATTGATGGAGACTTCTGAGGATAATTCTAGGCACCAAACCTCGGCATTCAGCGGCAGTTATTGCTTTCTGTTTGCTTAAATTAGGACTTCTTCTTTTTCAGCCTGGATGAATCTGTTTATATTGATTTCACACTTTTGGTATTTAATTTTTTTTTCAGTCTTATCCTTCTTGTGTTTTGGTTTTCTGTTTGTTTGTTTGACTGGTTCAACGTTCTTTCTTGCCTCTTTGTTCTGAGTCCCAGAGGGCCAGAATTCACACTAGCATGAGCTCTAGTTTCCAGTTGATACAGGAAATTCAAAACAAGAGGTCATTGTTTTCTAATATTTAATGGCACTGGCACTGCCAAAATATACATTTTATTATTATTTTATTTTGGTTCTCACAAATTTCTCTATTCTCATTTCCATAGATAGTATTTTCAGCAGTGAAACTCCCATCTTTAATGCTTACATATCAACTTTAAGGAATTTAATTTATGCTTTACATTTTAATCACAGTCTGCTCATGCCCTTGGTGTTTAATGAATGCAGCTGTAAGTTCCCGGTCCATCATCTGCTTCATCTGAATCCTTTCATATCTAGCCATATCTCTTGGATCTGCTGCTCAGTTGTGGAATGTGGAGCCAATGATTGGTTTCTGGTTCATTTAAACACAAGAATCTGATACATTAGGCTTCTATTCCCTACTAACACAGTAAGGATCTAGTGAGGAGCAAGTGTTCTGGAAACCAGCTATTTTATTTTTGGAAGGATTTTTGAGATTTGTGTTGGCCTCACTGATGCTGAGCTCTGCAACATTTCATTTAGAAGAGTTTTTAGCAAACACAGTCTCTCATGCACTCTGCTGCCCTGGAAATTCCACTTGAGCCAAGGACACGGTGTGCCAACTACTGAATCCTGGACAGTCCCTTGTTCCTTTCCAAACATGTGTGGCACTAAGGCTTATTTGCACTGAATAAGAACAATGTCTGTAACATACTGTTAAGTGGGAGAAAGAGAAAGTTAGGAAGCAAAACACTGTTGAGTGGTTAGGAGCAAAATCTTTGGTGAATTTGCCTTGAATGTGTGTGTGTGTGTGTGTGTATGTGTGTGTGTGTGTGTGTGTGTGTGTGTGTGTGTATACACGTATACTCACATAAGCTCGCACACATGCACCTCAAATCTTGTTTCTCAGGAGCTCTCTACCTTGTTTTTTTGAGACAGGGTCTCTCACTGACAAGGAACATGACAGATAGTCTAGACTGACTGGCCAGAGAGCCTCTGGAAGCCACCTGTCTCCACCTCCCCAGAACTGCGATTAAAAGCATACACTACCAAATCCAGATGTTTTACATAGATCCCAAGCATGGAACTCCGCTCTTTATATTTGCATGGGAAGCCTATGACGAGCTGAGCTCTCTCTCCAGCCCTTGAATCAACTATTCATTCTTTCTCTTAGGAGCCATGTGACCCTGGCCACCACTAGACTTCTCAATACCTCCATCTTCTCAAGTGACAATTAAGTAATTGACTCAATTCACAGTTTGGAGGCAAGGACTGAACGACTTAATACATATGGGTACAACAGTGCCTGACATAAAATAAGTGCTTAAAATACACACGTATAATTCTGCAGAAGACCACATTTTGGAAGGACACTCCATTCCCCTAACAAATATTTACTTATGAAGTAAACTGTTGTCCGTGGTTACCTCAGGGGCCTGGGAATGAGGGCCAGAGCAATAGGACTGGGCTCCTACTTTCTGCTTTATAAACACGTATTGTTTGAAATTTATGTTTGTTCATGACTGACGTGCTTGCTAGGGCAGAGGTCAGGCCTAGACTGAGGAGCCAGCCTGCCTGTGTGATGTCCTGGGTTCTGCATGTGTGTGTACACAACCTCAGCTATCCACCTTGGGTTTTGTTTTACTGTCTGTGCATGTGGGGGGGTGTAAAAGTGCTGCAGTATACAGGTGGAGACCAGAGAATAACTTCCAAGAGTTCTTTACTTCTACCTTGTGTTTTTTTTTTATTTCATTATGTTATGTGTAAACATGAGTACCAGGTTGTATGTGCCTGGTACCTCCAGTGTCCAGAAGAGTCACTGGACCCTATGGAACTGGAGTCTCAGACAGCTGTGAGCCACTGTGTTGGTACTCGATACTGAACCCAGGCCCCCTGAAAGAGCAGCAGGTACTCTTAACTGCTGGCTCATGTCTCCAGCCCCCCTACCTTGTTTTGAAGGCAGGGTCTCTTTGGTTATCTCTGCCCTTGCCCTGCATACAATGGTTTCCAGTTGATTCTCCTGACTCCTCCACCTCAGTTCTCACCTTAGGAGGGCTGGGGCAGGGGTTACAGGTTTAAACCGCTACATCTGGCTTTTTCACATGGTTCCCAGGAATCAAACTCAGGTTATCAGGGTTATACAGCAAATGCTTTCGCTTACAGAGCCATCTCACCAACCCCACCTTCTTTTTGACACACAGTCTCTCATTGGCCTAGAACTCATTGAGGTAAGGCAAGACTGGCAGCCAGGAAGCTCAAGGAATCCACCTCCCCAGAACTAGGGTGAAGAGTATGTGTAACCACACCTAGCTTTCCTTGCATGGTCCTGAAGAATACACGACCAGTCTTCAAGTTTGCAAGGCAAACATGTGACTAAGCTGCTTCCACACTCCCAGAGCTGATTCTTGAAGAGAATTGAAGTTTGCCACGTTAATGAGTACCAGGATATTTTCCAGATTTTTTTCCTGGCAAAGCAGAGTATTATGACATTTTCCTGAACCTCTTCTGTCTCTGTCTGTGCCAGGGTTTGTCCCTCGCAGCCTCATGGATGCTTGAAGCCAGACAGCTCTTTGTCCTGTGTCTGCAGCATCCCTACCATCTACCCACCAGATGCCAGGAACACATTCTCTTCAGGTTGTTACAGGAGTCACAGCTCCAGACATTGCCAAATGTCCCCCAGGGGAAAAGACTCCTGGAGCTTTTAGGCATCCCTTTAGACTCAACAAAAAGTGAGCTTTTGTAAGTCTTAGACAAGGCCATTCCATAACCAGTCAGGGAAGAGTATTCAATTTATCCCAACATTTTTAAGGAACTACTGTGGATCAGGCTCGCTATGCTGGGTGTTTTATAACATTTCTATCGGATCCTCAGGTATTATATTCTGCATTTTTCTATAAGAAGGAAGCAAGGTCAGAGGGCTCCATGACCTGCCAGGTGTTGGTGTTGGGGACATCTCCTGACTCTCAGGTGCTGTGGCAGGACTTCCTCTGTCTACCTCACACTGCTTCTGTTTTTTTTTTTTTTTTTCCAAACTTAGTGTGTGTACAAACATGTATCAGTTGGGATGTGGAAAAATATGGGAGTATTAATGGAAATCAGATATGTGGAACATGACTGGCAGCTATAAAGACAGATAGTCTGATAAGTATGGACCTTTGAAGAAGCATAAGGAGTCTAATGTGTTAGTCGCAATATTGTAAACAGTGGGCCAAATGAGTAGCCTTCACTAGGTGACCTTGTGTATTGACATATCCTAAATCTTCAGTCCAAACTGTAGAGATTTTTTTTTCACTAGAAGTTTTTTTCCTCCTGTTTTTATGTGTGCATATGTATTTTATATACATGGTTGTATATGTGTATGCATACATGCTCATGTTTGTGAGCGCAGGTGCACACGTTCCACGGGGCACATGTGGAGGTCAGAGGACAACCTCAGGTTTCAGTCCTCACCCTCTGCCTTGCTTGAGACAGAGTTCCTTGTGATTCTGCAACTGTGTATAATAAGCTAGCTGGCCAGTAAGCTTCCGGGGATTTTCCTGTCTGCCTCCCATCTTGTCTTTAGAAGAGCTAGAATTACAGGCATGCACTGTGGCACCCCCTTCTTACTTGGATTCTGAGGTATCCAAACTCAGCTCCTTGTGCTTGTGTGGCCATCACTTTACCCATGAGCCTCCTCTCAGCCCCCTAGGAGATCTTTAAGCAAAAGTATTCCCACGGTTGTGTAAGAGCAAGGGGTGTTTTCTCAAAGTGTGATTTCTCTTCCACCACAAAAGCATGGCAGCCAGACCAAATGACACTGAATGACCTTCAGAATGCAGAAAGACAGTGAGTGAGTCTTAGATTTTAAAGATTTTTCTCTCCTCCAAGAACATGCTGGGGACAGTGCACTAACCCTCTCTGGGTCTTACTAATATTTAAAAAGAACTACTCGGGTTTGCTTTTTACTTCATTCCGTTTCTGTAAAGAGACGAATAAAAAAATGTTAGGCTGGAAAGGTGCTCCTGGATATCCACAGTCATCCAACTTAGATGTTTGTTTTTAAGGTAAACTATGTAACTTCATGAGCCGATGCCAGGCCTCAGCGGTACTGACGTGAGGCCTTTTCCAAGCATCTTACATCTTTGTTGTCACGTCGAATAAAAGCTTATGAAAGGCAGCAACCAGGGAGGCAGTCTGATACATCGTCTTTTTGAAAACAAGCTTTCTCCTTTTTAAGTGGAATTTTATCCCCCTTTTGGCATTCGGAAATGTTTTGTTCACAACAAGAACCGTTGTACCATATTAGGCAACATCTCTCCTCCTCACAGCTGGAAATGAATACGAGGGCTAAGTTCACAAGTTTGATTCCCTTTAAAGACATGTTTGATTGCAAAGCCCTGTCCACCCTGTTTGATATCCTCCTCCGCCCGCATGACTGAACTAAGCTCGGGGACAGCCTGCTTCCTAGGCATCTTCTAACACAGAGGTTGTTCTTTGGGTCAACTTTGCCACCTAGTGGCCTGATATGATCTTCCCATTCATGAAGACATAGCTGTGGAGTGCTGTCATGAACTATGACAGAAAACAGACACTCATGTCCAAAGCAGAGACCCAAAACAAGCCCTGAAAATGTTGTATTCTAAAAAAGAAGAAAGGCTAGGTAGCCGGTCTTTCAAAAACATGGTTGCAGACTGCTAAGGTTCCCATGATCATGATAAGAAAAAGAATAATGAACATGGAAGGAGAACTAGAGGCTGGAGAGATGGCTTGTGGATAAGGGCAGTTGTTGCTCTAGCTCAGGACCTGGGTTCGATTCCCAGCATCTATGTGTTGACTCACAGCCATCTGTAACTCCACTTCCAGGGGATCCGATACCTTCATCTCACCCCCATGGATGCCAAGCACACAGATCACGCACATACACACAAGCAAGACACACAAATGGAAACAAGTTCAGTAAAAAAAAAATTCTAAAGAAATAGAATTAATCTAGACTTCTAGGGAGCAGGAAGTAATCTAGACTTTCCAATTAGTTTACAATTTTAAAAACTGAGAATTTTGTCTCACTTTTCAGAATAGATCCTAGGAGTGTGGTGTTTTGCAGACAAGCAGAATAAAAGGAACTAACAGAAAATAACTGACATGAGCCTTATTTCTAAATTTCTTACATTCTTTCATACCTAATTGGTTAACTGAACAAATCCAGTTGTTTTTAATTTACATAATAAGATATGACTGTCTACAGGAAAGGGTTTCTTGTTGCCTGCATGAGTCTCTGAATTTTAAAAAGTTTTTTTTTTTTTTATTTCTTCACTCTCAGTTATGGAAGCACAGAGGCAGGGACTTCCTGGATTCCATAGACCAATCACAGCGGCTTACAGCCAGACGTGGTTTTAATGAGATGTTCTGATGCTGGCTATAACCAAATTAATTTTTCTTTACTTCCAATCGATTTTCACTTTTTAAAAACAAATTTCAAGAGCCAGTGGGATGGATGTAAAGGCACTTGGTTCCAAGCTTTATAGCCTGAGTTAGATTCCCAGGACCCTCATGGTAGAAAGAGAGAACCAACTCCCCCAAGTTGTTCTCTGACCTCCACACATGCACCATGGCATATGTACCCACAACACATATATCACACATACAAGAATAATAATAAATAATAAACAACTGTAATAAAAAAATTTAAACAATTCCTTTTTGTATAGTTGACATTCACAACATATTAAGAGAGTGAATGGTTTCTATAGTGACACGAATTTATATATGTTACTGCAGATTATTACATGTGTGGTAAGAGCTGCTCAAGTCCACTTGTTTTAACAAAAATTTCTAATACAATTTTTTAACTATAATCCTCAAGTTAAATGTTAGATATCAAAACTAGTCTAGACTATCCACTTGCTACTTTAACCAAATAGATTAATCAAGAACCATTAGTTGTGGGTAATCAAAGCCTTCCTTCAATCGCTCAAGAAACAAAGGGAACTTTTGGTTATATAACCAAGGTCAAGGCAGTTCTGTTAACTTAGGAATAACTATATCTAGTTTTGATATAGTTATATATCAGACTGTATCTGTCTCTTAGGATCCCATTCCATCTTGCTCCTGCCCCCCATCTTTCCTTTGCCTTCACTTATAGCTCAGATTTTGCATACAGATACACAGGTGGTAAGCAGAATCCAGCACCCCCAAAGATGATAGACTTTCTCTTTTTCCAGCATCCACATGAATTCACCAAACTGATCATCTTTGCTTGTATATGTATCAAGTCCGTTACTGTGGTCTAGGGCTCAGGGTCAGGTGGCAAATGCCTGTCTCAAAACATGCCGGAAAGTGTCAGGCTGGACAAAAGAACAGCTGAAAGAGTGACAAATCACAGACATCTACTATGTCACCCCTTAACAAGAAAGAAACAACATGGCAGATAAGAAGCCTTGGGATTTCTGGGTATTATGTTTATTTGTAATGAAATCAGCATGGCTGTCATAAGAAAACAAGATACCATAATACGATCAGTCCCCATGAGACAGAGCCCTGGCCCATGCCACAGTGGCAAGGGGCCCTACAAGTTGCCATGGATGTCAATGTGTGGTATGGAGTGGGGCTGGGGTTGGTGAAAGATGGGCTATAAACAGGGCTGCCATGCAAACCTGGCAGAAAAGAAGGAAAACTTAGCTACTGTGACCAAGAACCTTTGCAGAGGACAAGACGCTGGGAAGATTAGGCTCTTTAGAAATTATTTCAGAAATGAGCATGCTACCGAATGTTATTTTAAAAAAAAACCAGTACATTACATATTTCAAAAATGTTTAAAGACACGGTGTTACAAGCTAAGGATGTAACTAAGTTAGCAGAGTGCCTTCTTACCATGCAGAAAGCCCTGGTAGGCTGCCCAGGCCCAATTATACTAAGTGTGCTGACTCATGCCTGTAATACTTACACTCCAGAGTTAGAGACAGAAGGGTAAGAATTCAAAGACATCCTTGGCTACATAGCATGTTTGAGACCAGTTTGAGCTACATAAGACCCTGTTTCTAAATAAATAAGGATGAAAATAAAGAGGCAGTATGATATGAAATGATAGACACTATTCTCTCTCTTGCTTTGGGTTGGCTTGGATCATTCCAGTAAGGCTTAAATAGTTGGTATCACCTTCAAGTTGCTTATATCTGAAGTCTCAGATGTCTAAAATGTTCATCATTTTATCAGGTAGATAAAATGCAAATAACTCACATCCGTTTATCAAGCAGGATGAAGGTAACTCTATGGCTGGATAATTGCCATATAAGCATTTGATCTTTCTCCCCTGTGAGAATGAGAGAAGTAAGTAAATCAGAGGAGTCCAGGCTGTTTTGTTTGATGTCAGTGTTCCATGAAAAGTACGTTCACATGTGAGGGAAAGCACCAAGGCCGAGTCCTCTGCTAATTATTCTGCCTTGAACCAATCAATCCTGGCGTGCCCTTGACTCCTGCCCTTCACACTAGAGAATTCACTTGATCACAGAAAGCTGCTTTGAAGTTTGTGTCTTGTAACACATATCCTAAATGTAAGCCGTACAAAACCAAGTGTGGTACACGCCTCATTCCAGCTCTGGAGGCTGAGGCAGAAAGGACACGAATATGAGGGCTAAGGAGTGAGTTCCAGACCTGCTTGGGTTACAGACTGAAACCCTCCCTCAAAACAGAAATGTAGACAGGAAAGATTTGTGGAGATGAAGGGGCAGGTAGACAGGAGTAGGAGAAAATTAAGAGAAACTGGGGTTGATAGTATTTAGTATGAATTATACGTAATGCTCAAAGATCAAATTTAATCTTTAAAAGAATATATATATATGAAAATACATATGTAAGCTCCCCAAAGAAAACACCAAAAAAGGACAAAGATCTTTCCTAACTTCATCTTTTCTCTTTTCTCCCCAGACTATGTCAGAGAGTCACAATGACCTTGCACAGTAACAGTACAACCTCGCCTTTGTTTCCCAACATCAGCTCTTCCTGGGTGCACAGTTCCTCAGAGGCAGGGCTGCCCTTGGGGACAGTCACTCACTTGGGCAGCTACAACATTTCACAAGCAGCTGGGAATTTCTCCTCAAACGACACCTCCAGCGACCCTCTGGGGGGTCACACCGTCTGGCAAGTGGTCTTCATTGCATTCTTAACAGGCTTCCTGGCATTGGTGACCATCATTGGCAACATCCTTGTCATTGTGGCATTTAAGGTCAACAAACAGCTGAAGACAGTTAACAACTACTTCCTCTTAAGCCTGGCCTGTGCAGATCTGATCATTGGGGTCATTTCCATGAACCTGTTCACCACCTACATCATTATGAACCGCTGGGCACTGGGAAACTTAGCCTGTGACCTCTGGCTTTCCATTGACTATGTGGCTAGCAATGCTTCTGTCATGAATCTGCTGGTCATCAGCTTTGACAGGTACTTTTCCATCACAAGGCCACTCACCTACCGAGCCAAACGAACAACAAAACGAGCTGGTGTGATGATTGGTCTGGCTTGGGTCATCTCCTTTGTCCTGTGGGCTCCTGCCATCTTGTTCTGGCAATACTTTGTAGGGAAGAGAACTGTGCCACCAGGGGAATGCTTCATTCAGTTCCTGAGTGAGCCCACCATCACCTTCGGCACGGCGATTGCTGCCTTCTATATGCCCGTCACCATCATGACTATTTTATATTGGAGGATCTATAAGGAAACTGAAAAACGTACCAAAGAGCTGGCTGGGCTACAGGCCTCTGGGACAGAAGCCGAGGCAGAAAACTTTGTCCACCCCACAGGCAGTTCTCGAAGCTGCAGCAGCTATGAACTACAACAGCAAAGCATGAAACGCTCATCCAGGAGGAAGTACGGTCGCTGTCACTTCTGGTTCACCACCAAGAGCTGGAAGCCCAGTGTCGAGCAGATGGACCAAGACCACAGTAGTAGCGACAGCTGGAATAACAACGATGCTGCTGCCTCCCTGGAAAACTCTGCCTCCTCCGATGAAGAGGACATTGGCTCCGAGACCAGAGCCATCTACTCTATTGTGCTCAAGCTTCCAGGTCATAGCACCATCCTCAATGCCACCAAGCTGCCCTCCTCCGACAACCTGCAGGTGCCAGATGAGGAGCTTGGCACTGTCGATGTGGAGAGAAATGCCAATAAGCTTCAGGCCCAGAAGAGCATAGATGATGGCGACAGTTGTCAGAAGGACTTCTCCAAGCTTCCCATCCAGCTAGAGTCTGCCGTGGACATGCCCAAGACCCCTGACACCAACTCCTCGGCAGACAAGACCACGGCCACTCTACCTCTGTCCTTCAAGGAAGCCACACTGGCTAAGAGGTTTGCTCTGAAGACCAGAAGTCAGATCACCAAGCGGAAAAGGATGTCACTCATCAAGGAGAAAAAGGCAGCCCAGACCCTCAGTGCCATCTTGCTAGCCTTCATCATCACATGGACCCCCTACAACATCATGGTCCTGGTGAATACCTTCTGTGACAGCTGCATCCCCAAAACCTATTGGAATCTGGGCTACTGGCTGTGCTATATCAACAGCACCGTGAACCCCGTGTGCTATGCCTTGTGCAACAAAACGTTCCGAACCACCTTCAAGATGCTCCTCTTGTGCCAGTGTGACAAAAGAAAGAGACGCAAACAGCAGTACCAGCAAAGACAGTCAGTCATTTTTCACAAGCGAGTGCCCGAGCAGGCCTTGTAGAAAAAGGGTTTGTCCGTAGCAGTGACCACACACGCACAGCAGCCCACAAAGCCTAGCAGGAGTCTGGCGCAGGTGGGAGGCCATTCCTGATGGTGATAAAAGGGGGTTTTATCAACCACGCAGGAGAGAAGCTGCCTGTTTACTGATCCATTGAATAAACTGATGTTGGTCAAATGCCAATTCAGCAGGAAAGAAAGAAAAACATACTGCTGAATATAAAGAAATATATTCCGAAATAGACTTTTAAGTGTTTTTTTTTTCTTAAAGAGAAAAAAAAATATATTGTCTTGAAGCAAGTATCCTCTGAAATTGGTTTGCCTAGGTCTTTTAATTCCCATTAGCTCTGAAATCACAGGTGAGCCTCGCTGCACTAGTTGTCATGTGCTCTTCCC
Organism: Peromyscus maniculatus bairdii; assembly: GCF_049852395.1. Lineage (NCBI taxonomy): Eukaryota > Metazoa > Chordata > Mammalia > Rodentia > Cricetidae > Peromyscus > Peromyscus maniculatus. The sequence goes on along the minus strand of NC_134856.1, from coordinate 93,422,012 downwards.
AAGGGTCCCAAAGTGTCCATCCAGACCCCACGTGAAGCACGGCAGGCTTGGAAATCCGTGGTTCTGAGTCATTTTGTACATTGCAAAGCTGACACCTCTTGTCCCAATCAGCTTCCATCCCCTTCTGGTGTGTTGTTAAACTCTATTTGTGGATTTGATTCTTGGTTCTTGCAAAGTACTGTTTTGTGCAGTTCAAGATTCATACAAATAAAATCGCATATGAGTACATGCATACCTATCTATGTGTGAGTTGAGCACGCACACACATAGTGTATATAACATGATGGGGAACACTGAACTGGCAGATTGTTCCTACCATCTATGCTGTCAGTACTTTGGGAACTGAAATTCTCTAGGATCCTAATATGACATGAAAGTGAATTAAGCCCTGTTCAATGTTGGGTTTGGGCTTGGGTTTTTTGACACTGGAGCTGTTTTCCACAAATCACCCTGATGAAGAATAATATCCAGCACAGAGAAGTCAGGCCTTCTCCGCAAACCTGTGCTAGACGGGACAGTCTCGAGGGTCAGTCAGCACCACGTCTTGACTGGACTCTGAGTGCACACTGTCTCCTTGGCTGTTAGCTCTGTCAACGGAGCTCATCTAGGGCCCCTCTGAGCTCAAAAGAATGAACTTATATACATGTTTGAATTTAGTCGTCCAAATCTGAATGTTTCAAAACAAAATTTCTGGGATCTAAACTGCTTGAAACTCAATCCTAGAGTCACCTTTGAATGTCACATACAGCAATATATCTACATTTACATGGAAAAGCAAAGGAAATACTGTGCCAGGGCCTGACAGAAAGTATTGTATTTCACTTCCTGCTCCTTGGCACCTTCTGAAGGAAAGTAGGGCTTACCTCCTGTTATGTAGCAGGAGCCAGGACCTTCTGGTCGTCACTATATAACTTCACCCAGGAGTGGTTGGTGTCTAGGAAGCCACATGTCCTCTGAAGAAAGGATTGCACTTGAAAAAGTATTGCTTCAAAATTGATTTCTTTCCATTGTGACAACCGAATTTTGCATTATCCTTTGAATTGCCCCAAGTGCATCGTGTTTTCTCCGGGGGAGGGGTCTGCTGCTCTTGTTCTTGTGGCTGCTGTATTGTTGGGTTCCTTCCTTCTTTTCCTTCTTCGGGGACTGTGTGGGGAGCGGGTGGGGGGATGGGAGGGCCGTGGCGAACCCTTCCCTTGTGCAGGGCATCCATCCGTGTTGTGAACCCAGAGCTGGGGCCAAAGCTGCTTTTGTATTCAGTGTGAGGTGGTGTTTACAGCCGACTTTGACATCAGTGGATGTGTTCTCAGTGGTGTGTCTGTACCTGAACTATTTAATGTTGTGTCATGTTTATATAAAGAATATTTATGCATACTTCACCATGTGTTTATTTAGTGTTGATAAATATGGCTCCCTCTACCGGGCCCTTTGATGTTGAGTCTTTAAGGCCCATGTAAATCATGAGTAGATGTCCACTAAGCTTTTCCATGTGGCGAAGAAGAAGAAAATCATCACCTGGTTGACATTCAAGAGCACCTGACTCCTTCCAGGTAATAAGCCCTGTCACTGAAAGTCGCTCTTTAATTAACCTGACGTGACCCAACAATATAACAGAGGGCCAGCAAGCCTCCTCCATTGTATCTGGAACCACACTGCAAGGGAGAAAAAGAAAATCCACATCATCATAAGGATTTTCTTTTCATTTTTTGGCCCTCATTCAAGCAAAGAACAAGAAAAAGCAGAGACTATTTTCTCACATGTGTAGTGGTGTGCAGAAGGCATGTTCTCCACCTGAGAAATATCTGGTAAGCTATTGCAACTATACTTTATTACTCAAGTTGGCCTGGCACTAATAAATATGTGAATTCTCGTTCAAGTCTCCCTGTAGATCAGTAATCCCAATCTTTCTGGAAATTCCCATTCTGCCGCTTTCCCCAAAGGGCTCTTCCTTGTATTAAAAGCATAATAGTAATAAGAGTAGAGAAGCCCTTAGAATGGTCAGAAATTCAAGGGTAAATTAGGATTCTACTTAAACATCAGTATCTCCAGATTCTTGTCCAAGATCCCAATATTTACAAAAAGCAATAGTAGTAATAAGGCTCTAACTCTCCTTTTAGGTACTGGGTTCATTATGGTGGATAAGCCTCTTATGGGCAAAAGCAGCTTCTAATCTCTGTTGGCTGTTTATGGAAAGGTATGTCCAAGTCTTGGACAATTTTTAGAGAAGAAAAACAAACAAACCGGATTCTTTTGAAATGAAGAGCTGAGAAACTTAACGGAGAATGCCGTTGAGTTTTTGTAACTGCATGTGTTACATGGGCATTTCTCAAAAGGACTCCTCCAAGAGCAGGCATCCAGCATGCACTGAAGATCCAACTCCTTATCCCTGGCCTTGGAATAGAACTACTCCATGCACTAAGAATGAGGTTGGCAGAGCTCTCAGGGTTATCTGCTTTAACTGAAAGAGGAAAATAACCGAAACTAAAGTAAGCCACATAGGGCGACATTGAGAGGAGAGCCTAGCCTCTCCCTCCCTCTCCCCTTCCTCTCTCCCTCTCCCCGTCACCCACTCTCCATATCTGTCTCTTTCTATGTGTGCATATATGACTCTCTCCTCTTTATCTGACTCTGTGACTCTCTTTATCTCCCTCTTTTTTGTCTCTTTATGTCACTGTCTCTCTAGTTTCCTGTGTCTCTGTTTTTTCTCTGTCTTTCTCTGTCTCTCTGTATCTTTCTATCTTTGTCTCATGCTCACTTATTCACATACCCCATGCTTGTACAGGCATGTGTGTGCACGTGCACACACACACACACACACACACACACACACACACACACACACACACACTGTTCTTCAGGCCTATTTCCCCTAGCTTCAGTCTTTATCTCTTGTCATATGGTCTCACTGTTCTTACTCACTATTATTCTGAACCCCTTCTAACCCCAAACCCACCCCAGACTCTCTGTACAAGTCCCATTTTTAGTCACCTTTTAATATATATTACATTGAGACTCTAAGAGAAAGAAAAAACTCATAAGCATAGGACAAGGGACTGACTAAAGATCTAGAAGGCACATCAGCTTCCTTTTCTAAAATTCCCATATTGGAGTGGATAGACCTTGCTGCTCTACAAAGGAAACCTGTGCTCTGTGCAGCAGGTGGGAGGGGAACTTAAGACCAGCTGAAGAGGTGACTGGCCTGGGAGGTAAATGGGATTTCCAAGCCAGTAGCAAAGACTGGCACACCCCAGAGTGATAGGGAAGAGGGACCTAGGGTAAGACAGGGATTCTGGACTTCCCCGAATGCAAATGATTCAAAGATGAGGACGTTGGGCTCAGTTGGTAGACGATTGTTTGGCATAAACAAAGCCCTGGGTCTAATATCCAGCTTTGCATAAATCAGGTATGTTAATAGATGCCTGTGATCCCAGCCCTCAGGAGACTGAACCAGGAGGATCAGAGGTCCAAGGTCATCTTCTGCTACATGCAGAATTCAAGGCCAGTCAAAGATATATTAGACTCTGCCTCAAGATGAACAAAATAGAAAAGATGAGGACATATCATCAGGAAGTTAGACAGCTTACCTTTGGCCAATTCTAAGGACAAATAAAAGCAGGACAGTTTAGTGGATGAGAAACCCTGAGTCCTGCATCTGATTCTATCATCTCCAGTCACGTGTCTTCAACACACCTGTCAATTAATGCAAACTCTCTGGATTCCCTCCCAAGACTTAAACTAACACCTCTAGGTCACCTTCTGGTGTCAAACAGTCAAATTAAGGAGCAATGTGAACATCTATGGTGATGAACATACCCAGTAAACCACTGAACATTACAGGCTTTAAATACCCATGAAGTTCTTTGCTCTGATACTTCAATACAACTGAACCTGAAGAACTCTTATTGTTTTGCATTTATTTGTGTGTGTGTGTGTGTGTGTGTGTGTGTGTGTGGGTGTGTGTGTGTGGGTGTGTGGGTGTGGGTGTGTTACAGCATGCATATGGAGGTGAGAAGACAACATAGAGGAGCCCATTCTCTCCTTCCATCTTGTCAGTTCCAGGGATCACTCAAGTCATCATGCTTGGTGGTAAATGTCTTTACCCACTGAGCCACCTCACTGGCCAGAATCAAAAGAACTACTGAGGTTTGTTGGAAGACCAGAAACCCCATTATTTCAAACACCACTCTCGCCGTGAACACACTCACGTTAGCTCAGCCAGCCTCACAGCATCCCCAGGTAGCAGGAGTTGGTTTGGAGTTTGTGGTGTTATTTCTCATTCCACGACTAAAATTGTGCAGATATAACCATCAAAAGAGTTCCCTTTTTAAAAGTTGAGATTACCCTTTCCTCAACCTGAATTGGGCTTTTTCTGTCACTTGCCCTGAAAGAATATTTTTCTACAATGCAAGATGAAGCAAGCCTGTCTAAACAATATCAGTTCCAGCTCATCCAAGGTTCAAAGGCAACTATACCACTACTCTAGGGAATTAAGTCACACCTTCTATTGTTCTCCAGCCTCTCAATAGCCTCTAAGGACTGAGGGGATGGCTCAGTGAGCAGTGCTTGCCTTGGAAGCACCATGACCTGAGTTGGAGCCCTAGCCCAAGGCAGGCATGTTGTAGTCGAGGCAGGAAGATTCCCTGGGGCTTGCTAGCCTCGGTCGTGCCCAATTGGTGAACTCTAGGCCAGTGAGAAATGCTGTCTCAAACAAGGTGGACAGAGTTCCTGAGCATGATATCTGAGGTTGTCCTCTAGCCTCATATACAGACACACATACTTGCAATGCACCTACACATACATGCATGAAAAAAATAAATGGGGCTGGAGAGATTGCTCAATGGTTAGAGAAAGCAGACTGGGATGGTAGAGGCAGGAGGGTCAGAAGTCCAAGGTCTGCCAGGGATTTGCTGCCAAGCCTGACAACTTAACTCAAGTGATGGAAGGAGATAACCAACTCCCACAAGTTGTCCTCTGACCTCCACATGTGTGGCAAGGCATGTGGGTATACACACACACACTCACCAAATGAATATGTACTTTTGTTTTGTTTTGTTTTTTTGTTTTTTGAGATGGGTTTCTTTGTGTAGCCCTGGCTCTCCTAGAACTAGCTCTGTAGACCAAACTGACCTCAAACTCACAAAGCTCCATCTGCCTCTGCCTCCTGAGTGCTGGGATTAAAGGTATGCCCAGCTTGTGCTTTCAAGTTTTTTAAACAAAAACAAGTTCAAGATTATCCTCAGCCACATAGGGAGTTCAAAACCAACCTAGAATACATGAGATCCTTTCTCAAAAAAGAGAACAATGAAGTGGCAAGAGTGGGGGAGAAAGAAAGGTCTCTTCCCCCTTTATCCTTTCAGGATTCTAAAATGAGGTTAAAACTTTAAAGTACTTCAGAGCTAGAGTAACCCTGAATAGAATATCAGAGAGTTTTGAGTTAGAAGAGTGTCTTTATTCTCCAGCCAAATGTGTACTCAAATCTTCTGTGGCAGCTGCTCTCAACCTGTGGGTCGCACATCAGATATCTACACCATGATTCACAACAGTAGCAAAACTACGCTTATCAAGTAGCAACAAAAATAACTTTATGGTAGGGGTCACCACAACCTGAGGAGCTGTGTTAAAGGCCACAGCATTAGGGAGGTTGAGAACCACTACTCTATGGCTTCTGTGACACCTGACCACCCCAAAATCTGCATATATAATTCCAGTGGCAAGAAATTCATTTTAGGCAATTTCGTTGTTTGTCCACAAGTTCTAGCCTTCCGGGGCATGAGTCTTCTTCACTCCACACTAGCATGTGAATATCCCCAGGGAATGAACCAGGCCTTTAGAGAGAGCATTAGAAGATGATTCAACAGTTCAAGAAATTCCTTTTCCAGACCCTCAGTGGCCAAAGGTCCTCTGTCCCAAGTTAGCCTGCTTGGAAAAAAAATCATTCCTCCCTCATTTGCATTTCTATTTTTTATGACCTATCTTTATCTGGACAAGAAATAAATAAATTGTTCCAAAATGCCTGTTTCCTGAGATAATAACCAATGGCCAAAGATCAAAAGACCTTCTGTAAGACATGTGGCCGTGGGGATGATTGAATGGGTAAAGTGCTTACTATGCAGGCACGAGGACCTGAGTTCGGATCCCCAGAGTCTGCATAACGCTGCATGCCATAGTGTGTATCTGTTAACCCATCACTCCCGTGGAGAAATGGGAGGGCAGGACAGGAGACTCTCCAGAAGCTCCTGGTGGACACAGCAGCAAACAAAAAGACCTGTCTGAAGTCAGGTAGAAGGTGAGGACGGGGGCTTTGTCTTTGGGCTCCACTCACATTCTGTGGTCCATGGGCATGTGCAGTCTTACACATACATGCAAACACATATATTATTCTCTCTCTCTCTCTCTCTCTCTCTCTCTCTCTCTCTCTCTCACACACACACACACACACACACACACACACACAAACACACACACACACACACACACACACACACATGATAGAAGGAAAAGGAAAAGAAGAAATAATAATATAATAATAATAATAATAATAATAATAGAGACTAGTGAGATATTTGATCTAGAGAACAAATGTGAGCTGAAATTCTGCTTATCCTCTATCCATCCATTTATCTATTAATCCATCCATCCATTCGACTATTTACTGTTCATCAGTCCATTCATTCATTCTCCATTCATCCATATCTATTATATATAAGTAGAATTAGAGGCAATATATCTGCCATAAAAACACATTTACTGTGTGGTGATGGAACACACCTTTGACCCCAGCACAAGTGGATCTCTGTGAGTTCAAGGCCAGCCTGGTCTACAGAGCTAGTTCCAGGATAGTTAAGGCTATACAAAGAAACCCTGTCTCAAAAAACCAAAAAAAAAATTCTTTTGAATACATTTCTTTAAGTTGAAAATTAGGCCAGATTTCTTTCCAACATGAAATAAATGTAATTTAGCTGATTAGCCTGACAATGAGAACTGGTATTGCCAATTATGATACATGGTGGATATTTTTCATGAGGTTCATAATAAAATCTGCACTACATTTTAACTTCATATATATATGGAGAGAGAGGGAGCAGAGATATGACACATGAAATTGAACCCTTACAAGATAGCAAATTTATGACTTAAAAAATGAGGACAAAGAAAAATTATGCAAGAGGTGTTTTGCTTTGAAAAATTCAATTTGTGTCCATGAACAAAAAAATGCAAGAGAGAGGTTCTATAGAAAACAATTTTAATGTCCTTCCTCCCCATGACAGACATCTAGACTCATGAAAACAGCCCTCATTTCTCATTCTATCCTCCTCCACTTTTTCCTCCAAAGTAGTCTTAGCCACTCTCATAATGCATGATCCGGTATACCCCAGAGGTGAGAAGAAATTAGCCATCCCAGAGAGTCACACCCGGACATCCTAAGTCCTGCTCAGGAAAAGACTGTAGCCACTCCACTCCATCTTCTCAGAAGCAAACCAGCAGATGGAACATCACTTCTTATCCTTAGCCAAGGCTTCTCTCCTGGACTATGTGATACTCATCTCAAGATACATCTACCTACAAATAGAAAACACTCCAAATGTAGAAAGCCTGGGTCAAGGGGACAGCCAAAGGAACAAAAGTCTGGTGACCCAAGTTCAATATCCATAACCCACATAAAAAAAAAAATGAGGTAACATGTATTAGTAATCCCAAGACTCCTGTGGCAAAATAGAAGGCTGAGACAGAAGAATTACCCAGTATGGGATACACATGCACACACACACACACACACACACACACACACACACACACACACACACGAGAAAGAGGGAGAGATTTTTCAAATAGAATCCAAGGCTGAGGATGTAGGTTAGTGGTAGTGCACTTGCCTATCATGTACAGGGCCCTGGGTGCCATGCATAGCACTGTTAGGGAACTAGTAAGCTATTAGCAGGATTAGAAGACATTAGGGTTGGGCTCCTCCCTGGTAATCAATGGTTTATAAAGCCAACAACTAGAACTGAAGACTCATTTGCTGCTCAGAGGAAGGGGTCCTAGTCCTATCTTTGGGTCTGGAACCACCAAGGCCACGGATAGCTACCTGGTTCTAAGAGGCCTAAACTTTACAAGATAACTATCTAATAGAAAGCTTTCTGCTAAAGAACGATTGCCCCTCCTATAAGACCCAATCAAAAGGGTTGCCAGTCACCTGGACAGTGGCTGGAGAGATGGCCAGCAGTTAAGAGTTCTTATTGCTTTTGTAGAGAACGAGATTGGATTTTCAGCACCCACATCAGGAGGCTCACAACCCTCTGTAACTCCAGTTCCAAGGGATCTGACACCCTCTTGTGGCCTCCATGGGCACTTTCATGCATGTGGTACACATAAATTCATGCAGGTATACATACATATGCATATATAAAAATAAGTAAATTTTTTAAAGAAACCCCCCTCTCAGCTGGGTGTGGCGGTGCAAGCCTTTGATCCCAATGCTCAGGAGGCAGAGACAGGAGGATCTGTGTGAGTTCAAGGCCAGCCTGGTCTATAAATTGAGTTCCAGGTCAGCCAAGGCTATTACACAGAGAAACCCTGACTCAGGAAAAAAGGAAGGAAGAACGGAAGGGAGGGAGAGAGGAAGAGAGGGAAAGAAGGAAGGAATCAGCCCTCAGGAATGCTACCTAGTGTGGAGACTTTAGAAATCATATAAGGCCTGCCTACAGTGTAGGTCAGCATAATGGCCTCTTGGCCACTGTCCACTCAGTGCTTGAGAGTGTTATCCTCTACCACACACTATACTCTGTCTTCTACACTACACTCTTTGTCTCATCTGAAGTTGTTTAATGGTGATCACAAGGATCAGGAAGTTGAAAGAAAGCCAGAGAATAATCCTAGTAGTGGTATGACTCAAAATAAATAAGGGAAAAAATAGTTTCTTCTGGTACAGCCATGCCTGTAATGCCAGCAGTAGAGGGCTGAACTTCGAAGGAGTAATCAGTAAATCGATAACTTATTTTTTTGTTTGTTTGTTTGTTTTTTGTTTTGTTTTGTTTTGTTTTTTGAGACAGGGTTTCTCTGTGTAGCTTTGCACCTTTCCTGGATATCGCTCTGTAGACCAGGCTAGCCTCGAACTCACAAAGATCCTCCTGCCTCTGCCTCCCGAGTGCTGGGATTAAAGACATGTGCCACCACCGCCTGGCCGATAACTTCTATCTTTAAATGTAGCTTATAATTTTAGCAGCAAAACTTAAATACTATGTAATTTTTCCTCATTACTATGTCAAAGTTTTTGAGCCTGGTAAACATATATTATCCTTCAAGATCAAGTATTTGTATTAAAATACGCTGTGGTTGCACGTAATCCTGACCCCAGATAGTGGTTTCCACCCCCCAAAAAATTATCTTGCATATACTAGTCTGAGCTTAGATAACAGTTGGGGAATATTATTTTAAGATGTGTTACTTTTGTTTATGTTGCATTTGTTTAACTCTGTGAAGCTGTGATACTTTGCCTGTATAAAACACCAATAAAGAGCTGAACAGCCAATAGCAAGACAGGAGAGAGAAATAGGGAGGGCTGGCAGGCAGAGAAAAGAAATAGATGGAGAAATCTGGGAGAAAAGAAAAGAGAAGAGAAGGAGGAGGACATAAGGGGCCAGCCACCCAACTACACAGCAAGCCACGGAGTAAGAAATCATGAAAGATACACAGAAATAGAGAAAGGTAAAAGCCCAAAGGCAAAAGACAGAGGGGACTGTTTATGCTAAGAAAAGCTGCAAGAAATAAATCAAACTAAGGCTGGCCATTTGTAATTAAGAATAAGCCTTCATGTGTGATTTGGGAGCTGGGTCGTGGGCCCCCCAAAGAGCAAAAAACTAATAACAACAGATAACTCTTGAAAAATCAGACTGTGCGAGTTAAGTTCTCTGGGTTTTATCATCTTATTCGGGGGTGGAAGCCAGCACTGTTAGTCAGATTTCCATCACTGAGAAAAACAGTGGAGTGGAGGAAGGATGTGTTTGGGCTCATGGCTTTCAGATGTTTCTGTCCATGGTCGACAGCTCCATTACTTCTAGGTCTGTGTGGGATAACGCAGAATGTCGTGGTAGATCCATAAAATGGAGCAGAGTGATTCACCTTAGGCAGGAGGCGATGAGGGGCAGAGAAAGCATCCTGTCCCCAAGGGCACACCACTTAGTTACTTGTCTATTGCTGTGACAAACACCACAATTACCGTGACTTATAATAGGATTTAATTTGGAGCTTACCTAGGTAAAGAGGAGGACCCTAAGAGGATTGCCCCAGGAAGGGGAAAGGGTAAAGATCTCCCGGGTAAACCAGGAGGGGGGAACAGAAGGGAAGGGGTAGTGGGTGGGAAAATGAGGGTTTGAGATGGCCGAGTTGAGGGAGAAACAGAGAGGGAAAGCAATGAAAGAGGTATCTTGACAGAGTGAACCATTATGGGATTAGGGAGAAATTAGGTGCTAGGGAAATCCCCCAGGAACTCACAAGGAGGTCCCCAGCTAAGACACATAGCAATGGTGGAGAGGGTGCTTGAACCAGCCTTCCCCTATAATCAGATTGGTGATTACCCTAATTGTCATCATAGAGCCTACATCCAGTGACTGATGGAAGCAGATGCAGAGACCCACAGCCAAGCACTTGGCCAAGCTCCTGGAGTTCAGTTGAAAAGAGGGAGGAGGGATTATAGGAGCAAGGGGGGTCAAGATCGTGATGGGAAAAACCACAGAGACAGCTGACTCAGCCTGTGGGAGCTCACGGACTCTGGACTGACAGCTGGGGAGCCTGCATGGGACAGACAGCACTAAGCCCTCTGAATGAGGGTGACAGTTGTGAGGCTTGATCTGTCTGTGGGTCCCCTGGCAATGGGACCAGGACTTATCCTGGGTATATGAACTAGCTTTTTAGAGCCCATTCCCTATGGTGTGATGCCTTACTCAGCCTTAATGCAGGGGGAAGGGGCTTGGTCCTGCCCCAACTTGGTATGACAACCTGTGTTGACTACCCAAGGGAGGCCTTACTCCCTATAAGGAGTGGATGGGGGTGGGATGGGGGAAGGTGGGGAGGGAGCAGGAGAAGGGGAGGGAGGGGGAACATTGGTTGGTATGTAAAATGAAAAAATAAATAAATAATTTAAGGCTTACAGTATTGGGTGAGTCCATGGCCATCATGCAGGGATTGTGACAGCTGGCAGACAGGTATAGTGCTGGAGAGCTTACATTGTGGTCCACAAGCATGAGGCAGAGAGAGATATAACTGGGAATTTCGTGGGCTTTTGAAATCTGAAAGCCTACCCTAGTGACATACCTCCTCCAACAAGAACACACCTCCTAACCCTTCCCAAACAGTTCCACCAATTCAGAACCAAGTATTCAAACATATGAGTCTCTGGGAACCATTCTCACTCAAACCAACATATTACCCTATGACTCAGTTTCTCCAGATAGTCCGCCAACCTTTTCACCATCTTCTGTCTTGGCTTCTTTACCTAGTGGTGTGATAAATGCTCAGTTTAATTGAGAAATAGTTCATTCTGGCCCACAGTTCAAGGTACAGCCCTCCATGGCAGAGAAGTCAAGTTTGCCGGAGTTTGAAGCAGCTGGTCATGTTACATCTTCAATCAGGAACAAGAAGCAATGAACAGGTGCTGTTTCTCAGTTCACTTCTTCACTTATACAGAGGAGGACCCTAGCTAAAGAATGCTGCCTCGGAAGTAGGGACAAGGAGAGGAGAATTCTGGGAAGTGGAAGGCTGAATGAGGGAGTCACTGCCAGCTGCCGCCATGACAAGCAGCATGTGAAGATGCTGGTAAGCCATGAGCCACGTGGCAAGGTATAGATTTATGGAAATGATTAGTTTAAGCTATAAGAACAGTTAGCAAGAAGCCTGCCACAGCCATACAGTTTGTAAGAAAAAAAAAAAAAAAAGAATGCTGCCACCTACAATGGGTGTGTCTTCCTTCCCTGTATGGCCTGATTTTGTGTGTCAACTTGACCCCAGCTAGAATCATCAGAGAGGACGGAGCCTCAGCTGAGGAAAGGCCTCCATGAGAGCCAGCTGTAAGGCATTGTCTTAATTAGTCATCAATGAGGGAGGGCCCAGCCCATGATGAGGACCCAGCAGGCTGAGGAAGCCATGGGAAGCAAGTCAGTAAGCAGCTCCCCTCCATGGCCTCTGCGTCAACTCTTGCATCCAGGTTCCAGCCCTGCTTGAGATCCTGTTCTGACTTCCTCCAATGAGGGACTATGATCTGGAAGTGTAAGCCAAACGCTTTCCTCCCCAACTTGCCTTTTGGTCATGGTGTTTCATTGCAGCAATAGAAACCCTAATTAAGATATGCCCCAATTAAAACAATCAGGATAATCCCCTGGACAGGTATGCACATCTACCTCCTTGATGATTCTAGATTGTCAAGTTGACAATTAACACTAACCATCACACCTCCCCAAAATGCCATCAAATAATGACTCCTTCAGTTGATTAACCCATTGGTTAGGTAAGAGCCCTCTTGGTCCAACCACCTCTCAATAGTGAATCCATCTGCTGGGGACCAAGCCTTTCAACACCTGAGCCTCTAGGTGCTTAGGGACATTTCATATCTAAACTATTACACACTCCAGTTGTCACATTTTTAAAGGAATAGAGAAACAATCCAAGAAGAAAATGGCACATCACATGAAGCATCACTCCTTTAAATAAAACCCTTTCAGCTGAATGATGGCTCCGCTGACATGCTATGGAGGAGCCTTGGTTGCCTAGCAGAATTTAGAATTCCCCATGAAAGCATGTGGTGGAGATTGGAGGAACACTAGTTTTATGGTTTAAATGTGAGATGTTTCCACCAGGCTCATGTGTTGAACACTGTTTTGAGAAGTTTTGGAAATTTTTAGGAGGTGGGGCCTACCTGGAGGAAGTGGGTGACTGGATACGCATTTTTTGAAAGCTGATCGCTGCTCTTTCCTCCTTCCCTGCCTCTCTCTCCTTCTCTTCTCTTCTCATCCTATAGCTTGTCCTCCCCTTCCCTCTCTTCTTTCTACTCCTAGTCTTTCTCCTCCTTTCTACCCCCCATGAGATAAAGAACCTATGCCCCCACATTCTGTAGCCACCATGATGCTCTGCTAAAACCACCGGACTGAACCTGTGAAATGATGGGCCAGATTTAATCTCTTGTCACTTAGGTGGTTCCCTCAGGAATGCTGGACACAGCTACAGATAACACACACTACTCGGCATCTGACCCACATCTAGTTCAGAGAATAATGTGGAACCCAGCCTCCAGAGACAACATGGCCGCTGCCAGCTTGAACTCTCAGCAACTTGTATCCGGAAGTTGCTTGTGATCTGTTGGCAACACCAGTTAAATTCATTGGTTCACCAAGCTAGAGTTGAATGGTGTTGTTTCTTTGGTCTTTTGTTGGTTTCTTATGTGGGTGAGCAGACATTTGTTCATGTCCCCAGGGAAAGTTAACAATGAATGATCCAGAAAAAAATCATTTAAGTCACTGACATCAGGTATCCATGTCACAGCCAGCCCAATAGCTGTACTAACTACATTAACACTAGTTGCCAAAAACACAGGCCCCAAGCATGTGTGAGTGTCGGGGTGGAGGGCTGGCATTCCAGGAGCTTATTGCCTGTTCACTGACAGTCCAGCCAGTATCCCTGATGGACAGGTAGGTTCCCTCCACAATACAATTCGGAGAGAAGCGTTATTCCATTTGCTCCAGCTGCAGCCAGCAGAAGGGGGAATACAGCATGAGATGGCACAAACACATCAGAACGTTTTTGGTCCAAAAGGACACGACACATCCACTCAACAGCTAGAATGCAGCCAGCTGACCACATCAGCTTTTTCCTGTGCCCAGGAAAGAGGGGAAGGTGTCCTGAGTGGCTTTGTCCACCAGGGTATGTGTCTCTCTTAGAGGAAATGTTCATATAGATGACTCCCATGCCAATGCCACCTGATTCTTCTGCCAGGATTATTTTCATTTGGAGTGTGTGTGTGTGTGTGTGTGTGTGTGTGTGTGTGTGTGTGTGTGTGTTACTGAAAACCAAACCTAGGGCTTTGAACATATTAAGCGAGCATTCTACCACTGAGGTCTATTCCCAAACCCACTCCCTGGTTCTCAAGGTGACATTGGCACTGTCACCTCTGTGTGACGACTACGGTTACACTGGAATTAGCATAGGAGAGCAGAGGCATGAGGAATCTGGGAGGAGAATCTGAGTATCACTCTGAAACATGAGCCACTTTCAATGTGAAAAGAAGTCAGAAGTGGGTACAAGAGAAGGAGCTGGCTTTCTTGGTCACTTGATTGAGTAGGAACAATTCTCTAACCATTATGTGAATCAGTACATGTTGCTTTCCATTCAAGAAATGTGCCCACTTCGTTTAATGAGAGCCACAGGCACTGCAAAGAATTGAGATTTACATTCATCCTAGGGCCCTTCTGCAGCCAAGAGAGAATGGGGAGTGGGGAACAGTTGACTGGATTTAAACCCCTGCGTGGTGAGCTGGTATCTATGACCCCACCACCAGGATTCTGGGGAATAAGAGCTTCCTTTCTCCACTCTCAGCAGCCAGCCAGGCCCTATAGATTACTCTCATGTACACACAGAGTCGGAGCTCCGACGTCTATCTTAATTTTAAATCCTTTACATTGACTTCATCAACATGGCACCCCAAAAGCCATGAGTCCCAGAATTGTGGCTTTAATCTAACAGTATACTGATTTCAACAGCCGCATTCTGAAGCGTACGTGCATGCAGTTCTCCTCATGCACACCAGAGGGCACTGTGTGACCACTTACTGCAATGGCGTGGACTCGCTTCAACAGTTTGCAGAGCTAGCCATCTTCAGAACATGTTTTCCAATCTTAGAGGATTCTTTAAAGCAAGATAGGCGGTCAATACGGAGACTGTAAACTGAGAAATAGCTTGATTTAGAGTCTCAGGAACTGCTGTCTGGAAGGTTGATTTGAGTAAAGCCAAAAGTATATCCAGAAGATAGAACGAAGGACTTGGTTAAAGAAATCAAAAGCTACAACCGTTGCTGGGGTGAGAGCTGCAAGTGTCAGTACTGATTTGATCAGTTACAGTTACGGAGTGGCTCCAGCTACAGTTGGGCATGGTGCTAGCTCAGGTGCAATAGTTAGCTGGCCCTTAGGCTCCGTTTTAGACTCCTTTTAAAATGGAATTTCTAAGGTTTCCAAAAAAGTATTTATTTGCTAATTGCTCTTCTATTTTATTTAGAAATGTTTCAAAATTGCCCTGCAAGTAGCAATGTAAGGTCATTCACACACCAAAAGACTTAGGCAGCTGTGTGTGCAGAGATGGAAAGAGAAAGGAGGGGGACTGGTGCTGGCTAGTTTTAATCAACTTAACACAAATTGCAGTCCTTTGGGAAGACAGATCTGAATTGAGATAATGCCTTCATCGGATTGGCCTATAGGTCATGGTATTTTACCACAATAGGAAAGTAACTAATACAGCCTTATTCTGTATCCATTGGGGAAACAGGAGCATGCTTTAGGCAGAAGTGTAGGGGTGTAGAGAACAGTGCTGAATCCAGGCTGTGCAGAGTAGGAGGTTATGAGAGATGAGTGGAGGGAGGGGGAGAAAGAGTGAGCACGCGCAAACTCCAGTCATTAGCGGAGGGAAATGGGTGTTGGTAGCAGCCCAAAGTCTGGGGAAAGCTGGTTCTTTTTTTTTTTTTAATTTATTTATTTTATTTTACAATACTATTCAGTTCTACATAACAGCCACAGATTACCTTGTTCTCCCCCTTCCTGCCCCCCTCCCCTTCCCCCCAGCCCAGCCCCCATTCCCACCTCCTCCAGATCAAGGCCACCCCCGAGGACTGAGATCGACCTGATAGACTCAGTCCAGGCAGGTCCAGCCCCCTCCTCCCAGATTGAGCCAAGTGTCCCTGTATAAGTCCCAGGTTTCAAACAGCTATCTCATGCAGCGAGCCCAGGACCTGGTACCACTGCCTAGATGCCTCCCAAACAGATCAAGCCAATCAACTGTCTCACCTATTCAGAGGGCCTGATCCAGTTGGGGGCCCCTCAGCCCTTGGTTCATAGTTCATGTGTTTCCATTTGTTTGGCCATTTGTCCCTGTGCTTTATCCAACCTTGGTTTTAACAATTCTTGCTCATATAAACCCTCCTCTTTCTCACTAATTAGACTCCCAGCGCTCCACCCGGGGCCTACCTGTGGATGTCTGCATCCAGATTCCTCAGTACTTGGATGGAGTTTCTGGCACAACTATTAGGGTGTTTGGCCATCCCATCACCAGAGTAGATCAGGTAACCCAGACTCAGAAAGACAAATATGGTATGTACTCACTCATAGGAGGATACTAGATGTGGAACAAGGATGACTGGACTGCTACTCACATCACCAGGGAGGCTACCTGGAAAACAGGACCCCAAGAAAGACACAGGGATCACCCAATGACGGAGAAATGGCTGAGATCTACATGAACAGCCTGGACATGAGTGGGAGCAACGAACAGCGAGGGTCGAGGGAAAGAGAGCGGGAGATCCCAGCTGGATCAAGAACAGAGAGGGAGAACAAGGAATAGGAGACCATGGTAAATGAAGACCACATGAGAAAAGGAAGAAACAAAGTGCTAAAGAGGCCCACAGAAATCCACAAAGATACTCCCACAAAAGACTGCTGGAAAGCTGTTTCTTTCTCCAGCGTTTGTTTCAACACGGCAGTGGCTGGGATGCAGAGGGGAGGAGCTTTCCTGGAGCCCTTAGCTCTCCATCCGGGTATTACTCCTTGGTCTGCTGGGAGGTGGGGGGGCGGGGTCCATCTATGGGGACCTAAGGGAGTCAGCATCTGCGCAGAGTGTATGTCTTCAGTGGAGCTGCTTTTTATTTTGTTTGTTTGTTGTTGTTGTTTTCAAGACAGGGTTTCTTTGTGTAGCTTTGGCTGTCCTGCCTCTGCCTCCCAAGTGCTGGGATTAAGGGCAGGCCTATTCCACCACCACCAGGCCAGTATGGTTGCTTTAAGACCACCCCCACTCCTGCCTGTGACCCCTTACCAATTGCTCTGTAAGCCTGATAAACTCAGCAGTTCCCCACAAAGAACTTTGGAGGAATTTGTACCTCTCTGTGCCACTGGGACCTTAGGAGAAAGAGAAGGCGTTGTTTATCTTTTCCCTAGGAAAGGGGGTTTAGCAAAACATGGTCATTGTAAACCCAATCAGGTTTCAGTTAACTATCACACATGGCAACAGAATTTTCTCCAACAGGAAAAAAAAGAGCTAAGAAGTATATGCTTTTATATATATATATATATATATATATATATATATATATATATATATATATATATATGATTTTTAAGAAGCAGAAGTTCAAGGCCAGGCTGAACAACATAATGAGTCCTAGGCCACCCTGGACTACACATGGAGACTTTGTTTCAAAACAAAACCAAGGGGCTGGTGAGGCCAACAACCTGAGGAGAGTTGGAGAGTCTGGTGTCTGAGGATCCAGTGACCTCTGCCCAACACTGTGTGGACAGTTCATGCACATTGTGCACTTACACAGGCCAACAGTCATATACATACAATAAAAATAAATCTTTTTTACAGTTACATAGCAGGTAGATGTCAGAGCCATCAGAACCAGCACACAGATCATAGGCCTCTGACACCAGCATGCCTGGCTACTCCTGGATAATGCTGTGGAGCATTAGGATGGCCGGGCCTGTTAGTTCAGTCACCTTTATTTTTAAATAAGGTGGGTTTCCACAGCTTCTCCCAAAATGTTTTCAGAAACTGGTGTCTGTTAAATAAACATTGTATATTGTTTGTGTTTTTATTTGTATGGAGTCAAAGTGCACGGACCTGTCCCTGGCTCTGTCATAGTTTGTGACAGTTTCTCATAGTTTCCTCCTACCTCAGCCCGCTGAGTGCTGGAGTTAAAGTGTGCACCACCAGTTCCTGGCTGTGAATGATTTGGAACAAGCTCCCAAGTTTCAGGTTTCCCAGCAGAGAGGAACACCTTACCATGCTTTAGGAATTAAGTAACAACTGTAAAATTAACTAATTAATTGGTTAATTAATTAATGAAACTTAAAAAGCTCAAGTGCCCAGGATTAAGAACTACTCAGAGGGGGTGGGGAGCTGGCTCTGGCTGCACAAACATGAAGACATGAATTCAGTCCCTAATATCGATATAAAAAGCTGGGCGTGGCCCCACACATTCCCCTTACATAGGTGCTGTAGGGAGGAAACACCAAGTCACAAATCACCAGGATACTGGCTGCCAGTCTAGATGCAGGTGCGGTGAGAGACCCTGTCTCAAGGGAATAAGGCAGAGTGGAAATTTTCCTTTAGCAAAAATCTAGATTTGTTTAAAATGTGCAAACCCTGGAGAGAATGATAGACATCAGGCCCGTCACTTTATGGCATAAGTCAAAGCTTGACATAAAGTTCATACGACACAGTGTCACCTGGTGTGACAGATTGTTTTATGCACCATTACAAAATATACCACCCGTTAAACCATGAATTTTCTAATCACAAAGATAGAAGAAATGTATTTACTTCCATTAAAAACACAACATGCATTTTAATATGCTCGGCTTTTTAAATATGTTCTACTTTTGATGTAATATATTTAAATACATATTTTGGTGTGATATATTAAACCTAATGTTACCAGTTTTACCATGTCATCTTTTCAATTTTTCCATATGATTTCACCTACTTCTACACAGTAAGAAAATGAACCATGAATATACACTCCAAAAGCATGTATATGGGGTACACATTGACCCTTTCACTTGAGCTCCAGTGGGACGCTGTATGTGGCACTTCCCCAACTTCAGGAACCATCCTGATGTTACAATTTAGAATTCCACCTTTCTCTGTATTGGGATTTCTCTCTAGAAAAACCTGAATCCGAAAGTAAATAAATAAATAAATAATACATAAATAAACTTTAACTTGCTATGAGAGCTAACGTTCAAAGTCTCAATGGAATCGGACTTGCTAAAACATAACAGAAGAAAACATGTGTGGCTTTCCATCCTAGCCCTCGGACTAGGAGCTGAAAGGCGTTTCCTCCCTCTCTCATATCTCATCTTTCCTCTCGAAGCCTCCAGGTGTCCTGAAGCATCGGTGGCATCTCTCCAAGTCGTTCCTTAGGAGAAGGAAGTTTGATCCTCCTGTGGATATGGCCCCCAAATCTGCAAGCAGTAAGCTGGGCTCTGGAAGGCAGGGCAGGGGCGGGGATAGGCTTGCACCTGCATTGCCAGGCAACCGTTGCCGCTGCCTGGATCCCTCAATTTATGGTGACTCTGCTCCCTCTCCTGGCAGTGCTGGGCAATCTCTGAAATTCAACAATGGGATTGTACCATTTTGAAAGAGAAATGAACAGAATAGACCTTGTATCCATTTGTCTAGGGAGGTAATTTAAAAGCTAAGAAGTTGAACAATAGGGAAAAAAACTATTGATTTCCTATAAGCCAACATTATAGGAATAATTAGAATTCAAAAATAAAGTGCTATCTCCAGTAGCATGCCCTCGAATTGAAGTTCTTAAAAAAAATCCAGCAAAATCTATATAGATACACGTTCATAAAGCCTTGAAAGGAAGTGCCAAGAAGTCAAGAGTTCATAAATAGTGTAGAGCTATCCTTTGGTCAGCTGCAGTGAGGCCAGCTCATAGTAACCATTCTTTCTAACTTGATGTACACATGCAGCAGTCTAAATTCTCAGCAAAAATAGCAACAGTTTCTAACCCTACAGCAGATATGTAAAACTGAAGACAACCGTCAGGCACGCACGGAGACCCAGATCCACCATTTAGGCTTCAGTAGTGAAGTGTGCTCCCTGTTGATAAGGGAATGGATGAGCAGACAGAACAGAACAGAGCCCAAACTAGACCAGAATAACTAGAGACAATTGGTTTTGCCAAAGGGACAGGTAAGCCAAAAGATACAGAAATGTCTGGCCCACAAGTGGAACTAGTGAAATTGGAAACTCTAAGAAAATAAACACAGGCAGGAGCTTCATAGCTTTCCTAAAACTTTACCTAAAATAATCCATAAAAATCCATACAAAGCCCTGAGTTCAACCCCCAGCACTGCATAAAGCCAGACATAGTGGCACGTGAGAAGCAGAGGCAGGATGGTCAGAAGTACTAGGTCATCTTCAGCAACACAGGAAGGCTGAGCACAACTTGGGCTCAAAAACAAAAACAAAAACAAAAACAAAAAAACACTAACTAAAGTAAATGTAAAGTGTCTACTGTAAGAGATGTTGTTAAGAGAACGAAATAATGAGCCCCACACTGAGAGAAAGTATTTGAAAAATATGCAAATATTACAAATAAACTCTAAAACTCAACTAAAGAAAACAGACACCAAAGTGATTTAAGGATAAATAAGAGCTAAATCAGCTGGTGGCACACGCATGTGGTCTTAGCACTCTAGGAGCTGGGGTAGGGGTATCATGCATTCCCAGCCAGCCAGGACTACAAGGTGTGGCTTGGGGTGTGGCTGAGAGATAAGGGAATTCTTAGCAAGCCCAGGACTCTGTGTTCAATCCCCAGCACCCAGCAAATCGTTAATAAAGGTCTGAATAGACACTTTAACAATGAAGATGTGCCAGTGACAGAGATGCAGGTAGCAGTGTGTATCTAATAAATTGTTAAAATACAGAAACAGATTTAGAATTACAGCAGGAATGCTTATCCATTGCAGGTGGGATATGTAATGGTATGGTCACTTTGGAAGACAGTTTACTAAATATAGTCTTACAGATGAGCCAACAATTATATACACAGCAATTAAATAATTGCTAGGAGTTATGTCCAAATAAACAAACAAAAACAAAAAACAGCACGCAAACTGCAGGCAGCAATGTTGAATGTGACCTTCACAATGTCCAGCATGACCTTCAGAGGTAGGTAAGTAGCCTAGCTAGGGAGCATCCATGAGATAATAGGAGGATGAGCTCTGAAGTCATGCCAAGACAGTGAAGAGCGGCTAGTGTTGTAGGTGGTAGAATGCAGTTCACATGCACAAAGCCCTGGCTTCAATCCCCAGCACATAAGAAGGAAAAGGGGAGGGGGAAGGAGGAAGAAGGACAGGGGTGATTGCTAAGAAGAAGGAGCCAATCTAAAGAGGCTACATACCACATGATCCCAATGACATGACAGGGTGGAAAGAAGGGGGGGCAGATGGGTGCCAGCTCCAAGAGTGACGGTGGATGTGAGCTGAGTGGGGGGCATGGGATGATGACAGAGTGGGTGAGACTGTGAAGTGTGAGGGAAAGCCAGAGTGTGTAGAACCAGCATGGACGAAGAGTGTTTGTTACTCTAGCAGAGAAGAGTCCTTCACCACCCATGGAACTATAATGGGACCATCTCTGAACAAGGGTTTTAGGTGAGAGAGAAGGCCCTATATATAAGAATTTAACATTCAAATCATTTCTTATTATAGTGAAAGATAGAATGCTTAAATGTCCTCGTCAAATCACATAAAAGTTATCATTTCAACTATTCTGAGATCATGGTTCAGTGTAAATCAGTTAAACACATTTTCACACTATGGGTTTACAACCCCATCAGCAATGCTTGGAGTTCCAGGTTCTCCACACTCTTGTCAGTCCTGGATATTTCCTCTTTGTGACTAATAGTTACACTAGAGAGAGAGTATGACATCACAGACTGTTGTTTATTCTCAGTTGACTAGTGGCTATAATAGTCATGACCTTTCCATATATTTACTGGCTTGGAATTGGTGGTTGCTTCCTGAATATGACACTAAAAGCATAGAAAACAAAAGAAAAAGATAGATTGTGGGACTTCCTTGACATTGAAAATTGCTAAAACCAAAGGACACTATCGATAAAGTAGAAGAGGTACCAATGAGATGGCCCGGGGGATAAAGGCACTGTCACCAAGCCTTGAATTCAATCCCTGGGACCCATACGATGGGAAAGCAGGACCAATTCCTACAAGTTGTCTTTTGATCACCACACACTACTGTGGCATGCATGTACATGCACACAATACACATAAAATAAGTAAATAAATAAAAATATAATTAAAGGAGCTGGAGAGATGGCCCA
The DNA here is from genome assembly GCF_049852395.1 of Peromyscus maniculatus bairdii. Lineage (NCBI taxonomy): Eukaryota > Metazoa > Chordata > Mammalia > Rodentia > Cricetidae > Peromyscus > Peromyscus maniculatus. The sequence goes on along the minus strand of NC_134856.1, from coordinate 93,399,914 downwards.
GTGGTTAAGAGCAATTGCTGCTCTTACAGAGGACCCATGCTTGGTTCCCAATACCTACATTGGGAGACTCACAACAAATAACATCTCCAGACCTGGGGGATCCAATGCCCTCTTCTGGCCTCCTCAGGCACTGCACTCACATGCGCACACATACACTCAGCTATACACATGTAAACCTAATTAAAAATAAATCTAAAGTTTTTCTTTAATTTTTTAAAGTTGTGTGTGTGTGTGTGTGTGTGTGTGTGTGTGTGTGTGTGTGTGTATGCACCAGACATGCTCAGTTCAAGGAAGTGGATTCATGCATCTATTTTTACACTTTTTCAGAGCTGAAGCTCCCTACACTCACATCTATTCTCATTCCTCCACTCTCTGGATGCTAAAGATCCATTCTGAGATTTACATTCACCCTTCTTCCCCAGGATCCTGCCTCTAGAAGGTTCCCCTAAAGTACTCAGGGCTCTGAAGACACATGCAGCAGGTCAATGTGCATCTGAACCAGAAGGGCCTTCATCATTGGGATGGGTTCTTTTCTATTTTAAAATTTTATTTATTTTTGTGTGTATGGGTGTCTTGCTACATGTATGCCTGTGCACCACATGTGTGTCTGGTACCAACAGAGGCCAGAAGAGGCCATCAGATTCCCTGAGACTAGTTATAGAGAGTTGTGAGCTGTCATGTGTGTGCTGGAAATGAAACTAAGGTGCTATAAAAGAACAATCGGTGCTCTTCACCATTGATCCATCTCACCATACCTCCCCCCATTAGAGTTTCTGCAAGTGCTTCTTTCTTCATAGCCTGTAAGGGACAGGAGAGACCCTTGTGTGGTGCCCCTCGATGTCTCAGTACTCAGCCCGACTTGTTATTCAATTGTCAAAACCTCCCAACACAGAGTTCTGGGATTACAAGCATGCACCACCACACCCAACTTTGTGAATACTAGATGAGCACACTATCAACTGAGCTGTATCCTCAGCCCTTTTATGTGCCTACTGTGTAACCCTCGAACCCAGCATGAGGAAGGAAGAAAGGTACACAGACTATATATCCTTACATCAGCTTTATTCACAATCACCCCAAACCAGAAATATCCAAATGTCATCCCCGGAAAAAATGGTCTCTCTACACTATGCTATGCAAGTCAGCAAAAAAGACAGATCTGCTGATATACCCAACAACAGGATAGAGGCTCACAGCATTTATGCTGAGTGAGAGAAGCCCAATCAAGACCAAAAAAATAACATCAATAGCACCAGTACCCTTAGCATGGACTATGATCATGTTTATATGAGATTAAAACACAGCTAGAAAACACAGCTGATCTTTAGTGATAGATAGACCTGTGGTTATGGGAGTGGTGGGGAAGAGACAGGAATCCTAGTTATCTTCTGCTGTCATTTTGACACAAACTTAGAGTCACCTGGGAAGAGTGAGTCTCAAATGACAAGTTTCCAAGATAAGAGTGGCCTGTGAGCATGCCTGTAGGACATTTTCTTAATTGCTAATTGATGTAGTAGAACTCAGCCCATTGTGGGTGGTGCCATTCCTAGGTAGGTGTGCCTGGGCTGCATAAGAAAGGTAGCTGAGCAAGCCAGAGGGTGCAAGCTAGTAAGAGTGTTCCTCCATCAGGTCCTGCTTTGAGCTTCTGCCTTGACTTCCTGCCTAGGCATCCCTTGATGATGGACTGTGGCCTATAAAGTAAAATAATCCCTTTCCTTCCTCAAGTTGCCTTTGGTCATTGTGTTTTATCACAGCAACAGAGAGGCAAAGTCGGACAACAGGTAAGGCATGAGGGAGTGTGCACATTTCCTTCACTGGAGTTGTGGCTTTGTCCCCGGTGGGCATGCAAGTGACATGTAGAAAACCACCGGTGGTTCTGACTACATGTTCCAGCCCACTGTGCACAGATCGCACCTGAGTGAGATTGCTTCTCCAGAAAGATTCAAGGTCACAGCAAAGAGACGGGGGAGGCTTGGGAGCTGGAGGAATGAGAGAAAGGGCTGCTGTGGCCCTGTGGAGAGGTCAAGTCATGAGGGAACAGGGTACAGTGGGCACATGTGAGCCATATCAGCTCCTAATGAACAGAGAAATGAGTGCATCCGGGGGACTAGAACACCTCCCAACCTGGCTACTTCCGCAAACTTAGTATGTAATTTAGGAAGGTGCCCCTCTTTCTCACATGCTACCCTTAATTCTACTTCAAGTTGGCCTGCTATCTGCTTCCAGATTAGGGAGACCCCTGTAGCCTAGAGACCTAGTCCTGGGGTGACCCATAATGTAGACAGGATACAACATTAGCTGATAGGTGAGAGTCCCTCTCATGGGCATAGCCTAGAGATACTTTTAAAGACTATTACTGAAATTCCAAAGCACATTAGCAGTTTGTTTGTGGGAACTACAGTATTGAACACAGCAAACGACTAACAAAAGCCTGAGGACTGAGTGAATAACTGATAGTTTCTCTTAAAGGAATACTAAGTAAATGATGAGAGTGTAATGTGTTAATATTCTCAGAATGCTCACTGTGTCTCAGAAGGTGCTTCCAGTCTTTCATTAGATGAGGTACCCTTTGCAACAAACCTTTGACAGGTTCCTAAACATCCCTACTTCACAGGTCAGAGATTATGTGACCCTATCATGGTCACATACTTGGACAGTGCAGGGCCTCCTTATGAGCCAAGTGTAGGTGGCTTTTTCCCATAATTCTGTGCTCCACATTTCTACCTTGAATTTTGTCTTAAAAGCATTGAAAAGTGACCTATTCCTACAATGTATTCACCTATTGGCATGTTTAAATACTGTGTTTAACAGATTGTGTATGGAGAGTTGTAGATGTGCCTGCATGTAAGAGTACGTATGTGTGAAGCCCAGAGACGTCTTCCTCTGTCACTTCCCCTGTTATTCTGAGGTGGTCCAAATATGGCCAAAGTGTCCTGTCACCTTGTGGCTGACTTGGCCTGTTCGTATTTGGCTAGACTGACTGGCCAGCAAGCCCTGGGGGTCCTCTGTCCCTGCCTCACTGGCCCTGGGATTACAGGTGTAAGCTGTAGCCCCTGGCCTTTTACATGGACACTGTTACTGGAATTCAAACTCTGGTCCTCTTGCTAACACGGCCAACTTCTTTACAGACTGAGCTGTCTCCCCAGCCCCCTGGTTAGCAATCTAAAGGAGTATGCATGTAAGCATCCTGAGTTCAGCAGTGTGGAGTGGATGCCATGGGTTTTTCTACATACAGCTTTTAATTCTGCTAGTAACCTTGTTAGTTGCTCGAATGCACATAGTAACACATTTAATTGATTGAAACATTGTATTGCAAATAGCTCTTTATAATCCATGCACCAACTATTAACAGAAACAAGGCATCTTAGCAGTTGAGCAGGTAACATTTAGCCTGTTTAGCACTATAGCCTGTACTTAACATAACATAACTTAACATGAGACTAATTTTCAGTGTGTAACAGAGCCAGTTGGCAGAGACTGAGCAGAACATTGACTCTTTGGAAAGCAATGCAGTGGTATATATTTAAACTTTACCTGGACAGAGTTAAGAGCAGGCAGGGTTGAACATAAGCTTACCTATTTGAAACAGTGTCGAGCTGTGGAGAGTTCTGTCTGAGACATGCCCTTGAATTCCATGTCTCTAGTCTGGAAGAGTGAGTGGCTTATTGAGGTATCTAATCCATTCCTTCCATCCACTGTGCTACACTTTTAAGCTTTGTTTAACACAGGTAGGTAGATGAGAAACAGAATAATGTTGATTCTGCAACACAGTGTTAGCTTTGTGTGGTATGTTTTTTGTTTTGTTTTTTGAGACAGGGTTTCTCTGTGTAGCTTTGCACCTTTCCTGGAACTCTCTCTGTAGCCCATGCTGACCTTAAACTCACACAGATATGCCTGTCTCTGCCTCCCGAGTGCTGGGATTAAAGGCGTGCACCACCACGCCCGGCACATGGTATGTTATTTAACACATTTTTTCCTGTATTTTGTTTAAATATAGGAATTAACAAAGTTGGACATGTAAGACCTTAAGTATGTTTACTTTTTTAAATAAATTTTACTGTCTATATTTAAATGAGACAAAGTGATACTCTAGGATATATGTTATAGACAGTTAAAAGCTGGTAATAGTGAAGAAAAAGAACATAGCCATCATCACAAGAGATACCTTTGTTGCTGCTGCTGCTGTTGCTGCTTCTGCTGCTCTGCTGCTGCTGCTGCTGGTGGTGGTGGTGGTGGTGCTGGTGGTGGTGGTGGTGGTGGTGATGGTGATGTTGGTGATGGTAATGATGATGATGATGATGATGATGATTGATGATAACAAGAATAGTTCACCAGTTCATTTTGCAAGAAAACTAGGTGAAGTAAAATTTGATCACCTACAGTCCTCATGAAGCACATTAGGCCTCTAGACCCGTTTATCCTTACATGGCTGCCGCTTTATATCCTCTGTTCATTTCCTTAACGCCTCTGCCTGCCACCCCTGGTGACCACTCCATTTCCTCTCCCTTCTCTTCCTCTCCTTTCACCCCTCTCTCTCTCTCTCTCTCTCTCTCTCTCTCTCTCTCTCTCTCTCTCTCTCTCTCTCTTTCTCTCTCTTCCCCCCCCCCATTTGTGTAGTGTGGGCATGCGTGCATGCACTTGTTCATACACTTTGGATATAATCTGGGGCTATCATGCCCCCTGGGCAGTGTAGCTGCATAGCTGTTTATTTTCCTGTGGTATATTGTTTTGATGACTGGAGTTTCGTAAAATAACTTTAGGAAGTCAGGAGGTCTGATACCTCCAGTTTTGTCTTCTTTCTCATGAGTGTCTTGGCTATTGGGAGTCTCTTATGTTTCCCTACAGATTTTAGAGTCTTTTGGTTCTATTTCTGTGAATAATGCCTCTGGGATTTGACAGAAATTGTACTACATCTGTAGATAGGTGTCGTAGTCAGGTTCCTGTGGTTGTAATAAAACACCATGACCCAAAGCAATCTATTTCAGCTTACAATTCTACATCACAGTACGCCACTGAGGGAAGTCAGGGCAGGAAGTCAAACAGGGCACAAACTGGAGGCAAGAACTGATGTAGAAGCCATGGAGAAATGCTGTTTCTTAGCTCATTCAGCCTGGTTGCTTCTTCCCTTCCTTCCTTTCTCCCTCCCTTCCTCCGTTCTTCTCTCTCTTCTTCCCTCCCTCCCTTCCTCCCTCTCTTCCTCCCTTCTTTCCTTCCTTCCTTCTTCTTCTCCTCCTCCTTCTTTTTTGAAAGGCAAGACAAAGTTTTACTTTTAAATGATTACAAGCACACCAAATAAGATGTAATAAGTTCTTGAGTCCAAGCATCTAGTAATTTGGGTGAAGGTACACTAACAGCAGCCTGCACAAGGATATTCACTGACCTGAATCAGCCAGAATGGACTGCTGTGCAGCTGGCTGCTGCTTCACACCAGTTACACCTAACTATTTACTACTTTTTCCACAGATAAAGCCCTGACTTTTCAGAAAGTGCAAGGGAACAGTTTACTGCCTTTCTTTCTCTAAATAATTGTTTATTTTGGCTGGCCATTGGTGGTTCATGCCTTTAATCCCAGCACTTGGGAGGCAGAGCCAGGCAGATCTCTGTGAGGCCAGCCTGTTCAATGGAGTGAGACCCAGGAGAGGCACCAAAACTACATGGAGAAACCCTGTCTCAAAAAAAAATAGTTTATTTTTCCTACTAGACTAAGAAAGGAAAAGTCGGTCTGTTAGCATTGGTCCAGAGGGTGCCTGGACCGGTCTACTCTGGTGACCAGCCTAGCAAATAACCTAGCTATCATCATAGAGCCTTTGTCCAGTGACAGATGGAGGCAGATACAGAGATCCATGGCCAGGCACCAGGCTGAGTTCTGGGAATCCAACTGATGAGAGAGAGGAGGGATACTAGATACTGCAGGCGAGGGACGTCAAGATCATGATGGGAGGATGTGCAGAGATGACCAGCCACACTAGTGGAAGCCCATGAACTGTGGACTGGTGGCTGTGGAGCCCCCATGGAACTGGACTAGGCCCTGTGGACACAGAAGATGGTTGTTTGGCTCGAACTGTTTGGGGAGCACCCAGGCAGGGGGGTTGGTATCTGTCCCTGGTGCATGGACAGACTTCTGGGAATCTGGTGCCTGTGGTGTGACACCTTGCACAGCCTTGGTGCAGTGGGAAGGGGCTTGGACCTGCCTAGGTTCAGTGAGCTGGGCTCTGCTGACTCCCCATGGGAGACCTCGATTTGTGGGATGTGGGGATGTGGAGTGGCTTGGGAAAGAGGGCTGGGGGGTAGGAGGAGGGAGGAGGGGGATCTGTGGATAGCATAAGGTGTGAGTAGAAAATTTCTTAATAAAGAAAAATAAAATAATAAAAAAGAAATAAAAAGTAGGTGTTGATACCTGTTGCTTGCACAAACACACAGGAAAGCAGTGGCATATACTCTTTAAAGATGCAGAAGGTAAAAAGATCAAACTTCAGGTGAACACTAAACCTGGACAAAATGCTAGATTTGCTTCTACCCCAAAAGTGAAGGGATCTACAGCAGAACAGAGAAATAATTTTATGCCTTCCAGAATAGAACTCATCTCTGTGGATGCTTCCTATTCCATAAGGGCAACTCCCATGTCAACCTACAGAGCAGGTATTTCCACCTTTATCTATTTATGTGGTGGGTTTTGTGGATTTCTGGCTGAATGTCACACACAAAGGCCAGGAGGTTGTCCAGGATTTCATCCCTGTCCTGTTAGAAGTAGTTCTGGAGGACGGCCACCTTCCCCTGGGTCTCCTCCACCTCACTGCTACAGCTGCCATGGGACCCTAGTGCCACAGCCTCCTTGGCCTTGAACTCCATCTCCCTCTGCACTATTTAGTCTCTGTTTGGGCTGCTTCTTTAGCCTGCTTCAGCCTCCTTGCTTACAGGCCTCAGACACCTTCTCAGGCTGCCCACTTCAAACGCTGCAGAAGCTGCTGGGTGCCCTGTAGCTGGGCATCACAGCAGGGACTCTTAGAGAATGGCTTTCAGTCTGCGTTCTTATGCCATCCAGGACCATACCCCCAAGGGTGGCACTCATCCCTATGGAATAAGCCCACCCATGTCAATCATCAGTCAAGAAAATGAGCCATAGGTTTGCCCACAAGTCATTCTGGTTATGAGTATTTCTCAGATAAGGTTCCCTCTTCCCAAATGACTCTAGCCTGTATCAGGTTGACATAAAAACTAAGACAAAAGAAAAAGAAACTAGCCAGAACACTAGGCTTTGAGTGAGATACCATTAGGAACATAGTTAAAAACCATTTTGTGTAACTTAAAAAACCATTTTATGTGACTTGAAATATGATGCCTGAGCTTGCCACCAGCCAGCTCTAATAAGAGCGAGGCCTCAAAAGCAAGAGGAGTTCGGTCCAGAACAAGTCTTGATATAGCAGCTAATGAACTAACTCCAAGGGGGTGTAGATGTGCTAGTGAACCAGCATGGATCTGGGAGTCCTCAGAGTGCAAAGCTACTGCCCAATGAAATGATACAAAAATAGGAACTTTGGAAATGGTCTTAGGATCCCACTGCCCAGTTCCCAGGACTCGGTTTCTCTAGCCTCTGTGTTGATGGCCATTAACGTGTGGCCCTGGCTTCAGTGATCTCTGGTTAACTTCTGGCACTGTCACTGGGTTCACGCAGGCCCAGCTGTGAGCTAAACTCTGGCCCACACTCTCAAGAACTTCCTGGACCTCCATTAGTGCCAACCTTCTCTCCTGCCACAGCTAAGAGACTTCCCAGTGGACATGGGTTGAACCTGTGAGCTTTCTAAGGATCCTCACCAAGAAGATTGCCCAGTGGAGCCCTGCAGAAGCATTTTCTGCCCAAACAACTGTTCTCTGCTTGGTGAGATGTCTGTTGAACTTTTGTATTGGCATAGTATGAGAAGGAATGTTTGTGTGTGAATAAACTGAGTATATTCAAAAGGCAATTCTTATAGGGCATGCTAATTACTGAGCACCGTGGGCTGTTCTCTCCTCACATACACAATTGGACGATATTGGCTTTTCTGACTCATAAGCACACACCATTTTCCCATTTATTTGTGTCTCGCTCAATATCTTCCATCAGTGTCTTACAATTTTCAATGTGTGTATCTTTTGCTCCTTGACTAAATTGGTTCCTAATTATTGTATTTTGTTTAACTAGAAGCTACCATAAATTAGATTGTTTTCCTGCTCTCTTTTTCAGTTAGGCCATGATTTGTTCAAGGCCAGCCTGGTCTACCGAGCGAGATCCAGGACAGGCACAAAGCTACACAGAGAAACTCTGTCTCAGAAAAACCAAAATAAATAAATAAATAAATAAATAAAACATAGAGAAGATTGAGTGGAGAAACGGCAGTGAGAATTAAAACAAAACAACAACAACAAAAAAAAAACAACGAAGGTTTAAATCAAGAACAACAAGCGCTCTTAGCTACTAAGGCATCTCTCCAGTCATTATTGTTGTTTTTAAGACAGGATTTCATGGTTTTTAAGACAGGGTTTCATGATGTAGCATGAGTATATTTGTAATATTCTCACAGGCCATTATGTTTTACATAATGATTTTTGTATCCTGCAACTTAACTGAATGTATTTCCTTATTTTTGGATTTTTCAGACTGAGGGTAACCTGCGTAGCTCAGTCTGATCAGGACCTCACTATATAACCCAGGCTGGTTTTGAATTCATGGCATTAGAGGACTGTCAGCCCAGCAATATACCTTCCTAGTACATGTATAAGTATTCATGTCTTCCAAGAACAGGATTGCCATGGCCCTCAAATAGCTAACCTAGGACCAGTGCAAAGCAAACCTGATAGACACTAAAATTCCCTTTGCATGGGCAATCTAAGTCATAGCCTCAAGATGAAGTTTCAGGGCACTGTGGTAACAGCTGAATGCTATAGTTAGCCTGCGGAAAACTTCGGATGATGGAAATAGAGTTTTCCATGGTGGAAAAAATGCAATCTTCTACCCTATTGTAAAACTACATGGAGTTAATAGGATTTCCATAATGTCCGTCTAATACCTGGTCACCTTAAATTAATAGTATCTTTGTAATATTCTCATTAAAATATAAAATGACCACATATTCTCCCACTTTTGAACTCATCAAATAGATTGATCTAATAGAAAGGTATTTTTTTTTTAACTTACTGATGTATATTTTCCCCCTGCATTTATGCCTGTGTACCACTTGTGTGCCTGGTGCCCACAAGGTCCAAAGAGGTGTCAAGATCCCCTGGAACTAGAGTTACAGACAGTTGTAAACTGTTGTGTGGATGCTGGGTATGAAGCCAGATCCTCTACAAGAACAACAACAAGCGCTCTTAACCACTAAGGCATCTCTCCAGCCACTATTGTTGTTTTTAAGACAGGGTTTCATGATGTAGCTGAGGATGACCTCAACTCCTGGCCCTTCTATCTCTGCCTCCTAAGTGCTGGTATATGATACTATGGTGATTTAAACCTTCATATTGTTTTTTTGATTTTTGTGTGCTTTTTTTTTTTTTTTAAATTCTCACTGCAGTTTTTCCACTCAATTTTCTCTGCTCCATCTTCCCTATTTTTTCTCACTTTATATCTAAAATCACTCTTGTACCCAAAGCATTTCATCTCCTGTCCTGGGCATGTGTATCCCTAAGCGTAACTGAAGCGTAGCAGCTAACTGACAGCTCCTCAGAGAGCAGTTTGGGGAGCACTCTCTGATATTCATCACCTCAGTCAGGACCATTAAGAAGCTTTTCAGTTTCCTCCAAGAAGCACAGGCAGGAGAAGGGGTTGCTGTGCACTGCCCTTAAGCAGTGTCCTGGCTGCAGCGTTCTGCTGGCATCGAATCATTAATCCTGTCTGTATGGGTGAGAGACGGCACCAAGAGTCTGTATCTGTCTCAGAAAGCCCTTCGAGGAGTAGATATCTGAAACTACAGGGACTCAGGCTGCAGAGCAGATAGATCACTGAGTTCTCCTTAAGAAAGATGAGCAAGTGCATGCCTTTAATCCCAGCACTTGGGAGGCAGAGGCAAGCAGATCTCTCTGATTTTGAGGCCAGCCTGATCTACATAGTGAGTTTTAGGATATCCAGGGCTATGTAAAGAGATCCTGTCCCAAAACAACAAACAAACAAACAAAACAACAACAAAAAACGAGAAGTGAGCAGCTAGAAGTTGATTTGGATGGTTCAGAAGCTTTTCCCCCAAAACCTCTCACACATCCCCACACTGGAATTTCATAAAGGCCTTTTCACCAGACCCTCTCCTAAAGTATTCAAGTTGTTTAAAATGAAAGTAAAACTTAAAGTGTGAAGACAAAGGCTATTAACACTTTTGTTTATGCATAGTCCTGCAGCTCTCAGGTTCACCAAAGAAGCTTCTTCATGCAGAGGACAGGACCTCACCTGGTCAAAGAGCAGAGAGTGTCAGTGTCAGTGGAGTGCCCTGCCACAAATGGAACATCCATAGCACTCTTCTGGACCTGACAGGACCACTGTACTCAGGAACTTACAGTAGCTGTGGTTGTTTGCACAAGACCTGCAAATGATCAAGACAGTCAGCAGCAATCCAGCATGTATCTAGGAGCAGCTCATGAATTCCCACCCTAACTGGGGAGCTATTGATAGTTGATGACTTCTAGGGGAGAGAGTGTCAGTTTTAATCAATCTTTGTAGACACAGCTTCTTCCGGGAATTTTCTTTCACCCATCCATAATCAGAAGAGTGCAATGGATGCTTTTGGCTGTGTAGGGCTATCTCTCCACTTATACAGTCTAGAATCACCTGCCTGGAGTATGGTCCAGCCCATGGTTAAGATGGGGTCTTCACATAGCCATCAACATAATTAAGATAATCCCTAATGGGCATGTTCAATGGCCCATCTTCCAAGTGATTCCAGATTCTCTCAAATTGACAGTTAACACCAAAGGTCACTCCTGCTGTCCAGTTGCTGAAAGGAGCTCAAAATGACCTTAAACTCTGGACAGAACCCTGGTCGTCTTCATTAATATCCATTTACCCAAACTCTTTTTAATTTTTGGTGGGAAGGGGAGATTAGGAGTTCTGGGAAATGCTAACATCTATATCCCTTAGATGTTTTCACATGGATCCAATCCAGTTATTTCATACACTTTGAAAAAAATTAAATGCTCTTCGGAGCAAGGGGACAAAAAGTTCATTATAAACAATTCCAACTCCCACTCTCTCTACTGGTGTATTTGTTAACCACATAACTGATCCCTGGCTAATCTTTCTAGCATAAAAGAAACAGCCTCCCTGTGTGAACTGAGTCTGAAGCAGTGTTTTGCATTCTTCTATAATCATGCTCTGTCAGGCACTTTAAAGCTGTGACAGGTTAATGCATAATACTACTAAATGGATAAGCATAAGGTTGTATGAACTCCTCTATAGGTGCATGAACACCTTTGGAGAAAAGCATAAACTGAGCACTCATAATGCGATGTTTCATGTGAAACGTTCTGTAATTATTGCTTATACTTGTAAATTACAGCCCACACTGCAATGAAATACTATGGAGAAATTTAATTTTCATAATTCCTAGCATTTTCACTTAATTGTATACTATAATATGAAAAACATGAGTGAAGTTTTGGATTTGAGATGATATCACCAATCATTCTTAGTTCTTAGGTTAGAAAAAATAAGAGAGTGACACTGAATAAGTTGTTCCTTTATTTGTACAAAAAAATGGATCAGATTCAGCTATATACCAAGATTTTGAGACTAGACAAGAGGGAAAATGAGATTTTTCCAGATTGACTAACCTGCCTGAAAAAATATGCTAGGACAATGGTGGCACAGAGCTTGTGGGGGTGACCAACCAATGTCTGACTTGACTTGAGGCCCTCTCCACATGAAGGAACCCATCTTTAGCACTGCTTGGGTGACCAAGAACCAGAGACTAGATAGCCCAGGGACTTAGGGTAAAACTAAACACTACTGTTGAGAGAGAGAGAGAGAGAGAGAGAGAGAGAGAGAGAGAGAGAGAGAGAGAGAGAGAAAGGAAAGGAAGGAAGGAAGGAAGGAAGGAAGGAAAAAAGGAAGAAAGGAAGGGAGAGAGAGAGAGAAAGAAGAAAGAAAGAAAGAAAGGAAGGAAGGAAGGAAGGAAGGAAGGAAGGAAGGAAGAAAGAAAGAAAGAAAGAAAGAAAGAAAGAAAGAAAGAAAGAAAGAAAGAAAGAAAGAAAGAAAGAAAGGGAAAGAAAAAAGAAACCTAATAAAAATGACTCCTAATGATATTCTACTACACTTATTGATCAGTACTTTATTCAGCCATCACCAGAGAAACTTCTTCCTACAGCAGATGGGAACAAATACAGAGACTCACAGCCAGACATTATGAGGGGTTGGGGTAGGAGAGAGAACTTGGAACACACAGCTCCTTCAAATCCCACCCCTCAGAGCTCAGGAAACCCCCAAGGGAAGAGGAGGCAGAAAGTGTAAGAACCAGAGGGGACAGAGGACACCAGGAAAAACAAGGCCCTCTAAATCGACTGAGCAAAGCTCATATGAACTCCCAGAGACTAAGCAGCAAGCACAGGGCCTACATGGGTCTGCACCAGGTCCTCTGTGTATAGATGATAGCTTTCAGTTTAGTGTTATAATAGGACTCCTGAGTGTGTGAGCAGGGGGCGAGGGAGTGTCTCTGATTGTTGTATCTTTTCTTTTCTTAGGGATCTTTTCCTTCTGTTGGTTTGCGGTGCCCAACTTGGAAGTGATGATTTTTTTGTTTGATTTTGTTATATTTTATTTTGTCATGTTTGGTTGTCATCTCTTAGAAGCCTGTTCTTTCCTAATAAGAGACAGAAAGAGAGTGGATCTGGATGGGAGGGGAAATAGGGAGGAAGTGGGAAGAACACAGGGAGGGGAAACTGTAATCAGGATATATTTTAAGAGAAAAGAATCTACTTTTGATAGAAAAGGAGAAAATAAGCTGGGCGGTGGTGGCGCACGCCTTTAATCCCAGCACTCGGGAGGCAGAGCCAGGTGGATCTTTGTGAGTTCGAGGCCAGCCTGGGCTACCAAGTGAGTTCCAGGAAAGGCGAAAAGCTACACAGAGAAACCCTGTCTCGAAAAAACAAAAAAAACAAAAAAAAACAAAAAAAAAACAAAAAAAAAAAAAAGAAAAGGAGAAAATATAGTTTTTTAAAAGATTTTACCAGATTGAAATGTGCTAAAGTTTCATGCTCATACCTAGGAATAAAAAAGCTTCACAACCAAAATATCTAAAAAGTTTTCACTTTTAAAAATCAACATACACCAAGATACCCCCCCACACCCATTTCATCCATTAGCCCTCTAAATTGTTTCTAACATGTCTCAAGTTAAAATTTTTATGCTGTTTGCAGAGATTAGGTCTCTGACATCAGGGGACTACTCTTTCTTTCTTTCTTTCTTTCTTTCTTTCTTTCTTTCTTTCTTTCTTTCTTTCTTTTTTTGGTAGGAGGTGAAAGTTCATTTTTATTCTGGAATAGAGCAAATACGAAGAGTTAATGAAAAGAAAATATGGGCCTCTCAGGTTAGGGTAGCATCCCCACTCAGCCAGATATAGGCATGCTTTAACATGGATCTTGTGGAGGAAGAAGCTGGGTCTCTTCATTGGTTTGAAAATTACTTCTTCAAACACATGAGCCAGCCTCATTAGCCAAATTCAACAATGCTCCCTTTGTAAATGCACAAAGGCATGTCTGTAGACACTTAACGGTCTGTTGCCGATGAACTTGAGAAATAAAGCATTGATGTGAAATGTCCTTCATTAAATATCTAGTAAGCAGGGGTGTTGGTTAGAATCCAGAGTCTAATAGGTCATTGTACTCAAGAGTAGACTCAGTTTTTTTCCTTTGAAACATCCTTTTTGTCTCTGGTCCTAAAAGATGTTGGAACTGCAGCAGAAAGCCCACAATTCTAAAAGTCAAGGACGTTTAAAAGTTGGTTACAGAAAGTCTAGTGTGATGGTAAGCACTTATAATATGAGTGCTACGGAAGCAGAGATGGACAGATCACTCACAAATTGGCCACAGAGCTAAAGATGAAGCTCAATCATAGAGCACACCTAGCATACACAGGACCTAAGTTTGGTACCCAGCTTTGGGGAAAAAAAACAAAAGTCAAAAAAGTTGGCCACAGGCAAATTAGTGCAGTCAAGTACTGGAGGTGTAACATGAGAGTGTCCAGGTTGTCCTTAGTACTGGGTCACCAAGATTCTGCCATGTTCCACACTAAGAAGGGCAGCCACAGAGACTGTGTCTGCCATGTATGAGGTACATCTCTTCTGGAACAAATCTTCAGGATTATGTGTCTCACACAGCAGTTTAGATAATGTCCTCTGGGGGTTGCTACGGTCTTCCTCTTCCATCACCTCTTTCTGCACCCAAGCTAGCGTCTTTTTCTTTCACATCGTCCATGCTTTGGTAAATCAATGAGAAGCTCTTTCATATGTAAAGTGTAAGAAGGAGAGGACAGGCCAGTTTGAAGTTTTTGACCTTCCCAGGAAAATTTCAGTGTGTTAAAAAAATTTTGTGTGCTTGTTTGTTTTGTTTTTCGAGACAGGGTTTCTCTGTGTAGCTTTGCGCCTTTCCTGGAACTCACTTGGTAGCCCAGGCTGGCCTCGAACTCAGATCCGCCTGGCTCTGCCTCCCAAGTGCTGGGATTAAAAGCATGCACCACCACCGCCCGGCCAGTATGTTAAATTTTGGGTAGTTTCCTCCTCATTCCATAAGTCTGAATTCTCTAGCTTCTTACAAAGATAAAAGATAAGACTCCAAGCCCTTTCACTATGATTTACTAAATCTAGCTCACAGTGAGTGTTACTTCTTCTGAAATTTTGAGCATTTGCTTGATTGTTTAAATAAATATTTCCTTACCAGAGCAGTTGGTCCCTGGTAGACTTAATTAGAATCAGAGGGGATCAAAGGGGACACATGGTCTCCAAGTGATTCCAGAGGCAGTCTTTGGAACTTGGGGCAGGAAGAGAGGCACTACAAAATCCATGGTCAGCTAGATGGGTGACACATATATGCTATCTCAGCTCTGGAAGTTTGAAGCAGGGGGACATGAGCTTGAGGCCAGCCTGAGCTAAATACGGAGACCCTTTATAAAACAAGAGGGAGAGAGTGATGGGAAGAGAAAGGAATGGAGAAAGAGGGAGGGAGGGAAGGAAGGAAGGGAGGGAGGGAGGAAAGAGTGAGCTAAAGAAGAAAGAAAACAAAGGAAGACAAAAAGAAAAAATAAAAAAGAAGAAAACCATTATCAGGGCTCAAGCCTAAGCATTCAAGAACAATTTGGCCAATATAGCAAGACCACATCTCAATAAACAGATGGAGGGCTGGGGCAATGGCTCAGTGGCTAAGAGCTCTTCCAGGAGATCTCAGTTCAATTCAGTACCTACATGGTATCTCACAACCATCTGTAACTCCAGTTCCAGGGGGATCTGATGCCTTTTCTGACCTCCACAGATACTAGGCCTACATGTGGTATATAGACATGCAGGCAAAACACTCATACACATAAAAATAAAATCTTTAAAATAAGTAGATAAAAAGCCATTGTTTCTAGGGTTACTGATAAATCCAGAGGAGTTTATACTACAGGATATTTTATTAAATTTAAAGCAGTCAGGAGACAGAAGATGTATAACCATTTGATTATAGCCATAACTTAAGACTGTGTGTTTAAGTCTCAGGCACAAGAGCAAAGCTCCAAGTTCAAATTTAGGTCGTGACTGACTGACTGCTGCCCTATTCCCAGTGTTCAAATCAAAGAAGATCATGAACAGGTCCACCTTTAGGACTGTGGTTGGGATGAAATGAACTAATTCATGTGAATTGTTCAAAAGGGTTCCACCAGACAGAGGGGTGAGTCTGGGACCTAGAAATCCAGCCAGGTGTTATAAAAAGCTTATACCAGTATAGTGCATCTGCTTCCTCTCAGTCTTCCAGGGGCATGGTCCTCCAATCCACACTCCCTGGTAAGGTCCAGTTAGAAATTCCGGCTGAGGCAGAGCAGTGGTTCTGTATGCCTCTGTATGACTACCTCTACTGAGGACAGCCAACAGGAGTCAACCCAGAGCCAGACTATTCTTCTGGGTCCCACAGTGGAGGCTTCTGGGTGTTCTAACTCCCCAGAGATGGTCTTCATCCAGAACTTAATGGTATCCCCTGGCAAAGCCCTCTATATAGGCTTTGCAGGAACTGAGGATTTTTCTATGAATCTGCAAGTAGCATCCTTTGATCAGGTAAAGCACATCTGGCTCCCAGATGATGGATGTCACTGACCCCAGACTGTTGCCAGAAGACTACAGTCATTACAAGCAAGATGACAATCTCCAAGGGTAGTAGTTGGATGAAGAACTGAAGTGGTGACCAGGCTGTCTGTGGGGTCCAGATGACAACCCTGTGGGGGAATAGATGAAGACCCTCACTGACAAACTCTGACAAACCGTGGGGAGGTAGCTCAGTTGATAGGGTGCTTGCCTAGCATGCACAGTGCCTTGGGTTCGGTCCCCAATACTGAATAAACTAGGTGTGGTGCACATGCCGGTAATCTCATTAAGAGGATCGGGAGTTCAAGGTCATCCTCAGCTACATAGTGCAAGAATCACAAATACGCGGGAGGCTCTTGGCCATCATCTTTCTGAGCTAGTAGCTGGTATTTGCTTGGCCTGGCTCTCAGTTCATCCTAGGGTTGAAAGGTTATAGGCAGTCTGCTACGGGACTGAGGCCAAGTATCAGAAGGGGAGGGACTCTTGAGCCCCAGGTTATACATTAGATGAGGCTTTGCACCCTGGATCAGTAAGACCGGGATAGACGGGCAACCCTTGGAAAATTACAGCTCACTGAAGAACTCAGCCAATGAGGAATAATTTGTGGCATGGAGATGTGTTCAGGATTGTGAATAAAGACTTGTGAAAAGAAACTGTGTCTGGCTGTGAACAAAAAGCTGGAAGGCGTCTGTGTCTGCAGAAGCCGATGGACTGATTGAAATTTCAGTACTGTGGAGAGGTTGGAATTATGTAAGTTCAGAGGCTAATTACTTTATCCTGAGCTAGTTTTAACCTTCTGGGACAGCCATTCCTTGCCCCACTCTGTGTCTGAACTAACACCTCGTGATAATAAATAAAAAACCTCTTAGAAGCTACTGACATAGCAGAACACTGGCTTCTACCAATCCAAGAGCTAAGAATGTGGTCAGAGGGCATCTTGGGCCTACAGAATAGTTCCCCATCTTGTACTGCCTCTCTGCTGTACCCACCAATGGATTCTAAAGTTGCCTTGATTTATGACTTCCTTTGTTCTGCAAAACTAAAAAACTCTGTGAAACTGCTTCCACATAAGAACATAGAATTTGGAGTAACCTAATGTTCCCAGGCCATGATCACTCAAAATATGTCTCTTACTCCCTTTAAGCTGAGAGCTGTGGATTTTACCTTAATGGGAGTATACAAACCACTGTTTTTGAACCAAATCAGCCTCTTTTTTGTTGTTCATTTGTTTGTTTGTTTGTTTGTTTGTTTTGCCCTTTCTCTAGGGTGGGAGCTTACTTTGTAAGACTGTAAAATAAATTGTTTTGCTTTCACTACCAAGGCTCCAGAACTATTATTATGAAGTGAGGATTACTCTTTCTCACAGGAGTGAGTTCAAGGCTGGCCTGATCTACATGAGACCATGTTTGAAACAACAAAAAGCATCCACAGATGATTTTGACTAAGACTACAACCCATCACCATGAGAAATGTGGACAGCCAAAATAGTCTCCCCAATACTAGGCGTTTGTTTCCTTAGTACCTAGCATCAGGCCTACATGCTCACAGACAGGATGCTGTCTGGGTAAAAACAAACATTAGGGTTCAAAGAGCAAAGTTGGGGATATTGGGGAAGATAAATAAGGCTTGCAGCTGGTTGTGAGATGGTCAAGCTGACTTGATTAAGAAGGTCAGACTGGGTGTGGTGATGCAGGCTTTTTTAATTCCAGCACTTGGGGAACAGAGGCAGATCGATTTCTGTGAGTTCAAGGCCAGCCTGGTCTACATAGTGAATTTCAGGACAGCTGGGGCTATGTAGAAAGAGACCCTGTCTGAAAAAATAATAATAATAAGTAAAGAGGAGTTCAGGGCTCTGGCAAACACAACAAAGTTTGTCTTGGCAGCCTCCTGTGGGTTCCCATGAAGCCCCTCTCTGAGGAGTATACGCACAAGATTCTGTTGTTCTTCCCCTAGTAAACTTGTCATTTTTTGCATAATTACACAAGAAAATACAATTTTCTTGCATCTAGTGCATCTTATTGTAGTCCTCTGAATTGTGAGTAAGACCAGCCTGCACCTTTTTAGGAAGGGGAATACCGAAGACTGCCTAAGGGCAGGCTGAGGGCAGGAACTCCTGGACTAGGACTTAGAAGACTCAAGCCTCTGTTTTTGCTTACTTGCCTGTAAAAAATAATCCTTGGCAACTCTTCCACTTTCCCTGTCCCCAAGTGTGAGTTCTCCTTCAGGAGGAGCACAAAGAGAAAGCTGGAGGGACTTCCGCCACACCTGGGGTCTAACAAGGCTTCATATGATTTACAGACGGGTTTCTCACGAAGAAAGAGGATATTCATTATCACATTAAAACTGGCAGAATCAGAAGCCCTCCCCCCTTCCTCCAGGATGGTTATCACTTGCAGAGGTTCCTAGACCTGGCTCTGTGCATTCACCTCTGTGTGCACTTACAAAAATGTGTTATGAAACATGAATAAATAAAAACTCTTCCTGGTTCCATGTCTGCATTTCGCCTTTAATATTCCACTCCTCAACTAGATTTTAAGTGCCCATAGGACAAGAAGGCAAGATGGCTCAGTGGGTCAAGGTACTTGCCACCAAACCTGAAATGACCTGAGTTCAATCCCCAGGCTATACATGGTGGAAAGAGAGAAACTCTTACAAGGTGTCCTCTGATAGCCACACATATACTATGAGATGTGCTTAGATATGTATTCACACACACACACACACACACACACACACACACACACACACACACACACACACTACATTTTTAAATGCCATTTAAAATCTATTTTATTTATGTAGACATGTTGTTCAAATATGTGTATGATATATATGTATATGCATAGCACATACATACAGGAGTCCACAGAGGCCGAAGAGGGCATTGCCATATCCCCTGCAACTTCAGTTCCAGTCTAGGTGGTAGGAACTGAACCTAGGTCCTCTGCAAGATCAGCAAGTATTCTTAACTACTGAGCCATCTCACCAGCCCCCTAAAACAAAACTTTCTTGGAGTATCACACATTGTATCTTTTAAAACATCTCACACCACTGGCACATAATATACACTCATGTGTGAAAGTTATAGCTGGTGTGTGCCTTTGGGGCTGCACTGTTTACAGTTTGTCACATAGTAGTAAATAGAAGATCCATGTCCCTACACTTTGGTGGTTACTGTGCTCCTACCCCACCCCCACCCACTCTAACTCATGTATTTAATAGCAACAGCAACAAAAACAGCCTATACCTTAGAATCTGACTTCTTAGACTAACTTCCAAAAAGGTGGATTTCTGGGTGGTAATGTGAGCATTAATTTTGATTCTCTGTTTGCCTGGACTAAGAACCCCCTGGGGAACTAGTGAAACACACCTCTGGGTGTGTCTTGAGGGCTTCTCCAGAGACCATTAGATTCTGAAGGCTCTGATGTATTAACAGATGAATTCATCTGTTATGGAGGCGATGGAAGGTAGCGGGTGAGGCCTGTTTAGAGGAAGTAGGTCATTGAAGGCGTGTCCTTAGGAGCTGTGGCTCACCTTGACCCCTCTCTACACCACGCTTGTCTCTGCTCTTGTCTGCCAAGAAGTGAAAAGCAGCCTCTGCCGCACGTTCTTGCTGCCCTGACGCCATGTCCAGCATGTAAGGCCAAGAATCCACAGACCAAACCCTCCAAAACTGTTGACTTAAGTCTTTCCTCCCTCCGGTCGTTTCTTTAGGTGTTGGGGTCAGAGGGATGTAGAAGTAAGTATTGCAGGCCCACAGCATGATGGCTTTATACCGAAGGAGGCTGTTCCCACCCCTTTCACCCAGGACACCTAAGCCAGCGCAGGGCACTTCCCCACATACAGGGAAATCCATGGCTACTAGGGAATAAATACCCTTCTAAAGAAAGAAAAACATCAGATGAAGGAGATTGTTTTTGTTTTTGTTTTTCAAGACAGGGTTTCTCTGTGTAGCTTTGTGCCTTTCCTGGATCTTGCTCTGTAGACCAGGCTGGCCTCGAACTCACAAAGATCCTCCTGCCTCTGCCTCATGAGTGCTGGGATTAAAGGCATGTGCTACCACCGCCCAGCGATGAAGGAGATTGTATGGGTGCAGGAAGTGGTTATACTAGCCCCTGATGAAGAATTAGCACATTGATGGGATCCCAGCTCTTGTGAAGGACAGCTGGAGGTAGACAGACATGAAGCTGCCAAGCAGAACTGCAGATGCTGGTCCTAGACTTGTCTCCTGAGGTAAAGCACACCCTGCCATGAAACTTTACAGTAAATGATTATACAGTGAACTTGATTTTTAATTGTTCATCTTCAGTTGGAAACAATAGCCTAACCTTGAGAAAAACAGACATATATGTGTATAAGCACACACATGCACATGTAAATACCCACACAGGTGACATTTGTTCCCATGAGTCCCTTCCCCAATCCATGCATGACTGATGTCAGACCCAGTCTTGTGCAGGCCCAAGGCCAGCAAACCATAACTTCTGTAAGTTCTTTCTCCCTATCTTCCGCACTTACACAGAACCTTTGTTCTGCCCACCGTTCTTCAGTGTTTCCTGAGCCTTAGCTGGATGGTCTTGTTTAGGGCTTACCACTCCGCTCTCACTTATCCTCAGCGCCCTGACACCCCTGAGTCCGCATTCACCACAGCTCACTGCAAAAGGAGCCTTCTCTGGGTCAGGATGGGTGTACCATTTGTCCATGTGTATGAACATAAATGTTTAGAAAGCAGTTTAGTGTCACACCTCTTGAACTTAACAACTGTTATGTTTCCCCCAGCCCCTAAGACCTCCTCAGTCATGGGTTTTTGACTGGGTTGACAATACCAGGAATGAATTCCATTCTGCAGAGCAGGTCTCAAATCCAAGCAGAGAGTGGTTGGTTACCAGTGGGTGCATCTTGCCTTGTGGGTTGGTATTGTCATCGGTGTTATGAATTATTACGTGGGTGAGCCCCCCATCCCCCCGCCCGCCCAGGATATCCCGTGAGTGCAGGGAACCATGCTGGCATGCTCGGCAGAAGCAGCAGCAGGCTGGTGGGCACCCCACTCCATGTGGGTATGGCGGCAGGGCGTCGGGTGGACATTCACAACTCAGAGTCTGCATCCGCGAGGAATGGTTTATGAGGGATAAAGAGAAAGACAGGAAAAGACAGAAAGGAGAGGGAGAGAGAGGAAGAGAGGAAGGGGGGTTCGAGGGTGTATACCTCAAAAAAGCGGAAGAGAGAGAAGCAGCTGAGTTTTTCCTTTTACAAGCAGGGCAGCGCCAGGGGGCAGGATCAGAATATTAACAGTCTGTAGATTCATAGCTGGGTGAGATTGCTGATGTCTTTCCCAGCAACCTGCAAAACACCTTTGGGCACTGTGACAACTGCGTCACTTGGTGATTAATCAAGCCATTGTTGAAAGTGCACTAGCCAGCCATGTGGTAGGGCATGGACCTAGAATACCAGTGTTGAGGTGTATGCGGCAGAAAGATGAAGTCAGATTTCAAGGCCAACCTGAGCTACAGAGTAAGATTCTGTCTCAAAATAACAAGTTAAAGCAAAATACAAAAATTAAAAAGAAATAACTTGCTGGTGTATAGTATCTATTTTCCACATCTCCAGACCTGACCCTTAAAAGAACAAGAAAATGAGAGTTTAGTAAAATTAGGGAAGCTGACCTTCCTCCCACAGTCAGTACTATTTTGATTCTACTCAAGGTTCTACCCATACAGGGAAAGGATAGAAAGCCAAGACTTGTTGCTTAGGAAATGCAAACTAGTTCATTCAACCTTCACTGAACCTGAAGTATGAATTATTTTTAGTCTCATTTCCTATGTCAGCCAAACTGGTTTAACCTGTTCACAATCCACTTGGCCCAAATGTCAAAACTGTTCTGTTTCTGACAAGCATTTGAATACTCAGATATCTGTCCAGATATTCACCATGAAGCCCATGAACAATTTGTCCAAGAAGACAAAGCTGGGAAAATCAAGAGCCCCTGAAAATAAATTTAGCAACTAAGAACAATGTCTAGTGTTGCACACACACACACACACACACACACACACACACACACACACACACACACACAGCTGAGGCTGGAGAGATGGTTAGGATCACTAACTATTTTCAGAGCACCCAAGTTTGCTTTCTAGAACCCAGACGATGGCTCACAAGTATCCATCCCTAATTCTAGTGTAGGGAATAGGATGCCCATTTCTGGCCTCCACAGGCACCAGGCACACATACATACTTTCAGGCAAAACACTCATAGGCATAAAATAAATAAATAAAACAGGGTGAAATGTTAAATACACAACAGAAAAAAAAAAAAAGAGTATTTTCAGGAACTACAAAGCAGAACCAACCAGTGGAACCAAGAACATATGAACGCATCAGGCTAGCCATGTGTTAGTAATTGCTAAAGCTGGATGGAAGAACATGGCAATGAATCTTTCCAGCCCCTTCCGTAGCTTTTATGTTTGAAATTTTCCATACTGAAAAGAAAATAGAGAAAAAATGATCCAGGAGAAAAAACAAAGCCAGTTTGTTTTTGTCGAATGCTGCCTTTAAACAGCTAAACAAAAATATGGAAACATACTCACAATGCATACCAAATCCAACTGCGTCGTGGTGCGGCAGCTTCCTGTCAGGAATTCAATACAGAATGCTGAATTACTATTAGAAGGATCACCCATTATGCCTGAAACTTGTGACTTTTAACACAATGGATAATGGGTAAGTTCAGAATTCTCCTTTGGGGAGAAAAACAGAGCTTTTAATCAAATAAGAGGAAACATTTAGAAAACAAAGTGTGTTGGTTTAAACACATCTACATTTGCAAACACATATCCTCACAGAAAAACAAAACCAAAATCTATTCCATGCACAACCCTGCCTACTCCGGAGGCTAAGGCTGAATGTAAGGAAGTTCAAGGGCTGCCTGGGCTACAGAGGGAGTTCAGGGGCAGCCTGGGCAACTATAATGAGACTGCACTTCAGAAAAAAAAAAAAAAAAAAAAGTAAAAAAGCGTTCCCACACACATACACACAAATGGATTCTGAATTCCCTAAATCCATGTGAAACTGGGTGCCCCTATATAAGTCCATTAGACATACGGCCTTCGTAACAGTGGGGTTCTTGTATAGCAGGGGGTCCTGTCTATGCAGGAAGGCATGCTAGTGGGCTTCTTCTGCCTTTCCTCACCCCATCATGTGAAAACACAGCAAGAAGACAGGAAACCAGAAGAAAGCTTATGGGAAACCAAGTCAGTCAGCATGTTCATCTCTGGCGTCTTGGCCTCTCAAACTATGAGAGAATAGATTTCCTCTGTTTGAGCGACTCAGGATATAGGATTTTATTACAGAATAAAGTAGACTAATAACAGTGAGTGCATTAAAACTCTGCATCCATCCGGTTTCCTGCAGATGTCATTTTTCTTTACTGCTGAATAAGTACTATTGTGTGTACATAGCACTTCTTCATTATGCATTCATCTCTTGAAGGACTTCTAGGTTGGCTCCATCCCCTTGTGAATAGAGCAGCAGTATGCATGGACGTGCAAAGTGTCTCTGTGGCAGGAAATGGAGACTTCTGGGTATTTGCCAGGAGAAGACCCTAGCCTGTAAAGAGGACCGAGGGAGGGTGATAGTAAGTGACGAGGAAGGATGCGTGGGCAAAGGGACACGTGAGGCATAGAAGGAGAAGTGTCTGGGGTGAGGCTACAGAAGTGGGGGGGGGCGGTAATGGGAAGGGAAAATGACTAATACATGCCCTATTTCAAAATGCCACAGGGATATGTAATACCTTGTACATATTTCTAAAAACTACACAATTCTATCAAACCTGATTCATTTCATATGCCTTTCCTCAAGCAAGTCTTTCCTTTTTTAAAAATTTTTTAACATAATTTCTTTATTGAATCTTTGGGAATTTCACATCACGCACCCCAATTCTGCTCACTTCCCAGTCCTCCCATATCCTCCCCTCCCCAATGCAGCAGCCCCCCAAATGAATTTTTTTTTTGAAAACTCAAACCAAACCAAAACAAGCAAGCAAACAAACAAAAAGAAAAACAAAAGAACAAACAACAACCCTCTTCTGTCCTCCATCTTTCCTGCCTCTCCAACACCTGGTGGCATTGGGAGCCAAGGTGTGTCACACAGTCTACCCTTTTGTCCAATCAGCTTTACTTCAAGCAAGTCTCTTTTTTTTTTTTTTTTTTTTTTTTTTTTTTTTTTTTTTTTGGTTTTTTTGAGACAGGGTTTCTCTGTGTAGCTTTGCGCCTTTCCTGGAGCTCACTTGGTAGCCCAGGCTGGCCTCGAACTCACAGAGATCCGCCTGGCTCTGCCTCCCGAGTGCTGGGATTAAAGGCGTGCGCCACCAACGCCCGGCTCAAGCAAGTCTCTTATCATTTATCAACTCATTTAATTTCCCATGACTCTTTCCTGGCTTACAAGCAGGGGTTGGGGGCGGGCGCAAAAGAGGCAAAGTGAAAACAATAGAGATAGTCCATAATCTGTATGCCAGGCAAGCGCCTTCTTAACTTCTCATTATTTACGGTGCTTAAGTGTGTTAGGGCATGCATGCATGTTTTATGAAACTAAAGGTGATCTGAGTGGAGGAGGGTTCCTTGACCCAGCCCCTCTTCTATCTATCAAAGCTAGAGTTTCCAGAGATAAAATGTAGTGATACAAACAGAGAGGCATACCTTGGACTCGGAGAGACTGGCTGATATATGTGGTCTTGGAAAGTCCACTTAGATGTTCTATGTAAAAACGGATGATAACATCTACTTGGTGAGCACCCTGAGCCTTAAGATACTGTGCTCACTGAAACAAATGTTGCTCTGTGGCCAGGGAGATGTCTAATTGGGTAAGAGCACCTGCTGCCAAGCCTGAAGAACTGTGTTCAGTCCCTGGAACTCACATAGTAGAGGAGAGACCCAACTCCTACCAGCTGTCCTTTGACCTCCACACATGAGCCATGCCATGCACACACACACACACACACACACACGTGCATTAAATAAGTAAATGTAAAAAATTTAAGTGTTAGCTTGTTATTACTAAGAGAAAGAATTTAACGCGGAGAACTATGGTGTTTGAATTGATCATCAATAAAAACAGGCACTGGTGCAAATCTATATTGTCTCTAGGAACTACGTACCCAAACTCTTCACTATGCACAGAAACCCATGATACAATCTGAATCCTACTTTTATCTGTGAGTTAGTTTAGTGGGCGAGAAGCCACAAGAAGCTCTGACCCCTTCGTGGAAAACGGTTCCTTCCTGTGTCTAGCCCTGCCAGTGGCTTTGGAATGGAGCCACTGTCCTGAGCTCAAGCCAGGTCCCATGCTCTCACACGCAGCTCCTCTTCCAGTAGTCAGGGCTTCTAGACACTTCCATATGGTTCCTGACATCTGGAGTAAGCTAATGGCTTCAATTTTTTTTTTTTTTTGCAAAACTTTGAGTATTTTGATTTAAATACTATTTCCCTTTGATAGATCTCATCTTCATTACAATAAATTTCCAATAACATAACTTTATCAATATAATTCATTCATTCTTATTATAAAAAAATAAGTCAGATGTAAACCAGGGGAGGTGGTACATGCCTGTAATTTCACCACTTGGGAGGCTTAGACAGAATCATGTGTTTCAAGTCAGCCACGGCTATATAGTGAGACCCATCTCCAAGAAATGAACAGACAAGAACCAAAACAATAACAACATATCAGCCATGATAGGAAAGAATACTGATCCATTCTCAAGACTGCTGAATGGTGTGAAGAAACTAAGATGTTGCTGCTTCCTGTAATATATAAAATCAGATAGTTGGGGGTGGAGGTGGGCACGGGACTCAGTCAGTAAAGAGTTGCCTGCAAACAGGAGGGCCTGTGCTCAGTCCCCAGAAACCATGTCAAAGTCCTCTGACTTCCACATATGTACCCGAACATATGTATCATGCACAAACATATGTAGTAATAATAACACCATTTAATCTTTAAAAAGCCAGGCGTGTTAGTGGGCTTCTACTATTAGGAAGGCAGAATCAGGTGGATCCTGTGACTAGCTAACCAGCCAACCTAGCCTACCTGGCAAGTTCCAGGCCAGTGAGAGACCTTGTCTCAAGAAACAAACAAAATAACCAACAACAACAGCAAAAGCAAGTTGGATTTAAACAGGAATGATGAATGAGATTGTCCTTTGGATATTAAAAAAAAAAAAAACAAAAAACCTTTTATTTATTTTTGAGAATTTCATAAATATGTACTGTATTTACATCATTTCCCTCCCCTTCCTCCCTCCAACTTCTTTCATGTCTCTCGCCCCACTCCCTCCTCAAATTATTTTTTATTCTTTAATTATTGTTTTAAGTAATTAAACACACACAATGTATACATACAAATTTATCAATACAACCTGCTAAGTCCACTTGGTGTTGCTCATATGTATATGTGTTTGGGGCTGACTGATTGAGATTGGATGACCTACTAAGGGCTCATCCCTGGAGCAGACTGCTCCCCATCTCTCTGTAGTCATTAATCACCTATCGTCTTCATCTAGGGGTGTGGCCTTGAGGGATTCCTCCCACCCACAATGCCATGTCAATCAGTGCTTTCATTATTTGGGTCTTGTTTAGAAACTTCCTGGGTGCAGCTTCTCTCTCATATGTAGGAGACACTGTCCTGCAGCAGATGTCCTGGCCCTCTGGCTGTCATAATCTTTCTGCTCACCTTCAGTGACGTTCCCTGGGCCTCAGGGGCTCTGCTGTAGATGTATCAACTGGGGTCGACCCCCCCCCCCCACAGTTGTTCTTTGCATTTTGACCAGCTGTGTCTTTCTGCAATGGTCTCTGTCTACTGCATAGACAGCTTCTTTGATGAGGGGTGAGAGCGACATTTTCTGACAAAGACTGTTAAAAAAAATCAAACAAACAAACTAAATATATAAAATGAAGAACTAGATCATTTTCACATGCTGTGTTTTGAAAGCTGCTTTGAATAACAGAAAATTTCTGATCACATCATAAGGTAACTGTTGTTTTCTTGTGTTCTTGGTGGTGCTGAGAATTGAACTTGGACTTTGCAAGAACTCTGTGAGGCCTCTGCCACTGAGCTACATCTCTCAGCCCAAGATACTACTTTATTTCTCCCAATTTTCCCCGGAATTAACAACATAATTATATCTAACACAAAATAATTATATATAACAAAATAATTATATCGATATATCAGACATATGATACTTCTCTATTATGTTCTTTATAGGGCTTCTTGAATTTTTCTTTATTTTATGTATATCTATACTTGTTACATAGACACAATAGATTTCCAAGAAGTCTTCCTTTACATTAAGGTACTTAATAGGGATAAAAAGGATGTGACATTAACAGGGACATAAAAGCTATTTAACATGCACACGATGACACAGGAGTCCAGAGGATATAATCCTCAGTGCTTTAATCCTTAAAGTTTCTCCACCGAAAGATTTAAAGAAAAATGCAGCAGACAATAGAAACTGTCGATTCCCCCAAAAAGATTCAAATAAAACAAAAAGTCTGAGGGCAACGCAGACCGCATGGAGATTTATGCCCAGGCAGAGGGGTGGTTGTTCTCAACCCCTTCCTGGTGAACAAAGACCCCTAAAATCTCGGAGTGCAGCTGCGATTATTGCTGAGGTGTTCAGACCGCTGACAATCCAGCCCTTTATGAGCCCCACTGCCCAACATGTGTGCTGTTTTCAGCAGAGCTGCCATCCATTTGTTGCCAGGGGACTGCAATCCGGGTTTCAATAGCAAAGATACTGAAGTAGCCCCCTGGGGTTCAGTGTTTCCCTCTGGGAAGAGCAGTTACCACAACAAGTAGGTTGTTCCTTTATGCACTCCTTTGCTGGCCCGGCTGCCCCCCGGATTTTCCTCTGATCATTTCTCCCCCATCCCCCAAGTCTGTATACGATTTGGCAGCTGAATTGATCTTGTAAGAGAAAGAGGTTAACTTGGTGACATCCTGTGAGCCGCACATCCATTCAGAGGATGAGAACAGATCCTAAGTTTTGACAGCTTGAGGTTTTCTTCCCAGCAGAACGAGGCTGCATCATTCGTGACAAACAAAGTGTTTCTGTTAGAGCTGCATTTAAAATACTAAAACGCCAAACTCAGTGCTTCTGTGTCTCTTTGCAATGTAAGAAGTTATGTTTTTATAGAATAAAGGCTGAAAATAATTGGCAAGATCAACAATGCTTGGCAAAGAATTGGGTCTTAAGAAAGAAGGGGGGGTTGTTCCTTATGAAGGGGGTGGGGGTGGGGACTACTAAATGGCAGCGGCTTGTATTTAAGGCTCACCAAACTGCTGAGCTAACAAATTCTAAAAGTCACATACAGAATAACTAATGGGAGGTGATCTAAACAGAAGATGTTTTATGTGCAATAAATAGCAGTGATGTCAAACTATGTCGGTCCTATGATTGTAGCATAATAATGTGATCATAATCCTTTTTATCTCAAATAACATGTAATCTTGTATGTCAAGCAGAATGTACATTCCTTTGAATGAAAATATTCTTGAGATCCTGCTTAGACTTGAGGATAACTTTTAAGGTTAGATTATTAAACTGAGATCAAATTATTAAACTACACAAATATGAAGCATAAAAATTTGTGAGTTGTAATAATTGCCTATTAGTCTTCTTTGTTGTGTTCTTTGTTTTGAAAACTGAGTCTGAGAAGAACCATTTTCCTCTTCCTCCTGTTTTTCTTTCCTTTGTTGAAACAGGGTCTCACTCTGTAGCCCAAGCTGCCCTTAAACTCAAGACAATTGTCCTGTTTGTCTCCTAAGTGCTAGGAGTACTGGCATTAGCCATTTTTTTTTTTTTCATGCTTAGGGACACATATTTTTGAAGCAGTCAGAGGCACAGAGCAACAAGTCGATAGTATCTAATATGGTAGTCAATATAAAATTTAAATGAAGGGAACTTAAAATTTCAGGTCTTTAATTGTGTGGCCCATATGTGAGGTGCTCAGCTGTCACAGTGACTGGTGGCCACCATATTGGATAGCCCAGATGTAGAACACCTCCATGCTCTCCGAGAGAGCTGCTTGGCATGGCTACTCTAAGGACAAGCCTATTTTTGAAAAGAAAATAGACAGGAAATGTGGAAGAGGGACAATGAAGGAAGACATGGCTAGCTCTTGGTGTGGACCTCGGTTTCATCCATCATTTCCTACTGTCAGACTTTGGGAGAGGTGTCACTGTCCGAATTACCAGTCTCTTAAACGTCTATGGACTCTTTCAGCAAATGCCATCAATAAACGTTCTGTCAATCAGGTGTGGTGGTGCACACCTTTAATCCAGCACTTGGGAGGCAGAGGCAGGCAGATCTCTGAGTTTGAGACCAGCCTGTCTCAGTTTTCCAAGTGCTGGGATTACAAACATTATCCTGTAATTTACAAACTGAGCTCCAGGACAGTCAGGGCTACGTCATCCAATCTGCTACATGACAGACAAAGCATCACTTTCTAAAACCATTACTGTGCAAGTTCTAACAGGCACAGTGATATTGAGAAAGGATAAAGCAAACATACATTAGTTAAAACCTGTATAATTCAGAGAAGACAAGGATGTTTCAGTAAAACAACAAGAATGGGGAGGATGCATGTTTTAAAGGAAATGATATCTGTAACAATTTTACAATAAAATGATTTGGACTTAGAAGTCAAAACATTGCATTTTATTTCCTACTACTGCCAGACAAAAGCTTTTTTTTTAGGGTTTATTTTTTATTTGTGTGTCTGTGTTTGCATATGAGCACTCAAGTATTTGGACCCCAGGAGGCCAGAAGAGGGTGTGGGAATGCCTGGAGCTGGAGTTGCAGGTGATTGTCACCCTGACTTGAGTGCTGGGAATCAAACTCTTAATAGCTGATCCATCTCTTCAGCCCTAAAAGCACTCTTAATTTTTTTAAAAAAAGTAATCAAACCCATTTAAATATAAAAGTTTCCACTCTAAGTAAATGATAATATGCAAGCAAACATGAGTGAAAACTTAAAAAAAAAAAAAAAGAAGTCTGTACTTTGCTTGTTTGTTTTGGTTTCTCAAGAAAGGGTTTCTCTGTGTAGCCCTGACTGTCCTGTAACTTGCTCCGTAGACCAGGCTGGCATCAAACTCATAGATCCACCTGCCTCTGCCTCCCAAGTGTTGGGATTCAAGGCATTTGCCACCATGCCTGGCTTCCACTTAATTTTTTAAGGCAGGGTCTCTCACTGGATATAGAACTCATGGATTGGGCTAGGCTGCCTGGCCAGTAAGCTCCAGGAGTCCACCTGCCTCTAACTCTCTGGCACTGAGATTTCAAATGTGCACCACTGTACCAAGCTTTTTATATAGGTGCTATAGATCAGACTCATATCTTCATGACTGCAAGGCAAGCGCTACTGACTGAGCTGTCTCCTCCGAGCCAGAAGTCTGTATTTACTGATAAATGCTCTAATAACTAGTTCATTTCATTCCTAGAACATTGACTATTCTGTTGAATTCCTAAATTCAACAGAAAGGAATCATAAAATCGCTGTCTGGCTTTAAGAACAGAGAGAATAATATAACAAAGAAAATAAGTAAAAATCAGCAATATAAACCTGGCAAGAAGCCAAGAAGACAGGTGCAATAAGAAAAAAGAAATAAAAACCATATTTCCTTTGTGAAAAAGAAAATGAGAAATAAAGACAAGTGTAATTTCTGGCACTTTTCTCCCTTAATAAAAATAAATGGAGTTCTGACCCTTCAAACCCTCTGGAAATTAGAACTTTCTCATACATAAATATATTCCTGATTTTCTTGATTAAATTGCTATCATCAGTAAGATACTTATTAATAGCCTCCCCCCATTGCTCTTTGTTTAAGCAATAAATCCATGTCCTTCCTCCATCTCTCTGTAAAAATCAGTGGAAACTTACTAGCAGAATTTTGTTTCCATTTTCATGTGTACATGTGTACATGTGCACATACCATAGATGCATAAGCAATTTTGCACATGTGGGGGCATGTGTGCAAACTGTGTATGAATGTGGAGCCTGAAGTGGATGCCAGGGAATCACTGTTCCATTTGTCTTATTTATTGAGGCAGGTCTCTCAGTCAAAGCCAAAGCTCGCCAATAAATACGGCTCGTCTCACTAGTCAGCTAGCTCTGGGAATCTCACTCCACCCTCTGATGCTGGAATTGCAGGTAGGCTGTCACACTCACCCAGCTTTCATGTGTGTTTGGGGGAAGAACTTCAGTCTTCACATTTGGGTGGCAAGTGATTCAACCATGGAGCTGTTCCCAGCCCCAGAATTATTTTTCATTACAATTGGCATTGTAGGAATTTGATCTATGCTAGCTATTATTTTTTATCTTGTTTTCAAGTCTCTCTTCTTTAGTAGACATATACATATACCTCCTTGAGAAAGATTTCATCCTCAATGATTTTCTTCTTGTAGGACATGATTACAGACCTGCAGACATACAATCTCAGTTCACAAAGAAGGCTCACTGATTCACAGACAGACCTGGGAATTAATTTGCTGAGATCCAGGCTATCTCATTTTACTACCTGGCAGAGCCAACCTGTCCCTGACAGGTTGGAATTTTTATCCTGGAATTTTTATCCTGGAATCTTAAACTCTAGGAAGCAGACAGAAACCATATGCCCCTTTCTTGCTTAGAAGCCTAGGAGCGGAGGGAGGGAGGGAGGGAGGGAGGGAGGGAGGGAGGGAGGGAGGGAGGGAGGGAGGGAGGGAGGGAGAGAGGGAGAGAACACTACACAAAGACTTCTGGCAAATTCTACACCTGGAAGCAGTGCAATGAGCACAAAATCCAGGGTCAGCCAATTCCCCTGATTCTCACCTTCCCGAAGTTGGTAATTTCTATCATCTAATCCGTCAGCCTTTCCTGAAGAGATAAAACAGTGAGAAGGCAGGTTGACATGTCCTTACGTGCCTCCCCTCTTTCAAAAGAGCCGAGGAAGAAAGGGGTGGTAAAGAGAGAAGAAGAATGAAAACAAGAACCAAACAGGCAAGACTTTGGGATTCTGCTTCTCTCTGTGTGTGCATTATTAGGAAAGGGAACCTGGACCCTGAAGACACTCGGGGCATTTATACAGGCGAGCCACCAGTTCCATCGCAATGATGAGCTTACCACCTAAGAGACTATTTCAGCCACATGGCTTGCCAGGGGGTGTATTCATTCAAAATCAAAACAGGCATAGCTAATCCACTCTCCCAGCAACCACACAGCAGGCTGCAGTGGCTATAGATTATTATTCCCTCCAGCCAGGCATAAAAACACTGGCCTAACATACGAGGGGGGTTGTTTAATGGTTGCAATCGGAGCCCATGTAACCAAGACCCCCAGGGTATCAAAAGAGAGAATTCTTTACAGTACGCGGTGGAGACAGTGCCTTCTGGCAGTGGAAACGCCTGATGGGCAACCAGCATATGCCAAGATCCATTAATGAATCTATTTCCAGGGTTAAGCAGATCTAGTAATCTTACCTTTCATACTAGTGTCTTTCACATGAAGTACCTAAACCTTAGCAAAGTGTATTAACATACAAGACAAGTATATTTGTCACGTCCTTCTGAAAGGCATTATGTGACAAGTATATATCTTAGCAGAGAGATGCTTTCCAATTCTCATACATATACATTGCATCCTTGGGGTTGGGGAATGCCTGCTGAATACAGGGGTCACAGGTGGTTTCTGCATGAACATTCTGGATCCTCACTGGAGATGGGCATCCTTCACTTTTCACAAAATCTGAGCTGGGCATTTCAATCTACAAGATCTTTAAAAATCAATGCAGGAGAACAGCTGAGGATGACAAAGTAGAGGGCAATTCATAATCATAAATATAAAACATAATCAGTTTTTAGATAGGCACTCATGTATCCCAGTCTGTCCTTGAACTGACAGTGTAACCAAGAATGGCCTCCCAATTCTCCTGTCCACATCCTCAGGACTAGGATGTGCACCACCATGTCTGATACTATGTGGTGCTGAGGCTCAAACGTAGGACTTCATGCATTCTAGACAAGCATTCTGTCAACGGAGCCATATTCCCAGCCCCATAAGTAACTTTTAAAGACAGTGACTTCTCCTGTCTCTTCTAGGGAAGAGATAAGAAAAAGGGGGAAAAATCATTGTTGAATAGAGTCAGGTCAAATATAAGAATTTGTTTCTACTGTACATCATTAGATTATCAAAATTTTAAGAAAGATTTCCTGAAAAAAAATACTATGTGTGCATGCATGTGTATGTGGGTAGGTATGAATGAAAGCAAGGGGGTTGTAAACACATGCACTTGAGGGTGGAAACCAGAGGACCTCAGGTGCTGTTCATTGCTCTCACTTTGTCTAGAACTCAATTAGGCTAGACCAGTTGACCATTAAGACCCAGGAATCTTCCTGTCTCTGCCTTCACAATGCTCCATTTATAAATGCACATTACCACACCCAGCTTTTCTACAAGGACTCTGGGGTTTGAATCGGGGTCCCGACACTTGCATTGCTGAGCCATCACCCCAGTCCCCAACAACGGTATTTCTGGATTCTATAACCAATGGAGTTGAGCGTCACTGCCCTCTCCAGAAATGCTATAAAGTTGCCAAGAGGCAGGTGGATTGCTGCGAGTTTGAGGCCAGACCATGTCTCAGAGAAGGAGATGGGTGAGGAGGGAGAGGGTGAGCAGAGCAGAAAGAAGGAGAAAGGAAAGGAAAGGAAGTAGGACATGGTGTAAGGGAAATGTGCCCGAATTGAAACAGGGTTTGCTGTGTACATATGGAGAAAGAGACACCTTGCCTTGCTGAAATACTAAAACACACCGCATAAGCTTTAAGTTAGTTCTTACTCCCCTCAGGCATTCTAATTCTAAGCTGTTTTAGTATTCTCAGCTCAGTTATCAGAATGATGCTTTTATAGAAAAATATATTTAATTTTTATTTTAAAACCTATATAAAGTTGTGTATCTCTATACACTGGCATTTCAACTTTGTAACATTTTATTCTAATATTACTTTCTACTGTTTGCAAAAATGAGTTACTATTCTTTCCCAATAAAATAATTCAAATTCTGCTTTCTCTAGGAAAACAAGTGAAACTATTTCATTGACTTAAGGGATTACATAAAATAGGGTTTTAAAGTTACTGCGTTGGTTTTAAGCATTGTCACTTTTATTTATTTTTAATATTTGTTTTAGTGTGTGTGTGTGTGTGTGTGTGTGTGTGTGTGTGTGAAGAGGCCAGAAGAGGGTACCATTCCCTGGTAGCTGGAGTTACAGGTGGCTGTGAGTCACATCAACTTGAGTGCTGGGAATTCTAGTCTGAGCCTCTGAAAGAGCAGCAAGTCAACCCTCTCTCAAGCCCCAAACTAGCACTTAAAAAAATCCTGAGATGAACCGCTCTTGTAGACAATTTCTTAGTATTCAGTTGAATGAATGAGCTGTATGGGAATTTGGAGTAACTAAATCTGATGATAAATATTTCTGTGTATGTTTACTAGACATGTGCACTTTATATTTTAGTTCATACATGGGAGGGATTTACGTACATTAAAAGATTCTAGCTGGTGTGGTGGCATGCACCTGAAATCTCAGTACTTGGGAAATGGAGGCAGGAGAATCAGGAATTCAAAGTCCTGAGCAACATATTGAATTTCAAGATCTGCTTGGACAAATGAGATCCTATCTCAGATAACTAAATAAAATAATATAATAATAATAATAATAATAATAATAATAATAATAATAACAACAACAACAATGGAAAAAGCTTTTCATTGAAAAACCAGAAAGGAAAGTACCAAGATTAGAACAGCCCTAGCTCAGGTGGTGCCTCTATTGTCTACAGTTTGAGGCGACACTCGCTGTAGGGCCAAAGTGCCTTGTGGAAGACATGCCGTAACAAAGAAGCAATGAAGACTTCTGTCTTGTCATGTAAACTCTCATCGGTAAAAAAGAAAAATGACTAGAAATCGCCACTGAGTTTGCTTCCTATAAGAATGAAATTAGATGGAATATATGTGCATATATATATACATGTGTGTATATGTTTATGACAAATATCAAAGTATATCTGGGAAGAAGGGACTAGTGGGAAAAGACAGGGAAATAGTCATAGGACATGGAATGGTATATTTGAAGGAAAATGTCATTATGAAACTCAACAATTCAAAGAGAAATAAAAGCATGTGCGTTAATAAAATGTTTGTTATTCTATCATCTTTCCAAAATACAAATCTTTACCGAGCACTTCCTAGATAACCCCAATAATCCTAAACACCACTTCTGAATTGGCATCGGGCATGAATGAGATGCATGCACAAACTTACATATAACATGGATAGCTTCCTTACTCTGGGCACACAGCAACACGCCAGGGCGGGCACTGACCTACACTGGGATTATAGTCAGATTAAAGAAATCACTCAAACTCAGATCTACTCTCCAAGTCTACCCCATTCTGCCATTCTCACCCATTCTTAGCGGTTTTCTGTACAGAGTCTGGCTGTATAGCCCAAGATGTCCTCCAACTCACAACTCTCCTAAGTACTAGGATTACAGCAGAACCGCCACGCTTAGTTAATCCATCATCACCTGTTCAATTATGCTTATTTAATCTTTGTGAGGGCAGGGGCTAGAGAGATGGCTCAACAGTTTACAACACATATTGCTCTTTCAGACACCCAGGCTAAGTTCCTAGCACCCACACTGAGTAACTCACAACCACCTAGAACTCTATTCCAAGGGTCTGACCCCCTCTCTGGCCTCTGCATGTATCTGCAATTGTGTGGTACATGGACATATACTCAGGTGCTCACACATACACCTGTAGATGTAACCAACCGTCTTATTAAATAAGAAACACAGAAACAATGTAAAAGAGAAAGCCGAGAAGTCAGAGCTCAGAGCTAAAATCTCACCCTTCCTCCTGCTGTCCCAGCTTCGCGAAAAGAGACCTACTTCCTGTTGGTTCGTATTTTTAAAGTATGTTGTTCTGCCTTCTCATTGGTTGTAAACCCAAACACATGACTGCCTCGTCACTGTCTGAATGTACAGCCCCCTAGGTCTTAAAGGCATATGTCTCCAATGCTGGCTGTATCCCTGAACACACAGAGATCTTATGGGATTAAAGGCGTGTGCCACCACCGCCACACTCTTGCTATGGCTCTAATAGCTCTGACCCTGAACACACAGATATCTATGGGATTAAAGGCATGTGCCACCACCGCCACACTCTTGCTATGGCTCTAATAGCTCTGACCCCCAGACAACTTTATTTATTAACATACAATCAAATTAATATTTCAGTACAAATCAAAATAATATTTCAATACAATTAGATTACCACCACATTTCCCCTTTTCTATTTTAATAAAAAGAAAAAAAAGCAAAAGGTTATGACTAACAAAAGAAAAACTATATACAAAAGTACAATAACTATATACAATATATACAAGTAATAAATACCTAAACAGGTATTTGACGAATCAGAGAAAATAATTCCATTATCTATCCTATTTTGATAATTCCAAGATGTATCTAATGTACTTTCTATCCTAATTAATTTTCAACTATAACTAACTAATCTTCAACCATAACTAACTAATCTTCAACTCCCTCAGAGACCCAAGAAGGGAATAATATTAGCTAACAAAAATAAAAACAGGAAGTGCATGCAAGCAACTTCCAAAAAATTTTGTGAGTTGACAGAAACAGCCAGCTGCCTGGGCAGTCACCTGAGGTTTCTCCGCAGTGTTGGGGCATCATCTTCAGCCTATAGGCTTAGTGTATCTGACAGACTCATTTGTGAAGTAGGATGTACACAAGGTCAACAGTTCAACCTCACATTGGGTGAGAGCAGTCCACGTACCAGAAACACCTGAATTCCACTAGTGTCCTGTCATGATTCAGGATTTTAAATTCTGGAAATTGTTGACAGTTTTTTAATTCAGCTGTCCATTCTTCTTGGCTGTGTATATATGGCTTCATCTCAGCATCCCCTTCTTCTCCACATCCCTCTATTAAATGCCAGTCTACTTTTGAGAGGCATGAGCTTTCAGCTGCTGTTCCATTGTACAACAGAATCCATCGGCCCTCTGCCTGTTAAGCTGCCTTCGAAGAAAAGGGCACCGTACCTTTTCCGGATGCGAAGGCCACTTCAGGGATGGGGCCATATTGTCCTGGCCTCAGAAGATGCCTTTTGATAAAGCCATAACCACACTTGTTTTGGCAAGAATCAGTAGTCCCTTGTTTCGTGATCTGTCTGTCCATTTTGTCCTGTTGATTCGAGGATACTTTGTTGTCCAGTGGCTAACTTTTGCCAGAATGAAAGTTGACTCCATATGCAGTTTCTTCAATGCCCATATTTTCTCTAAAGTAGATTGGTACTGCCAGGAGCCGACATGTCTCAAAAAGAAAAATTTTCTAAGTTATTAAAACATTTTAAATGCCATATTCTGTAGATCTCTGAAGGGTTTGAAGATGACCTGTCTAAAACATCTCTGCTCAATTTTTAAAACATATCTAATATGACTACAAGTTCTATGATAATGTCTAACTACTAGCTTTCATTTCTTTATATCTTAATAGTTGATAATAATAACATTCAAGGATCAGAAATTTGCATTACATTGTTAAATGGATGGAATAAATACAATTAGAAATATACATATAGCATTTTCTAACAATATCAGTTTCAAATTTGTGTATAATATAAAACAATTCAATCCAATGTAAAGTATTTAAAACTAGTAATTGTCTTTTTCTTTTCTTTCTTTCTCTTTTTTTTTTTTTAAACAAGAACTTTAAATCTAATCTCCTTTGCTTAGCCTTTTTCCTAACCCTTGACAATAACTTGTAACCAACCCCCCTAAATACTGAAAATTATCCCAGACCCAAAACCCATTAAAAAGACCAAAAAAACACCCGCCCCACACCACCTCTTTGGGAATGTGGGCGTCGTATTCTTAAAATTGCTTCCTGCTGGGTATGGG
Organism: Peromyscus maniculatus bairdii; assembly: GCF_049852395.1. Lineage (NCBI taxonomy): Eukaryota > Metazoa > Chordata > Mammalia > Rodentia > Cricetidae > Peromyscus > Peromyscus maniculatus. Next base: position 93,361,618 of record NC_134856.1, on the reverse strand, counting down.
CGAAGTTTTCTTTATCCTGAAAGAAAAATTTTAGGTTAATAGTCAAATTCTAGGAGAGGTAACTATATCCTTCATTATCCAGTCTGTGTATAATGCCAAAGTTGAGGGTTTATCTCAAGTCCTTATTCAAGTAGTCTTTGAGACTGGATCATCTCAGCTAGTCATCTCAAATTTGCTCTGAGCACCTTGTAGTTCAAAGCTGATCTGTGGATGATGTTTGTCAGCTTAATGATATTATTATTGTCCACGTGGAATTGTTGTTGTTGTGGGGCCCCATCTTCTTTCTGGAGACTTCAGTTGATGTTAGGCCAGGCCGTGATTTCCTGCAGAAAACTGATAAGAGACTCGAACACAAAAACATATATATGCAGCTAGCCTTTTTTCTAGAATTAGTTAGTACTCTATGTGACCATTCATATCTTAACAAAGTTTAAAATGTATATATATATATTAATCTTGTAAATTTTGATATAAAATTTATACTTTGAGAAAAGTTTAAAGAATCAGAATAGAATCAAAGAGTTGAGATTAGTAATAGAATAGTCCCTTAATTAATTTTGCTTTTGTCCTGTACCATAGCAGAAGATGGCTCTTATTCTGGCATGATACAGGGAGTTTGCATTTTCCTTTTAACAACATGCTTGATTTTAAAGAAGGAGAGAGCCATTCTCCAACTCCAAAGTCAGCTTTAAATTTTAATTGAACTGGGACTATTAGAAAACCAAGAGTGTTAAATCTTTAGAGAAAAGCAGAAACAAACATTTAGGAAGACATAAAATTTTTTTAGATAATATATACCCATACACCGTTTCACTCTGTTTCTTGGGATAGATGATTTGTCCCTTTTCTTCAGTTGTCTCATTTGTCCAGTGTTCTTCAGATTCCTTAACCTTCATTCTCCTAAAAGACAAAAACAAAAACCTTTCCCCAAGACTAATTTTGGGGATGTTTCCTTTTGACAAGTTATTATCTGATTAAATGAAAAGGCATGTGTTATTGATACAAGTTAGTTTAAATTGGATATTCATGCTGGTTGATGAACTATCACCTCCTCTAATTAAGAGGTCTCTCTTGTTCAAATCGAACCTTTATCAATTTTGATGGTACCCACAGCTTATCTTCTCCTGTAGAAACAAAAGCAAAACCACGTCCCCAATGTAATACATACCCTGGTTTCCATTCTGAGGTCAGCACATCCTTAAAGTATATAGGCTGATTTAATTCTGTAGTTTTTTCTATTATCCAATGTCTCTCTGCAGCTGTTGTTCCTTTCTCATTGGCATTCAGAAAATTCAAAGTTAGAAGAGCATTATGCAGTCTATTTCTGGGGGTTTTTGTTACCCATTTCTGTTTATTTAGCATATCCTTTAGAGTTCTGTTTGATCTTTCTATAACTGCTTGACCTGTAGGATTATGTGGTATGCCTGTAATATGCTTTATATTGTAATAAGCAAAAAACTGTTTCATTTTAACAGAGACATATGATGGAGCATTGTCAGTTTTGATTTGTGCAGGTATACCCATGATGGCCATAACTTCTAGCAAATGAGTGATTACAGAATCAGCTTTTTCAGAACTCAAAGCAGTTGCCCATTGAAATCCTGAATAAGTATCGATAGTGTGGTGTACATATTTCAATTTTCCAAATTCTGCAAAGTGAAACACGTCCATCTGCCAGATTTCATTTCTCTGAGTACCCTTTGGGTTACATCCTGCTGGTAATGGCGTCTGATTGTAGAAGGAACAAGTAGGACATTTCTTTATTATTTCTTTGGCTTGTTGCCAGGTTATGGAAAAATCCTTTTTTAAACCTTTACTATTAACGTGATGTTTTTTATGAAATTCTGAGGCCTCCAGCACATTTCCTATCAATAATTTATCAATCTCTTCATTGCCTTGTGCTAGAGGGCCTGGCAGACCAGTATGGGATCGAATGTGAGTTATATATAAAGGATGATTCCTTTTCCTGATTGTATCTTGTAATTGAATAAATAGTGAAGTTAATTCTGAAGCATCAGGGATAAATTCTGCAGTCTCAATATGTAACACCACTCTTTCAGCATACTGAGAGTCAGTTACTATGTTGAGAGGTTCTGAAAAATCCATTAATACCAACAGAATAGCATACAATTCTGATTTTTGCACTGAATTATACGGACTTTGAACCACTTTACTTAAATTTTCTGATTTGTAACCTGCCTTTCCTTCTTTGTTGGCATCTGTATAAAATGTACGAACTCCAGATATGGGTTTTTGCCGTACAATTCGAGGCAAGATCCATTCAGCTCTCTTTATAAGATCAATTCTATTGCTTTTGGGATATTTGCTGTTAATTTCTCCCAAAAAATTACTGCAAGCTCTTTGCCAAGGTTCACTTTCTGTCCATAATTTTTCAATGTCCTCCTTAGTTAATGGTACGACAATTTCTGCTGGGTCTATGCCTGCTAATTGACGAAGTCTCAGTTTTCCTTTGTAAATCAAGTCAGAGATTTTTTCCACATAAGTTTTTAATTTTTTATTTGGTTTATTTGGTAAAAATATCCATTCCAATATAATATCTTCCCTCTGCATTAATATTCCAGTAGGAGAACGCCTAGAAGGTAAGATAACCAAAATGCAATCCAGCTTTGGATCAATACGATTCACGTGTCCTTCATGCACTTTCTTTTCTACCAAGGCTAATTCTTTCTCAGCTTCAGGTGATAATTCTCTTGGACTATTTAAGTCCTTGTCACCTTCTAAGGTTTTGAACAAATTAGTCAGTTCATCATTTTTTACCCCAACAATAGTTCGTAGATGAGAAATATCTCCAAATAATCTTTGAAAGTCATTAAGAGTCTGTAGTCTATCTCTCCGAATTTGCACCTTTTGGGGTCTAATTTTTTGTAGCTCTATTTTATATCCTAAATAATTAATAGAATCTCCTCTTTGTATCTTTTCAGGAGCAATTTGTAATCCCCAGCGAGGCAAAATTTTCTTTACTTCTTCAAACATTATTTCTAAAGTATCTGCATTTGAGTCAGCTAGTAAAATATCGTCCATATAATGATAAATTATAGATTTAGGAAATTTTTTACGTATCACTTCCAATGGCTGTTGTACAAAATATTGGCACAGAGTTGGGCTATTCAACATTCCCTGTGGGAGGACCCTCCATTGAAATCTTTTAACCGGTTGAGAATTATTATAAGTAGGCACTGTAAAAGCAAATCTTTCTCTGTCTTTTTCTTGTAAGGGTATTGAAAAGAAACAGTCTTTTAAATCAATAACTATGAGAGGCCATCCTTTTGGTAACAGAGTAGGCAAAGGCATCCCAGATTGTAGAGAACCCATTGGCTGAATTACTTTGTTAATTGCCCTAAGGTCTGTTACCATTCTCCATTTACCAGATTTCTTTTTAATAACAAATACAGGAGAATTCCAAGGGCTGGTTGATTCTTCAATATGCTGAGCATTTAACTGTTCTTCTACCAGCTCTTCTAAAGCCTGGAGTTTCTCTGTTGTTAAAGGCCATTGCTGGACCCATACAGGCTTGTCTGTTAACCATTTTAAAGGTAGAGCTGTTGGTGTCTTTGGAAGATCATCAGTTATTGTGCCCTGTTCTTGTATAATATGGATGGCTGGTGACCACTCATTAGAACAATATCTTCTAATATTTCTCTCAGTAACATGTGCTAGTTTATGATTTGTTTCTGAGATTGGAGGGATGTTAATCTGAGTATTCCATTGTTGCAACAAGTCTCGACCCCACAGGTTCACAGTTACGTTAGCCACATATGGTTTTAATTTTCCTCTCTGTCCTTCTGGACCTATACATTCGAGCCATCTTGCACTCTGTTTCACCTGAGATAATGTCCCAATTCCTAACAGTTGAACGTTTACCTCCTGAAGAGGCCAAGTTGGATGCCAAAATTCTGGTGCAATTATGGTAACGTCCGCACCTGTGTCTACCAGACCAGACAACAAAACACCATTTATTTTTATCGTTAATTTTGGTCTTTGTTCATTAATAGAAGTTTGCCAAAAAATTTTCTTTATGTTTTCTCCTGAATTTTCTATTCTCTCTGTTTCATCATTCTGACCAGCATGATTTATTCCAATAGGCATTTGGTTATTTAATCGCTCTCCAGAGCAGGCATTTCCTCTATGGCTGCCGGAAAGGTTTGAACTGGATTTGCACTGGGGGCCTGCCTGAGGCCCCTCTGGGAGTTTCCCGAAGACTGAGGCAAAGGATTACCCTGTCTGTCCTTTGTTGATCTACATTCGTTGGTCCAGTGTTTTCCCTTACCACACCTTCTGCATACTCCAGAAGGAAGGGGCATTCTGTTGCCATTGTTCCTTGAAGAAACATTGTTTCTGGAAATGACCTGTCTACAGTCCCTTTTCAAATGTCCTTGCTTTCCACATCCAAAACATCTAACACTCCTCAAACCTTTTGAAATTACTTCTCCTACCCATGTATCATCATGCTCATCAGCTTCAACATTAATTGTTTCTCTAATCCAATCTTCCATAGGTGCAGATCTTGCCCTTAATGGCCTGATTATTCTTTTGCATGCTGCATTCGCATTCTCAAAGGCCAAAGATTCAATTATTGCCTTACCAGCTTCTGAATCCGAGACCGTTCTCTTTACTGCTGAAGCCAGTCTTTGTAAAAAATCTGTAAAAGACTCTTTTGGGCCTTGCTTCACCTTTGTAAATGACTCAGATTTTTTTCCTGGTTCCTCAACTTTGTCCCATGCATTCAAGGCTGCCGTTTGACATAAAATTAGGGTTTGGACATCATATAAACATTGTGCTTGTGCTGAAGCATATTGGCCTTCGCCCATAAGCTGATCCTGGCAAACTTGTACTCCTTTATCCCTCCATTGTTTTTCTATGTTTTTAGCCTCCTCCTTAAACCAAGTCAGAAATTGAAGTCTCTGGCTGGGTTCCAGAACACCTTGTGCGAGGTCCCGCCAGTCCTGTGGTACTATCCTATTATATGTTGACCAAGTGTTTAACATTTGCTTTACATATGGGGAATGCATGCCATAAGATACTATTGCCTCCTTAAACCTTTTTAAATCCAACATTTCAATTGGAGCCCAAGTATTTTGTGTAGCCATTTGATCAGGCATCTGCTGTACTGTTACAGGATAAATTAAGGGTGACTGTGTGAAAACAGGCTTTCTTTCTGCAACCTTATGATCCCGACTTGAAACAACTTCACTGTTAATTTCTTCTGTCTGAATTTTTACAGGTTTAACAAGTTCTTCTAACGCTGTTATCCTGGCACTTAAATTGACTATCTTTTTAAATATTAAAATGTGGATTATTATAGTGATGAGGTGCATAATTCCACCAATACTAATATTATATAGTTGTTCCATTGCCAGACTGCCTAAAATTTCGAACAAAAACCAATTTTCTTCCAATGTACACATAAAACCCATTTGTTTTTTAATGTGGAAAAAAATTCTCTTTTAGATAGTTTCCTTTAAAATATCTGATATATTATGACTTACCAAATCTGCGTAGAACAGTAGAAATCCGAGGGGATTTTCAAAGCAGCCACCTAGTGTCCCAGGTGTAAATCCAGAGAGAGAGAGAGAGAGAGAGAGAGAGAGAGAGAGAGAGAGAGAGGAAAGAGAGAACGCACAAGAAAGCGTAGCCGGCTAAAGCTTAAATGCAGCCACGTGTTCCCTCTTGTGCCGAGTCAAGGCTTGGGTCTGGCTTCCTTAAGCTCCGACCACGTGCGTTGGCTTTACAGGCAGGGCCCTGTTCGGCAGGGCAGGTCTGAGTTGTTTGTAGCACCGGCTTTAGGCAAGCTGCTCACAGACCTAGGCCCGGGCTAGAAGTTGCTACTCGGACTAGGACGCCAGCAGCTCGGACTAAGAAGCCGATCGCCGTCGGCCGCCGTGTGCCGCCGCTGCCGCCGCCGCCGCCGCCGCCGCCGCGGGCCGCCTGCCGCCCTTGCGGGAAAGCGGACCTGCCGCCAAGCCAAGCAGTTTTTAATGGATTCTTGTCACGTTGGGCGCCAGATGTAGATGTAACCAACCGTCTTATTAAATAAGAAACACAGAAACAATGTAAAAGAGAAAGCCGAGAAGTCAGAGCTCAGAGCTAAAATCTCACCCTTCCTCCTGCTGTCCCAGCTTCGCGAAAAGAGACCTACTTCCTGTTGGTTCGTATTTTTAAAGTATGTTGTTCTGCCTTCTCATTGGTTGTAAACCCAAACACATGACTGCCTCGTCACTGTCTGAATGTACAGCCCCCTAGGTCTTAAAGGCATATGTCTCCAATGCTGGCTGTATCCCTGAACACACAGAGATCTTATGGGATTAAAGGCGTGTGCCACCACCGCCACACTCTTGCTATGGCTCTAATAGCTCTGACCCTGAACACACAGATATCTATGGGATTAAAGGCGTGTGCCACCACCGCCACACTCTTGCTATGGCTCTAATAGCTCTGACCCCCAGACAACTTTATTTATTAACATACAATCAAATTAATATTTCAGTACAAATCAAAATAATATTTCAATACAATTAGATTACCACCACATACACCTAAGATAAGATGAATAAATGCTTAAGAATCAAGCCTGTTTTTCATTGTTGGTGGTGTCTTTTTTTCTTTTTTTGCCTCTAAAGATGTGTGTCAGTAGTGTGTGTGTGTGTGTGTGTGTGTGTGTGTGTGTGTGCGCGCGTGCGCGTGCGTGCGAGCGCTAGAGGTTCATACCAGGTGACATCCTCAGTTGGTAGGTTGCTAGCTCTCCAGTTTTGTTGTTGTTTTCTTGTTTATTTATTGTTTTTCTACATCCCAAAGTTCCTCCTCCCTCCTTCCCCCCACTCCCATCCACTTCCCTTCCAGTTCTCTTCAGAAAATGGCGGGCTTCCCACGGATATCAACCAGCCCTGTTGCAGTGAGACCAGGCACTGGTTTTTTTTTTTTTTTTTTTTTTTTTTTTTGTTTTGTTTTGTTTTGTTTTGTTTTCGTCAGAGTTTCTCTCTGAACCTGGATTTCAGTGATTTGGCTACAATGGCTGGCCAGCAGGTTCCCAGAATCCTCCTGTTTCTGCTTCCCTCCCATGCTGGGATTACAAGCACCTTCCACATGCCTGACTTTTTACATAAGTTCTGGCTATTGAACTCAGATCCTCAAGCTTGTACTGCAAGCACTTTACTCATGAATCCATCCATCTTCCCAGCCCCATGTTGAGATTTAAATGTTATGTTACATGGATAGTCTCTATAAAAAACAATATCTATTACTCAACAAGTGCATTGTTAACGCTGTCTTAAGTATCCTCTATGCACAGACAGATACTACTTTCCATTACTTAAATGAATAGAGGGAAATAGGTGCATAAATAAAACACAAGTGGATATTAAGAATGGCAAAATAAGTGGGATGCCACTTTCATTTAAATGGTTTATCCACAATACAATCCTAACTTAAGTGGATGGGAACTGAGTCCTGAGTCTCCATTACCAAAACCTTTTCCCATAACCTAGGCTTCCTGTTGACAAAGATCATTATCAAACAGGAAAATGTGTATATTTAAATTTACTTTCTTTATCTCTCTTCCCTTCCTTCCTTTCTCCCTCCCTCCCTTCATTTCTTCCTTCCTGACTTTCCTTTTTTTCTTTCCTTAAGTCTTGTTCTACAGCCCATACTAGCCTCAAAGGAACAATCTTCTTATTCTACCTCTACAGCACATCAGATGTCTTCTGAAGTAAGGAAACTTATTAGTAATGAAACACCATGTTGGCTATAACTCAGTCCAGCAAACAAACTGGTCACCAATAAGCCCCGAAGTTCCCATCTGTCTTCATGAATTTAGCATGAGCCTTTGTGTCATAAAAGTCAAAATGGTATTTTCTTCATGTGTTTCTGTGACAGGCAGCTCTGGCTTCCTCCTTGACACGCCACCTTCTCCACCTCCATCACTGAGTTTCTGTTTTATCTAGAAAGCTACAGGGTATGTCTTTGCTCCCACCCCATCCTCTGAAGGACACCTTTTCCGGTCTTATAGCTAGACATAATATGTAACATTTATAAGATGTCAATTCCCAAATGCATCTCTTTCCCCCTTCTTATAAGCTCCAGACTTCCATGCCCCCAAATGGCAGCACTACCAGGCAGGTTCTCTACCTCCTGACTGTATGTCAAAACTACCTACCTTTCCTCTAGCTCTCATTTCTGTCCAGCTCCAGGGACTCTGAGGATGTTTCCAGGGAACCAGTTTCCTCCCATCCTTCCATGGGTCAAAAGGTAGAATTTTAGACCAGTAGCTGTTTGAAGACTTTTATTATCTCCATTGAACATGATGCTTTCTGTCAGACTGTATGGTTTTTACTTTACTATTTTAGAAACATATATTCAGTATAAGCAGAGGGCTCTAGCTAATAGAATAGATTTTTGTTTTTCTGTTGTTTTGAAACAGGAGTTGCTAAGTAGCCAAGGATGACCTTGAACTTTGATCTTCCTGTGTCAAACTCCTAAATGCAGGTATTGCAGATGTGTATAACCACAGTCAATTTATGCCATACTGGAGATTGAACTCAGGGCTTTGTGTGTGCCAGACAAGTGCTCTACCAAATAAAGCATATCTTCAGCTCTCTAGCTTTAAAGGAGAGCTAGAAGACAAAAGATCATGTGAGGTAAAGGAAAAACAGACAGGAAGGGAAGGAAGAAGTACAAATGAATATAGAGTTCCAAAATAGTTTGCAAAACCTAAATAGCAAAAGGACGCACTCTGTGTGTGTGTGTGTGTGTGTGTGTGTGTGTGTGTGTGTGTGTGTGTGTGCAACCAGAAAGGGACACAGCAACATTTTGTTGTGGGGTATAGCTGGTTATTTTTGCTCTTTTGGGGGGCCCACCATCCAGCTCCCAAATAAATCACACAGGGAGGCTTATTCTTTTTTTTTTTTTTTTCTTTTTCATTTTTGGTTTTTTGAGACAGGGTTTCCCTGTGTAGCTTTACACCTGGAACTCACTCTGTAGCCCAGGCTGGCCTTGAACTCACAGAGATCCGCCCAGCTCTGCCTCCCAAGTGCTGGGATTAAAGGTGTGTGCCACCACCACCTGGCCTTATTCTTAATTATAAATGCCTGGCCTTAGCTTGGCTTGTTTCTTGCCAGCTTTCCTTAAATTATTCCATCCACCTTTTGCCTCTGGACTTTTTCCTTTGCTTACTTCTGTATATCTTTCTTTCACTCTTACTCCATGGCTGCCTGGGTGGCTGGCCCCTAGCATCCTCCTCTCCTTGTTCTCCTGCTCTTTCTCCTTTTTCTCCCAGATTTCTCCTTCTGTTTATTCTCTCTGACTGCCAGCCCCACCTATCCTTTCTCCTGCCTTGCTATTGGCCATTCAGCTCTTTATTAGACAATCAGGTGTTTTAGATAGGCACAGTAACACAGCTTCACAGAGTTAAACAAATGCAACATAAACAAAAGTAACACACCTTAAATTAATATTCTACAACAGTGAAATGTTTTGTTTTTGTTTTTTGTTTGCTTGTTTGTTTGTTTTTGAGACAAGGTTTCTTTATGCATCACAGGCTAGCCTTGAACTTGCAGTAATCTTCCTTCTTCAGCCTTATTTTTATTATTTTTAAGTGTGTGTATGAATGGGTGTGTGTCTGTCTGTGTGTCTGTGGTCTGTGTACATGACTGCAGGTGCTCACAGGGCCAGAGGCATCGGGTCCATCTGGAGATGTGAGTGAGAAGAACTGAACTCAGGTCCTGTGCAAGAACAGTATGAGCCTAACTGGGAAGCCATCTCTCTAACCCCGGGATACAGCAACCTTTAAGAATAAATTTAGGTAGGATGTGTTGATACACACTTTTAATCCCAGCAATCTATAGGCAGAAGTGGGTGGACTTCCTGGTTTACATAGGGAGTTCCAAGTCAGCTGGCTACAGAGTAAGACTCTGTCTCAAACAAAAAGGGAAAAACAAACAAACAACACACACACAAAATAAATATAGTAAATTGTGTTTTTTTTTTCTTTGTGGAGCTGAGGATCGAACCCAGGGCCTTGCAAGCACTCTACCACTGAGCTAAATCCCCAGCCCAGTAAATTGTGTTTAAGAATAAAATTAAGAAAAAATGATTGTGATGACTTTGTTTTCTATCCATGATGGCTGTATAGTAAATTGTTTCTGACTTCGCCTTTTATTTGAATATTAGTTTATTACTTTCATCCTCAGGTTTGACAAATCTCTATGTGTAGAATGTTATGGAAGCAACCAGGCCACCATTTCTGGCAAGAAAGTTGGATGTGTCACCTAGTCACACATGCAAAGATGAACGTGACTTTGTAAAATTAGCACTAACAAAATGTTTTTATTTTAATTGTAACTGAAACAAAATGTCACCTAGGAGAAATTGTTTTGATGAAAGAATGATGTCACTGGGCATGGTGCTATAGGCCTTTAATCCCAGCACTTGGAAGGCAGAGGCAGGCAGATCTCTGAATTCGAGGCCAGCTTGGTCTACAGAGAGAGTTCCAGGACAGCCAGGGCTACACAGAGAAACCCTGTCTTGAAAAACAAACCAACAAACAAAAAAACAACAACAAAAAATAAAACCAAAAGAATTCTTGCTAAAAGCTGCAGGCCACAAAGCTGGCCATACTTCATTCTTCCACTCTACATTTGCATTGTCAGCCCATCCATCTCTCTGGCTAGAAGCCAGGCCCCTGGAGCTCTGTGAAGGAGTCACAAATGAAACCACCAATGGGAAGTCAACTGCCCTCATGAGTAAATGATTGAGAGTTGTTTGCTTTTGCTTTTTATGTTGCTTGATTAATATAAATACTATTTTTTAGTTGAGGTTTTAAGATTTTTGCTTGTTTTCCCTCGTATATAAAGGCCTGTTTTTTTAATTTCATTTTAATTTATTATTGAGGGGTGCATACATTTCACAATGTATGTGTGGAAGTCAGAGGACAACTTGCAAGAGTTGGTTCTTTTGTTCCACTGTGTGGATGCAGAGTGGTGGGGGCATGTCAGGGACTCAGGTGGTCAGGCTAGGGGACAGACACCTTTGCTCACTGAACCATCCCATGGCCCTATAAAGGTCTATGATGTGAATCTTTTTAGGCAATTTAAAATATTTTGTTCTAATGGGCAGACATTTTATTTTTATTTATTTGTTTTGATTTTTATTTATTCATTTAAAGACAGGGTCTTATGTATTCCAAGCTGTCAAACTTTCAATGTTGCTAAGTGGATGACCTTGAACCGTTGACTCTCCTGCCTCCACTTTCTGAGTGCTGGGATGACAGAAGGTGCTGAGACTCAAACCCAGGGCCATGTATATGCTAACTAGCACTCTATCAATTGAGCTATGTTCCCAGACCAGAAGAATAGAACCCTTAATACAAAACAGGGAGGTATATGTGTGTGTGTAGCATTAAAGAATATTTATAATAATGGCCTCCCAATTGAGGAATACATCTAGAGGATACTCTATACTGGGAATAATGACAGAAGGAAAAACTTCCTGACTTCCTGGAATCGAAGAGACAGGTCTAAGTTAGGTCATTTGCCACCTCTGAGTCAAGATAAAATATTTGATCTTTCAAATCAGTTTTAAGCCAGGTTCAGTGGTCACCATTTGGGAGGCAAGGCACTCTATAGCCACAAAGTAAGTTCAAGGCCAATCTAAGATACATGAATACAATCCTGCCTCAGATAATCAAAAAACAAGATAAACCCTCCAAATAGACAAACAGACACACACACACACACACACACACACACACACACACACACACACACACCAACTCAATTTCTTCATGAGTGCAATGCAAGTGAAAGTTCTGTCACTGAGACTCAAACGAGCTGACACAGCAAAGGGCAGCTGGTGTCCACTACACAGTGCTCAGAATACTTCACTTCTAAGGATGCAGGTTCTAACTATGCAAGAGATTTAACAATCAAAGCTAACTGATAGAAAAAAAAAGCTTGCTTGCTTGCTTTTCTTTCTCTCTTTCCTCCTCCCTCTCTTCCTTCCTTTTTTTTTTTTTTTTTTTTTTTCCTTTACAGGATTTCTCTACTTAGCCCTGGCTGTCCTGAAACTTGCTCTGTAGACCAGGCTGACCTCAAACTCAGAGATCCGTCTGTCTCTGCCTCCCGAGTGCTGGAATTAAAGGTGCATACCACCACTGTCCAGCAGAAATAAGCTTTCATAATGCACTCCTCATCAACACATAAAGAATTTATCTTCATGACCTGTATCATGTAACACCAACGTATCTGCCCATATCAAGCATTGCCCTGACTTTGGGATGTTGTCTATTATTTATTGGGGTGGCACAGGCATGGCATGGCATGCATGTGGAGGTCAGAGGACAACAGGAATGAGCTGGTTTTTCCCTTCCCTATGTGGATCACAGGAACTGAACCCAGGTCATCAGTCTTGGAAGTAAGTGCCTATACCCACTGAGACAACTTGATTGCCCTAAAAGTTGTGTTTGAGGGAAACCTGTCCGTTTAAACTTGGAAACTGTAAATGTAACAGAACCCAGGGATCTCTGGGACTGGGATTCACAAGGCATACACATAGACAGTTCTGGATGACTGTTCCAAAGCAGGCAGGGACAGTGGGGGGTCCATAGAGGTCAGCTCTGCTGACTTGTTGCAAAGCAGTAAACATTTCTTTGCAGGGAACTTTAACTGAAAGCTGAGAAAGACAGAGCCAATGTGACAAAGGCTGTATGTGACAAATAGATGACAGAGAAAAGAATGTCTATAAGTAGTGAAAATATCCTTAAGTCGGGGTTGGATAACCTCTTGACAAGTCCTACTTTTGGGGCCAAAGCATAATGATGTGGTGGCTCCAGATGCCTGCAGTCAAAGGGCACAGATGGCAACCGTCTACGTTCGCAGACTTCCTCTGCATGTGCATGGGTCCTGCTTCCTTTGAGGTGTTCTGCTCTGTGGCGAAAAGCTCATTTGATGTCTGCCTGGTGGTTTTATTTTTATTTTCACAGAATTTACATGAAATGCTATTCTGAGGGATTTCTGAAGACCCACCATATTCTTAGATTACCACTGTAATGGCTGGGCTCCAATTCACTGTGCTGTGTGGCTGAGAATGACCTTGAACTTCTGATCCTCCTGCTTTCATTTCCCAAGTGCTGGTTACAGATGTGCAGGGATCAAAGCAGGGGTTTTGTGGATGTGAGGCAAGCACTCCAGCACTCTAACGTGGGCTCCATCTCTAGCCCACACTTACCTTCAGGTCTCCGGGCCTGTCCCCTTACTTTCGTGGGTCATGTTTGGGTATGTCCCAATGTAGAGATAAGAAGAACAGTTAGTGAGAAATTAAGACTGAGTTTCGCCATTCTAGAGGGAGAACAGAAATACAATCTAAAACTGATGTTGCTGGGCTGAACCATGAGAAAACACCGAGAATTTGTTTCTTTGACTGACACAAATGACTTCAACTTGACTCTTACAACCAGAGTGTTATTCCTCTCTTAAGAGAATGAATCTGTTCATAGACATTTTCATCAGAAATATATTTTCCTGGATTATAGGGTATGGTTGAGGAAAATTGAATTACTAAATGAACATAATTTAGTTATAGAAGTTTTCTAAAAACCAATATTTCATGTTATGGCAAGCTAATATAGTTATAAAATGAATACAAGCTCAAGAAAAGAAGAAAAAGCAAATCACAAGGTCTTATTTGCTAGAGGTTAACCTATTAAATATTTTATATTACCATCGTTTTTTTTCTAGTATGTGTGTATGGTCATTTCTATATGATATAATTATTTTCCATAAAAATGCGTATTCTAATTTTCCATTGCTATGGCACTATAATATAACCTTTATAAGATAACTCCCTAATGGTTACACACATTTTTCCATGGTAGCAAGTTATAACCCAAGTGTGTATGTATGCACATGCATGCCCCTTCAAATTTGAGGATGTCTGAGAACAAATCAATTCTCTTCTTCTACCATCACGCAGAGTGGCAAGCACCTTTACCTGATGAACCATCTTGTTGGCCCCTTTGTTTTTACATACAAGCATGTAAAGTTTACATATCACCTTGCCAACATAATATATCACTTAATAAAGGATTCCAATTTGTATTTAACACCTGGCAACTAAGCTCCTATAATGGAAACCCTTGGCTAAGTACTAATTAGACATAAGCAGAGGTTTTGTTTTGTAGGGTTAAGACTTGAACTTGGAGCTTGGCACATGCTAATGAGGCACTATGCCACTTAGCTACGTCCTCAGCTCCTAGAGTGTTTTGATAACTAGCATTTAGAACATTAGGAAGTATAAACGAAGTTATATAGTATCTCTCAGTCTTTTAAACTACATATTCCATCAACGTTGTGCAGTGGTTCTTTAACTATTACCACTGAGAGTCAGCACGACAGCTTAGCAGGTAAAGGTACTTGCCACTAACCTTCACGACCAGCTTTATTCCTCGGATCCACATTGTAGAGAGACCAGAGTCCCTAGATTTCTCTGACCCTCACACGTGTGCCATGGCATGTGAGCACATGCATACACACATACATGCAAACTAGAATAAGATAAATAAAAAACCAGGGCTGGAGAGATGGCTCAACACTTAGGAACATTTGCTGCTTTTGCAGAGTTCAGGTCTCAGCACTCCTATTTGAAGTCTCAAAAGCTGCATGAGATCTGAGCTTTGGAGGCACCCCATATATGTTCACATACCACCCCTTCATATATACATACATACATACATATAAATTATGAATTAATAAAAATGAAAATACTACTACTAATTTTAAAAACCAAAAATGTACTTTCACTTTTACTTTCACTTCTACTCGGGGTGAGTTTTCAAACAGAGATAAGATAAACTAGCAAAAATTTAAAAAAAGAATCAATTAACTCCTAAAAACCACTCGTAGGTAAAATTAACACAGGCTTTCCAAGGCAGAAGGAAGGGTAGAAAGTACTTGAACTGCCTGAGGTTGCTCCACAGCTGACATGGGCCCAGAAGCATCAAGTTTTCTGTTTGGTAGTTGAAGACACTGCTTCCTGTGTTTGAGACTCTTAGAGCAGTTAGATTTAAAAAAAAAAAAAGAAAAAGAAAAAAGAAAGAAGAGCTCTCTAGCTTTGGTTTCATCTCAATGTGACACATAGGTGAACTGAGCTCTCAATCTGTGAGAGTTAATCCCAAATATCTTAGGAAATATTAGGAGACTAATAATTTTTTAAGGAAGTATAATCCAGCTCAACAATTTTTCATTTAATTTTTCCTCTAGATTTTTATTTTCTGGTATTTCACCTAGGAGATCTAAGCTGTTTTATAGATGGTATTTATTTTTTAATTTCCTTTTCCTATGTGTGTGTGTGTTGCTTGTGCATATGTATGTGGTATGAGTGTGTGCAGTATGCACATGAATGTGCAGGTGAATGTACCCATGTAAGCATTCGAAAAGGATGTGGAGAGTCTTCTGTTCTCTGCCTCATTGCCTTGAGGGTGGGGTATCACTGCACTGGACGCTCACTGTTTGGGCTTGGTTGGCTGGCCAAGGAGCTCTCAGGATCAGCGGTCTCTGCTCCAGATTCCTGAAGTTACACACACAGCTATGCCTGATGGTTTTTCACATGGGTTCTGGAGATTTGAACTTAGATCCTCAAGGTTGCGCAGCAAGAACTCTTACCCCTGGAGCCATCTCTCCAGCCCCCCAATAAATTTTAATCATGTTTTAAGAAATTAATCACTAGACATATAATTTCTTTCAAATAATAAAAGAGAAAGCAGGACTGTAAATGTACATTATATGCCTGGTAATTTCTAGAGGATAATTTAAAAAATAAACTATTAGGTTTGCTACCTTCAATGTCCCTATTCCCTCAGGCTTTATTTTTTTTTTCTCCTCATACTTTGGAATTACAAATCCAAACCATGTTCACTGCAGCATCAGCTCTAACTTCCTGTCAAGTATCCATATGTGAAAGGCAGAGTCTATGAATATTTTTAAAAGAGGAGAGGATCCTTTGAAACAAGAAATAATTCCAAAGGCATGGAAGGGAAGTTCACTGACTGATGGCATCTGAAATACAAATTTCTATGGGATCGTAATTATCAGTTAGTTAGCAAATCTCAACTCTAGATTTGCTGCTCTCTCACAGGACCCAGATTTGATTCCCAGCACCCACGGTGGTTCACAACTATCTGTAACTTCAGTTCCAGGGCATCTGACACCCTCCTCTGACCTCTGAGAATATCAGGCATGAAAGTGGTACACAGACATACATGCAAAGTACTCATATACATTTAAAGAAAATTAAATCTCAACTGCCACTAAGCTTAAGGAAGAGAATAAAAAATGAAACCTTAAATATAGCGACAATAACCACAATAATGTGTAGTTTTGTTGTTCTTCATGGGATTTAAACCTACAGCCTTGTGCATATTAGGCAAGCATTCTATCCCTGAGCTATATCCACAGTGCACTATACTGGGTTGGATTTTGTTTATGTGTATGAGTGTTTTGTATGCATGTATGTCTGTTGCACAATGTGTCTGCCTTGTTCCAGAGGGATTCAGAAAAGGGTGTCAGATCCCCTGGAACTGGAATTACAGACAGCTGTGAGCCACTCTGTGGGTGCTGGGATTGGACCCCAGGTCATCTGGAAGAGTAGCCAGTGCTTAACCATTGAGCTATCTCTCCAGCCCCCTGTAGTGGGTTTTAAAGGCACATAGTCTCCTTTGCTACCACAGACAATGATAGTAGAGACTGCTCCCTAGCTTACTATGTAACCAGTTTCTGTAAAAATGTTACATTCACAAGGAATCCTTGTGGTCAGATAGCAATATTGGTTAAGTACGTGTGTCCTGTCTTCCTTCCCGCCTTTCTCTTTAATGTGAATGTGTGTCCCCAGAGTCCAGAGGAGGGTATCAAATCCCCCTGGAAGATGAGGAACAGACAGCTGTGAGTCACCCTACAGGAGGGCTGGGAACTGAACTTGGATCCTCTGGAACAGCAGTACACACTCTTAACCATTCAGCCATCTCCCCAGCTTGGGTATCTTTTATTTTAATGTCCATTCACTACATACAGTCCTTCATAATGGAGCAGCCAGACTGCCCACTTTTCTCCTCCTCAAACTTGAAACAATATCCTGAAAAGCAGTCAAAGGAAGTATAGAAGAGCACACAAAATAGACTGCACGATAAAACACAGGGGAAAGACAGGTGTGCCTTAAATAGAGCCTAATGTCATAGGAATGTGGGCTCAGGAGATGAAGGGAGGTAGCCCATGCTAGAAAGTTGCAGGAAGACGTGCTCAGTAATGCATTGCACAAAGTCAGCCCAGTAAGGCAGGGCTGACTTGTCTTCCAGGTAATCACCTGTGACC
The DNA here is from genome assembly GCF_049852395.1 of Peromyscus maniculatus bairdii. NCBI lineage: Eukaryota > Metazoa > Chordata > Mammalia > Rodentia > Cricetidae > Peromyscus > Peromyscus maniculatus. Next base: position 93,344,249 of record NC_134856.1, on the reverse strand, counting down.
TAGCTGGGTCAGGTATGAAAACCAGTCTCTCCTTGTGGAAAGATCATTCTAGAAGATGCAAAGCCAGGACTCCTCTCTAACATAATGTCCAAGAATCATCCAAAGAGCACAGTCAGTGCCCTATTTTCTGAGAATAGAGCTCTAAGAACAAGGATTGACTGGCAAATTTTCAGGCTCCTTCCTTCCTTCCTTCCTTCCTTCCTTCCTTCCTTCCTTCCTTCCTTCCTTCCTTCCTTCCTTTCTTTCTCTCTTTCTTCCTTTTTGGTTTTTTTTTTTTTCAAGACAAGGTTTCTCTGTATAGTTTTGGTGCCTGTCCTGGATCTCACTTTGTAGACCAGGCTGGCCTTGAACTCCCAGAGATCTGCCTAGCTCTACCTTCCGAGTGCTGGGATTAAAGGCGTGCGCCACCACCGCCCGGCTTCAGGTTCGTTCCTTCCTTCCTTCCTTCCTTCCTTCCTTCCTTCCTTCCTTCCTTCCTTCCTTCCTTCCTTCCTTCCTTCCTTCTTCCCTTCCTTCCTTCCTCTTTCTTTTTTGTGCTTGAGTGTGTGTGTGTGTGTGTGTGTGTGTGTGTGTGTGTGTGTGTGCCTGTGTGTGTGGTGTGTGGATTTGTGCATGTGCACGTGGAGACCAGAGATGGAGGCAACCTCCTCTCTCACTCTCCATTTGATTTGTCTTTTCACGCAGGCTTTCTCACTGAACCCAGTGCTCAGTGATTGGGTAGACTGGCTGGCCGGTGAGCTCTGGGGGTCTTCTTGTCTTTGTCTCCTCGGTGCAGAATTACAAAGGCACACCACCACTCCAGAGGATTTGTGGATTCTAGGAGTCTTAACTGCAAATCCTCTTGTTTGCAGGTCGTTCACTTCACGACCTGAGTCAAAGCCAAGCCCCGGCAGGGGCTCTCCGTAGGGAGGCTTGGTGACTCAACAGTTTGGACACCTAGAGTAAAGGCACGCTGCCTTTTTTTTTTTGGCCTTGAGAAACCTCTGAAGCCTGTCTTCCTCTGTCAAAATGCTCACATGAAGACAAGAATTTCCTGACATGTAGCAGTGACATCCACATGAAATCTGTTCTTGTCCTGGCTGTTGGACAGGAAGAGAACAAGGAGTTGGAAACCAAGAATGAGTTTCTCCAGGAGCACCTACTTTCACGTGGGGTGACAGGCTCGACAACACAGGATGGCCAGCCCCACAGCACTGGTATAGAGGCTGAGAATTATCACATATGATGGGAGTTTTCAACTCTACCAACAAAACAGAAGCAGGGAGAAAGACAGAAGGCAGCCAAGGAGAAAGAGAACTAAGAGCGCACAGAACATGTGTGACTATCCCAGCGAAGAGCATTTTACAAAGGACCTTAGAAGACTCCGGTGGACGAGAGCAGATGGCTGGAGAGATTGCGCAGTTGGTAAAGTGCTTGCCATATAAGCAGGAGGACATGAGTTTGGTCCCCAGAACCAACATTAAAAAAATGAGTGTGGTGGCAAATGCTTGCAATCACAGCTCTCAGGAGACAGAGCCAGGCAGATGCCTGGGGCCTGCTGGCCAGCCAGCATAGCCTACTTGTTGAGTTCCAGGCTAGTAAGAGACATCTCAGAAAAACAAGTGGCCTGAAGAATGGCACCCAAGATTGAGTGCTGGTTTCTACATGTACCTTTGTGCATGCATGTGATCAAATACCCACATCATCCACTTACACACCATCACCACCACCACCACCACAAATCAGACAGTAGGAGTTGGAGGACCAATGATTCTGGAAATCTGAAGTTCATAAAAGTCTGTGCTAATGGGAACATAACATGCAATTAGTAACCCTCCTTCAATTACTGAGGGAGCTGACGCGGGGAGAAGTTGCTACTTGCCAAAAGTTACATAACTAGTCCAAGGTGCTGCCTGCTGAGAGTGGAGTTTTAACAGGCCTCCCTAAAGGTGTGCATGAGGCTGCAATGGTTCGAGCTCTTCTCCTGTAGCAATTAGCCTGGGCTTAGGGGATCGGAAATCTGCTCTAAACCTGGCTGTTAGGAAGGGAACCACAGGAGTTGGAAATATACCTGGGACATTCAGGGAGCAGCCTGTGTCCTCAAGTATCCTGCCTCCTTGACTCTGGGATGGGCTAGGGCAGAGCTTGCCTGGTGTTGTGTATTGAACAATCCTTAGTTCATTTACTATCCCTAGCTACTATTGTACAAATAACAGTCACAGTATACCTAGACATCACATAATCCTTTTGCCATGGAATTTTAATTACCATACATTAAGAAAAACTACAGGCAGGGAAGCCGGCTCAGTGGGGGAAGTGTTCTCTGTGCAAGCAATGAGGCCCTGAGTTCAGATCCCCAGCACCCAGGTAACAGCTGAATGTAGCAGCATGTGTCTCTAAGCCCAGTACTGGGGGGTGGGAGAGTGGGCAGAGACATGGGTCCCAGGGGCTAATGGTCAGCCTACCTAGCTGAAAGTGAACTCCAGGTTCATTGAGAGACCCTGTCTCAAAACACATGGTGGAGAAGCAATTGAGTAAGATATTCTGAAGTCAATCTCTGCCCAGCATGAGCTTGTACACCTTCCCACACACATGCATGCACCACACACCTACACACACCAAAGAAAAAAAAGTGTAATACCTTAATGACAGAACCACTGGCATTGTTATTAAAACTATATCTTAACAGCATTTTGCTTTCAAATGAGACTAGCAACTTTCCCTGCAGCATGTTTCATTTAATGGGTACTGTGTACCTAGATGTGTGTAACTGTAGCATGATAAATTAGCTTGTGGTTTGGAGAAAGATCCAGGGAAGATCTCTTTAGATTGAGCTTCAGGAAAGTTTCGTTGCAGAGAATGACGTTTTACATTAGTAACCTGACCACAACCTGATGCTTTCTGTTCACTTATTTCTCTGCAACATGCTTTTTTTTTTTTTTTTTCTGTGTTCCTGGGGCTTTACACAGATAGTGCTACACTGTGCCCTCAGTCTATGCTTTTGGAGGAGGGATATCTATATGACTCAGTTTTTATGTCATTCACCCATAATACAAAACAGAGTTAAAACCAAGAAAAAAAGTAAAAGCAAAACAGAAAACCCTGCACTTCAGTGGCGGCAGGGGCCTGAACTATTGCAACAGTCAGCAGTTAGCAAGCCAGGAACTCCCAGAAGGTCACAAGAGGCTTCTACTGTCGATGGCAGTGAGTATGACTCTTCTGGGGTTCCAACACACACACACACACACACACACACACACACACACACACACTGAACTTTAATTACTATGAGAGAAACCAGGAGAAAGTACATAAGAAGGAACTTCTCATGGACATATTTTAGAGACCACACTTTTTTGGACATGATTTTATACACTTTTATAGAATCAAATTTATTAGTCTACCAGAGTGGGTGTGACTTTCTTTCACACGCCCCCCCCAACCCATTCCTGGAGAATTTTGGATGGTTTTTCTCCACTCAAAAATATCACCAATATTCATCTGTATGTTTTTCCTAGCTTTGGAAAATATTTCAGTTTTTATATGACTTAAGTCATTTGGACTTTGTAAAAAAAAAGAGTATTATATAAGGTAAGAATATAATTCCTCAACGGACAAAATTTTCACTTTTATTTGCTTGAATTGCTGCTTACTGTATGTCTATGACTTTTCTCTAAGTAGAATGTGAAAAAAGCAATCTGCTGAATAGATATTATAAGACATAGAGTTTATTGGTTGGGGCCAAGGAAGGGCTGTGTTCCCACAGTCTGTGAAACACATCTGGAGGGATGCAAATCATCCCTCCAGTCCATCATTCCTTCTGTCCCCGATTTCTTCCCTCAGAACCTCAACCTTTTGCCTTCCTTTCATAACCCAGTACATAAATCCAGAGTGTGTCCCAGGCTGCATGGAAACAACTACATTAGTTTGGTCTTCCAGACCTTCTCCTAACCTCTAGCCACTGGCCTTCTGACCCACTCTCATATACTTGCCCAGCTGACAGACAAATGCAGTTAATGATGCTGTTGGGCTGGGAAACCAGAGCAAAGGAATAGGAAATCTTAGGGACAGGTTATCTAAGAGAGGTGTACACAAAAAAAGAAGGGATTTCTATTCGGTATAACTGGGGCGTGAGGTGTGTGTGTGGGGGGGGTTATACAGTCCCTTTCTTTCCTAAAAGGTATGATTCAAACACACACACACACACACACACACACACACACACACACACAGAGAGAGAGAGAGAGAGAGAGAGAGAGAGAGGGAGAGAGAGAGAGAGAGAGAGAGAGAGAGAGAGAGAGAGAGAGAGAGAGAGAGAGAGAGAGAGAGAGACATGCTTGAGTGGCCTCTTTAAAATACATAAAAATATAGAAGTAGGCATTCCTCTATAGCTGAAATACGACCTTTTAAAAAGGTGATTCACGTAAACAGGTGGTTCCCAGCAAAGCATTCCAATCAGATATGGCTTGATTTCCCTCTATCTAGTTTTAATGGCATTTAATCTCATTCCACCATATGTATAGGTCCTGGGGATTGAACTTGGATTGTCGGGTGGTGAGCACCTTTATCTGCTGAGTAATCTTGCTGCCCAGTCATGTTTTATTTTGTTATTTGAATGAAGCGAAATATCTCACGATCTTTGAAGTGGAAAAAAGAAGCCAGAAACAAAACAAACAACAAAACACCCAAACACTACTCTCGGAGATTTGGCTATCAGTGCCAGGGTTGTTAATGGGTTGAAAGACCGCGTTTGACTGATGTACTTCAAAGGCCAACTCAATGCCATTCATTTCTCAGTTCTTAGCTCTGTAAACAGGTGGATAATTTAAGGACCCCAGATTTCTAGAGGCGTCTCCAATGATTTTTCAGGCACATATATCCGATGAGAATAGGGGCAAGCAATTTTGGCGAGTAGGGTTTCCCTTTTAAACTCCTAGCAGGCAAAGGTTATTAGGACAATGTATGACATCTGTATGTGCTTTTATCTCTGCGACTTTTACCCCCGAGACTTTTAAAAGCCATATAGCTTAAGGGATCTCCTCTGATTAGATCTAGAATTACTCACTAAAAAAGATAACCTGCTTCTCACAGCAATCTGTAGTGTTCTAGCCAGATTGGTCATGGGTCATTCTTTCTAAGCGGTCCATTTGTGCATCTACGGGACGGGGGAACTTGGGTGTCTTGCAACTCTTTTTTTGAGCACAGGGTTGGAAAAAGAGGGAGACTATCTTACCTACCCGGGTCAGGACACGGGCGAGTGCTGGTCCAACTCGGAGCCCTTAGGAACCAAGCCTAGTGAGGAGCGGGTCCACCCCGCGAGCCGCCTCGCAGCCCACCGGGCTTGGCCCGATCCTAACAATGCTACCCCTCGTGTCTCGGTGCTGGGCTCCAGCGCGCCTGCACGTACGTAGCTTGCACGTGTGTGTTGATATGGAGTTCGTGTGTGGACCCTTTAGACTATGCTGAGACCGATTTCGCAGAGAGGCGCCGAAGACAGGTCGAGGGAAGGTAGGAGCGGGTGCGGCGGGCTCCCCCGGCCTCGGGGCGGGGAGGCAGCGCGGGCCGCGCAAGTCCCGCGCCCGCCGCTAGAGCCCCCCGTGCGCGGCTCGGCCCAGGCCCCGCTCGCCCGGCCCGGCCCCGCGCGGGGAAACACTCGAGCGCACACAATGAACTCCGAGGAGGCTGCGAGCCCGGCCGGCCGCCGCGCCCGCACCATGGGAACCACCGCTTAGTGGGGACCGTCAACTTTCCCCCCACGGGCGTCCTCTGCAGCCCCGCAGGCCCCGCGCCGCCGTCGGGCTGAGGAGACGCGGTGAGTGAGCGAGCGAGCGAGCGAGCGAGTGCGCGCGGCGGTCCAGGCCTCCAGCCGGCGCGCGACGCCCCGGCCGCCTCGCCAGGCTTCGCCCCGGCGCGCGCTGAGGCATTTTCTGTGGTGAAAGCCGCCGCCAACATGGCGCCCCTCGAGCCCCGAGCCCTCCGCGCCGAGCCAGCGGGGGGAGCCGGGGAGGAGGGAGGAGATGGCGGGGAGGAGGAGGCGGCGGCCTGCGTCCCCCCCGCCCCCCGCGCCCGTCGCCGGCTGAGGCCCGAGAGGCGCCGGGCGGCGGGAAGGAGGCGGCTCCGGAGGGAGGGCCGGGCGCGGCGGCGGCGGCGGCGGCGGAGCGGAGCATAATGGTGGGGAAAGCTCGGCGTCGGCGGCGGGGCGGCTGGGCGGCGGGGCGGGCGGAGGTGTCCGTGGCGGTGGCGCGGCCTGCGCTGAGCGGCTGCCCGGACCGCGGCCTCTCGGGCGGGCGGGCGGGCGGGCGGCGGCCGATGGTGGCCTCGGGGACTGCCCCAGGCCGGTGAGGCCTGCGGGCTGGGCGCTTTCCCTCGGTCCGGCGCCTCTTGCCTCAGGCAGCCGTGAGGAGCAGGCCCCGGGTGGAGGCCGCGGAGCACCGCGCGCGGCCTACTGGCGCCGCGAAGCCGCGGAGTCTTGTGAGCTCCTCCCGCCGGGTGCCGGCGCCTCCCGCCTGGCCAGGCCCGAGGGCCCTTTGCGTGTAACGTGTGGCGGGCGGAGGGGAGCGATGGAAGCGGCCGTTCCCGAGACCCGAGGACCAGTGGCCGTCGGTCTCCCGGGGGCTGCAGGCGAGCGGGTTGCGAGGCTTCAGCTGCCTCAACAGGTCCTCCCGGCCGTCCTGCCGGATCAGCCGCCGTGTGCCCAGGCAGAGCTGGGCAGAAAAGCTGATGGGGACGCTGCCTGCGGGGTTGTGGGCCGAACTTTCACTTGGGCTGTCTCCCCCTCATGCCTTTTTTCCTGGGCCGAGCCGAGAGTGCTTTGCGGTGTGTCCATGGGACTTGGTCGTTGGTGTCCGTGGTACTTAGTGTTTGCCGTGTGTCCGTGGTACTGACTGTCCTGTGTGGTTTGTGAGTAGCACTCAGTGTCACAGGCAGTGTGCACCCAAGTGTCCTCTAATCTGTATACACACCAGACTGCGCGCTGTATCCCGGGAGGGAGGGATAAGACGTGCACGTAGTATCTAGCATTGTGTGTGCAGTTGTGTATGCAGTGTCTTTGTATAGGGTATCCAGTGTCATAAAGTGTCAAGAGTATCTGGTGGTGGTAATAAGCGTTGCATGACCAGTGCCTTATACTGTGTAAACACACACTACCTGGTTTCCTGTAGAGCTGTATGCACAGTAACTAGTGTCACGTAGTATTTACACAGGACTCATGTTAGTAGGAGTTATACACCGTACTCAGTGTCTTTTGTGGTAGGGATTCAATTGCTGGTTTCGTTTGGTGTGTACATAATGACTGGCATCGTTATGTTTTTGAGCCTGAAAGAAGTGGCCAGGTGGTGCGGTCACCCCAAAAGCAGTAGGCAGTTTGAAGGGTTTTTGTGAGTCTGTCTCACTCAGGTCCTCTCTCTGCTTCACCTGGGAGTTTAGTTTCCTACAGTCCATTGTGTTACATGCTGGCTAAAGCATTAAAAATAGTCACTGGGAGACGCAGAAAGTAAATGCTTTTTAAAAATAAAACGAGAAATGGAATACTCTTTAGCTTGATTATTATGGGACACAACCTCAAACGATGGGACAGTTGTCACTGATTACAATTAATGGCTAGAAATTAGAGAGTGTGGTTGTACTCTAAAAGTTTGAGTGGTTTTTGGTAGGTAAGATGGTCTTTGTACTTTTTACAATCTCTAATGTGTTCAGTTCTCAACCTTCCTAATGCTGCAACCCTTTTAATACAGTTCCTATGTGGTGACCCCCAACCATAAAATTATTTCGTTGCTACTTCATAACTGTAATTTTGCTACTCTTATGAACCATAATGTAATGTCTGATATGCAGGATACCTGATAAGCGCCCTCTGGGAAAGGATCCTTTGGCCCCCACAGGTTGAGAACTGCTGGGCTAGAAGCAATGTGAATTTATGTCCAGCACATTACTTTCCTGGTCTTTGTTACATTGTAATAAGTACTTCGGTTACATTGAAGTCAGTATTTCAGCTAAAAGATAAAAGGACAGAGAATCAAAGATCAGAGGGCAGGAAAAGTGATTATGATCAAATCAAATTTTTCTTGTCGAACTCTGATTAAGAGAATTGCTGTAGTTTATATACTATCTTTCCCCATAGAGATTGTTCATGTGAAATCAGCAACTCTTATATTCACCAAAGTGGACAGTTTGATTTTTGCGTTAGCAATTGCAAGGCATTTAAACAAATATACACATGAGTGCTTTCTTTATAAAGAAAAATGGGTTTAAAATGTTAGAACTGTGCTCTAGTTCTTCTTAACTATTCTTCAGATATCCTAAAGTTGGTGCTCTGGTGCATGTCGTCTATTTGCATGTTTCTTTGAATGACATAGATTTATTTGAACCTTCACCCTTTTGTAACCCTCTTTCCATTTCCCTTTAGGATGGTTCTGATAGCAAATAATAGAGGCATTCATATCCCGGCATAACTTAATTGAGATGCTGATTGGAGTAAAGATTTTTGACATTTGTAACAGAACTATCACATGCTGTTAGGACAGTGGTTGCCTAAAACCCTAACCAGCTGCTGGAAGATTTTTATTACCCTCTTTAGCCTTCGATTGATTGACTTTTAAAAAAAAACACATCATTAAATCTAAGCAAAGAGAATGTGTTATGGAAAAAAAAAACTATCAAAGAGCAGTGAACCTTATTCTTTCACTGCCTGCAAACCTTCAACTCAATTTAACATTACTATTTTTCAGGGTGATTAATTTTGTTGTTTTGATTTAAGACCACAGACCTTGAGGCCCAGTGACTTGGGTTTGAGTCTCACTTGGGTCATTTATTAGGCTCTTGGCAAATTACTTAACTTTTGGCAGGTTAGGCTAGGAAGAACAGAGAGTAACTGAGCCAGCCTCACAGTTCCTGTGAATGTTAGGCCATTTCTGAAGCAGTGCCAGGGTCACCGTGAGAAAAGTGAGGACAGGTTTGCACAGTGGAGGTCCTTACAGTGCGTGGTTTCCTTCTTGATGTAGGATGTATGGAGAGCCACAACCAATACTCCCATCTTGGTGTCTTGTGTTCCTAGTTGAAGTCTAGCTCTGAGTTATCTAACATAGAAGAAAGATGCTGTTTCCTGTTCCTTTAAAATGTATTTAATCAATTTTGTTGATTCAGACACAAGAAAGACTGCAGATTATATACCCACATATAGTTTGTAAAAGGTGCCTTTATGTGGGTTACTTCCCAGAAGTGGTCATTTTGGCACAGGTCAAGTATCATAGGCCTAGCTTAGAAAGCCCATTAGCTCAGAGCATGGGTCAAATGAAGTCTGAGACCCCACTCCTCATTGTTTTGAACTTTGTTTTCAGTGGTGGAAATTATGTGTAAAAACTTTCTAGATGTATTGTTATTGTGTGTGCGTATGCATAGTGTGTATAGGTGTGCATGCTGTGACATGAGTGTGGAAGTCGGAAGACAACTTGAAGGAATCCTGGGTAGCGAACTAGAATCAATAGGCTTTTGTGGCAAGTGACTTTACAGATAGAGCCATCTCGCAGGCTCACAACTTTCTAGTTTTCATTTTGATATATTGCTACTTTGCTTCTCTCAGTTACCCTTGCTGCTGTTGTCCCCCTGCCCCTTGGTTTTGTTTACAAATCATATAAAGAGTAGAAGGAGGGATAATATCTATCTGTCTGTCTGTCAGTATGTATGTATGTATATGTGTATATATTACTATACCTAGCTCCCTGAAGCAATTTTAACAATGATGTTTTTTTGTTTTTTAATTCATCACTTCCTAATCCCTGGTATTTATCATCCCTGACAAATAGTAAATAGCTGGAATATACTATCTGAGAGTTACTTTTAACTATTGGCTCTAATTTGATACTTTCCTCACCTACATTACCCTATCTATAAAATTTCAGGCTGTGTGTTTTATATTGTGTAAGGAGCAAACCTGCAGAGAGCAATCCCTGTTGTCCTTTCATTAGTTCATTCTGGAGATAAATTCCATTCCTCACTCACAGTTTTCCTAACTGTTGTCCTAATAGTTGACAAGAGATGAAGGGAAACTGCTTTTATTCCCACATGGCGAACTGCTTGTAGTGCCTGTTCTCATATTGTCCCAAGAAGTGTAGCTCGGTTATGCTGTGGTGCCTGGCGTTTCCAGGGACCTATGGCTTCCTACGGTTCTCTATTGAAATGTTTGGGACCTGCAGTGTAATCACAGAAGTGAGTAGCATGAGAGTAAACCATTGTCTGCTGTGTCTCCACCCCTGTGCAGCTATTCACCTACACTGGCCCACTTAAAAAAATGATAGATTGTCATCTTAAAAGTATAGCAGTCTTTTAGTTGTGGGAAGTTGAGTTCCTTGTAGCAGTGTGCTCCCCATCCTAGCATTCATGCCTGTGCACTGGAACCACTTGCAGGGGGAGTGGCAGTCCAGGTGTTTTGAGAAAGATGTGGTCAGGAACTCCTGCGATGATGGCTGAGTGACAGGAATGGAAGCTGCAGAAAAGAGAGCATGTTATAGAAATTCCTCGAAGAGCAATCTTTCTGAATAGTCTAACTCTAAACATGTGCATGAAATGGGTACCATTTGAAGTTGTAAGCAGAGAGAGGGAGAAATAGAAATGAGCCTGATGCTATTGACTTTTTTCCACTCAGAAAATTCTAGTTAGTTTCCACTGTGAAAATGTTGTATAAGAATCAGAATCAAAATTACTGCTTTGTAAATACAAAGCAATAATCTGTAAAGTAAAACATACATTTGAGCATTTAAAAATGCTTGCCCAGTCCATTATTTGAGTAGATAAACTAATTGTTAGAATTAGCTACTTAACAGTTGAACTATTAATAATAGGTTAGTCAGATAATCTTCCATTTTTTGATGATGCCTTCTATTTGAGAATAGTTTTCTGATTTTTAAGTCATGTTCTTTAAAGGGAAGTTAGTGTTTGGGACAATATTTTCACAGTGAAATGCAGGGTAAGACCTCGGGGTGTGTTTGATAAGAGGAATAAAAATCCCTTATGTCCAAATGCTTAAGTGATTTATTTACTGACTCTTTGTAAAACTTAAAAAAGAAAAAAAAAAAAGGAAAGAAAAGTAGACAGTAATGAATACTGTTAGGTCAGAGTTTTTAGACATTTAAAAGTTACAGACATGGTGGCTCACATCTTTAAGCCCAGCACTCGAAAGTCAGAGACAGGTAGATCTCTGAGTTTGAGGCTAGCCTGGTCTACAGAAAGTGTTCCAGGAAAGCCAGGGATACACAGAGAAACCATATAAATGAATGAATGATAGACTAGTATCTGTTTATTCCTCAGATATGGAAAGGATTGATTTATGGATAGGCCACAGGTGAATTAGAAAGTGTGGGTTGCTGACAACTTGTCTAATTCTTTTATAAACAATATTTTAGAAGCAAATTAGTTTTGTTTTAATGCATACTTTAATAAATTAGTCCATAGTTAAGCATCACTTAAGATTGCATTGAAATGTTGTATTTTGTATAAAATATGTATTATTTTGGTATATTTATTAATACATTATTGTTTATTGAAACTTTGCTATGTGTTAGATACTTGCTAGATTCTAAGGTGAATAAAATAAAAAGATTCCTGCTTGAGAATTTAGAGTAATAGTTACCAAGCCAGTGAAATAAAATGTAAAGGAAAAGTAAGTCCAAAGTGCTACAGTGAAGAGCAGTTGAGATACATTGTGTTTGAGTTGGGATTCTTGTGAGGTCTTGTAGATGTCTTATCTATGCTAGTTTGTAACCTCGAGATACACTACACGAATCATTTGTGGTTTCTAAAAGCTACTTTCTTATGATTGGTCACACTCCTCTGTTGAAAAGCAGAGCTGGAGTAAACACCAAGCATAAGTTTCCCCAGATACTATCTGAGTAGGTAAAGAAAGGTAGACTCATTGAAAGTTTTTAGTGCTTTCCCCAACTCCTTTGGTCTGTTAAGTAAATTTAAAATGTAGCTTAAAAAATGGAGGATCTTGCCGGGTGGTGGTGGTGCACGCCTTTAATCCCAGCACTCGGGAGGCAGAGGCAGGTGGATTTCTGTGAGTTCGAGGCCAATCTGATCTACAAAGGGGGTTCCAAAACAGTCAAGGCTACACAGAGAAATCCTGTCTGGGGGACGGGGGGATGAAGGAGGATCTTTCCCCCTAGTTTTAGCACTTATAATGTGAACATGAAAGATCTATGCAGATTTTAAAATGATTATCTGTTAAGAGTCTGTAACATAATATTCTAATTACGGGTTTTGAACCATTTTTAAAATCAGATGACCCTAACTGGGCTCAATCATTTTACCTTGCACATTAAGTTACTTTAAGAGTCTCCTTTGTAAGCAGTTTTTGGGAAGCTGACTTTCTTTATAAATTTGGCCTATGCAGCACAGCAGCGCTGGCCCTGTTGTCCAAGGTGTGGGTGACCCAGCCCAGATGTTGTGAGCAGGGGAGGGGCTGCCCTCATTACTCATCTGACATTTGGTGGCACGGGCCATGGAGAGATGCCTTCTCCCCCCAATCCCTGCCCATCAACATCTGGGACAGGAAGAAGAGCTGGCCCTGGGGTCATGGGAGTGGGAGAGCTGTCCTTGCCCCTTACCAGCTTCAGTCCTCCAGAGTTTTAGTCCCTGTGCTTCACCTGGGCAACACAGTGGAGCTGGCCCTGATGGTGTGGGAGAGCCTACACTGAGGGATCCTGAGGAGAACTGGCCACGCCCCTCACTCATTGCGGCAAGGGGTGAATTAGCAAGCAGTGCTGGAGAGCTCACCCTGGTGGTGAGGATAGAGAAGAACTAGAGGGCTGATCAACCTTATAGCTGCTCAGGCCCAGAACCAGGGTTGTGAATTGGCCCACCCTAATATCCAACCCCATCTATGATCAGCTGGAGCACAGATCCAAAGCTGCACGATCTTCACAACGCAGGGCAACAATAGGATATCCAAAAAGAGTCCCAGTGAGGGCATAGTATCGATAGTGTAGTAGGAGCCAGAGACCTCAAACCAGACCAGTGACTCTTTTTGCAACGAATACTTGCAATTATAAAAGTATATGGACAAAGGGGTTTACTGCGCGACTCACTGTGTCACATTGCAGCTTTCATGATGAGAATTTGAATTTTTTTCTTTGTAAATTTTGTTTTATGGGGGGGAGTTGCAGGGGCTCAGGGCAGATGAAAAGGGATGGGGAAATGAATGGGATCAAGATGCATGATGTGAAAGACACATAGAATAAATAAAAGGAAAGTTAACACATATAAATATGGCCCTGTAGCAGCACCTTTTTATATTGCCATTATTTTTTAAGGTGTTAGTAAATAAGCATTTCCCATAGTAGGCAAATTATATACTCCATGTATCCCTCACGGCAGTGTCTTGTAGTACAGTTTCATAAGAAGACAGCAGGCCTTGAACGGTAGCTCCTGTTGCTCAAGGTCACAGATATGATCACATTGATTTGAATGCAAACGTAGGAGCACCAGACATTCAGTCGGCTGTTCTCAATCTCTCCAAGTTCCACGAACCTTCTGGGGTTTTGTACTGATTCACATCTCCCTGGAACACCTTCATAAATCTGCAAAAAAGAGAGAAGTACATACGATAGGAATGTGAGACCATGCTCACTTGAAAAAGCAGTAGTTGGAAAGAAAAGATTATTAGAGAACTGATAATCAGAACATTCCATAAATCAAGTCCAGGTTAGTTCCAGTTTCTTTGTTAATGACAGCTAGTAATCTAAGAACAAGCATAGATAATTGGTTCATTTTCTTTCTGTTGCCATAGCAGCTCATATTATGGAGACACAACTTGGCTTATGTTCAAGAGTAGTGAGTGGGGATACTTAAATCTTTATTTTATTGTTTATAGCAGGAGAAACATGCTTGAAAATACTTGGCATGAACTGCAGTGCTAAAGTCTTGCTGTCTTAGGAGGGAGGGACACCTTTGTCTTGGATCTTAGCTGTCTCTCAAATGGCTAAGTTCGTTTGGACTGAAATTCTATATTCTGGAAAGCTGCTCTGCATGCTAGCCTTCAGATTTCTGCAGGGTGTGTTCTGCTGTCCACAATGGAAGGGTGTGATTCCATGAGAAGCACATGCTGTCAGGAGATGAGCAACACTCCAGCATCCAGAGTCACGTGCTCCAGGCAGTCATAGCAGCGATGCTGCAGTGGGGCAGTAAATACGATTTTCTCATTTAGTAGCTATGCCCAAGTTTTCAGAAAGAAACAGTCCCTTAATGAAGGCTAATTATGGGGAATTTCTCAACTTGAAAGCTATTGGGTTTTGTTTTTTTTAAGTTTTATTTTTGTCACTTCTGGATTTATCTGCTTAGTATTTTTCTGTCTCCAAACTGCATCTGAAAATAACTATTTGAGAGAGCAAGTCCTTAATTTTTAATCGGAATTTTACATGGAGCCCTTTGTCAATTGACATAAATTTTATCTATTTTAACTGCTTGGCTTTTACAGTTAAAAAAAGTGAGACTAACCTGTTGGGTAGTTTGCCATTGGAGATGTATCTTAAGTTAGAGGGGAAAAAAGTCTAAGGTAACTTTTTTACTGTGTTCATAAGTTAGCATTTTTCTTATATGTACAGAACTATCAAATTAAATATTATCAAAATGATGAAATTTTTATTTTAAAATTCCTACATACTTTACCACTCTGCATCTATGTATCACTCTCATATATATATATATATATATATATATATATATATATATATATATACACACATATATATATGAAATCTTCTAGACATACTAAGAAGTTGCTTGCTTCTGATTGATATTGCAGATGCGAAATTATCATTTGAATCATTCAAAATAAAGATTTCTTAGAATTGTTTAAATAAAATTAGTTTTTCTCACCATGGTAATTAAAAGCTAATTAGATATTAGTTCAACTCAGAGTTAGACTTTTCCTTTGTTCATTTGTATATTTTAAATGCTAATAAGGATCATACTATGTAACCCTTGCTTAAATTAAAACTGGAACCTCTTTTTTTTTTTAATGTTTTAGTGTGATTTTAGATGATAGTGTTATAGGACTCACATTAGGAACCAAGAATAGTTTATCATACTGGTGCTCAATCGTGGCACGTGCACCTTTGGAAAATGCTTTTTGGGATAACTTACAGAAAATGATGTATCCTCGGACCTTTAGCTCTGCTTCTCAGAAATTGTTGAAGAATCAGATCTGCTAGGAGTGCATGCATGAGGCCCCAGGTTCTATCTTCAGAACCAAAAATCAATGAATCGAGTATCCATAGGTACGGAATAATCAAGTAGCCTGAGAAATTTATTGCTAAAGAAAGCCTGAAGTCTTTCCATGTCTCAGAAATGTAAATATTGCCACTGTACTAGATCTGGAAGATGACTGCCCAAGGGAGTTAGTACTCCCTAGTGGTCTCAGATATAGTTGTAGTCATCAGTTACTGTGCATCATATCTGGGGATAATGATAAAGGAGGCTCAGAAAATGGTGCTGCTTGGATGTTCCTCTAATATGCATGTAAAGCAGCAGCATTCTTATTCCACATGAGCCCTCCAGGATTCCTCATTGCTCAGATTAAGAGCATGATTTTCCTAGGGCAGACGTGTCAGCTGTCTTGGGTGTTCGGCTTTCAGTAGTGTGGGCATTTGAGGAAGCATTCAAGCTTTTATTCTGGCCAGCTCCCTCCTCAGCCCTGGCCTTTAGTTATATATGCTTGAGGAATTCTTGTTATCTCCTTCATTCCAGGTCCTTCCCTGTAGTTTGCTGTACCCACATGGATTATAGGAGTAGTTCCTTTGAGTATCTGAAATGTCTGGCTTACTTTCTTTGCTCTGGAGGAAATCTCTGAGCTATATGCCTTACTGTTGCAGCAGCCACGGTAGTCGCGTCTGCAGGTTCTCCTCCACTGCTGTATTGTCACGGCATTCTGAGGCTTCGTAGGAACCATCCCAGGACCTATGCAGTACTTGGTAATTTGCACAGGCGTATCTGATTCTTCTTGAATATAGTGTTCATACTCTTCCTCCAGCTCCACAAAAGTCAAGGTGCATGGTAGATGGGCTTCAACTAAGTGAGACAAGGAATTTAGGACCAGTGCCACTTTCTATAACTGCATTCACCACAGTGTGGCAACCTTTTCCTCTTCTGATGGTATGGTGCGGCCCATTTACAGACCGCTGTCTTCTGTAATCATGTACAAAGTTCTGACTCTTCCTCTAGAGGGCACCATGTCATATTTTTGTATATAAAAATATTTCTGCATTCTAGATCATATACATGGAAGAATTTCATTTTGTTGCTGCTAGAATTTCATTTAAATGGAAATATTACAAAAGAATATTTTTACAAAAGAGATTTTTTTCTCTTTTTACAAAATTTGAACTTGAAGAACAGACATTTTAGTTGGTGGTACTGTTGGAGTTCGTATTTGCTTGTAGGTGCAGGTGCTTTTCTTGGACAGCACTCAGTGCTGTGAGGAGAGAAGAGGCCTGAGGCTGGGCTCACAGTCTGGCTTACTTGCAAGAGCTGGCACTCTGAGAAGAAGGGCTCCACTGGAGAGTGGCCACACTAATCCAACTTCTGTCACCATGGTGAAGAGCGACCAGACTACTTGGGCCTCTATCTGTCACTGCTCCGTGGGATGCGAAGTGCTCCAAGGCAGTAGACTGAGGCTCTCCACATTCACTATCCTTCCCTCGAGATAGTAATCCTATTAGGACATTTTAGGGTATTTATTCATAGTCCAGCCTTATGGTTTACATTTCCATTTCCCTCTTAAATGTCAACCAAGTCATTCTGTTTAGTCATTCAATAAGGTTTTCCTCCCATGTGCAATTAGCACTGCTATATTAAATGAAAACTTTAATAATTGGATTTAAAGTTTGTGAGTGGGCTGAAGATATAGCTCAGTGGTAGAATACTTGTCTTTCATTTGCAAGGTACTAGGTTCAATCCCCATTCTAGAAAGTAAAAGTGAATGCATACATCAGGTTTATATGCATTTGATGTCTCTATCCTGTTCCTCTCCCTCTTATTGCCATCAGCTCAGTGATTTGATTTCTTTGTTTACCTCTACAGAGTTTCTGCCTCCATATTACTTACTGTTTAAGGTTTCTCTCTGTCACTGTGTAGCTTCCTTAACTTGAGAACATCAGCTTTTAAATTTCTTAAACATACCTAAGGCGCTGTTTGTAGAGTAGAAGGGAAACATACCCAAAGTGCTGTTTGTAGACTAGAAGGGAAATATACCCCAAGTA
This sequence comes from Peromyscus maniculatus bairdii, assembly GCF_049852395.1. Classification (NCBI taxonomy): domain Eukaryota; kingdom Metazoa; phylum Chordata; class Mammalia; order Rodentia; family Cricetidae; genus Peromyscus; species Peromyscus maniculatus. The sequence continues at coordinate 93,327,021 of NC_134856.1, read as the reverse complement.
CTGTTTGTAGAGTAGAAGGTATGCTTACCCAAAGTGCTGTTTGTAGAATAGGAGAGTTACATGAATGTAGATGTTGCCAAAAGAATCAGTTCTTTGTCTTTCTAGTGCCTATTATATATAGGCAAAACCCGAATCTGTCGTTCTGCCCACAACCTGCTGGAAACACTATGGAGGGGGATGGTACAGCTGTGGGATCTTGGACACCAGCATGTGGTGTGTGCCCACTTGGGCTCTCCCAGTCCTACCTTATTTCTCTGATTGAAATCATACTTCCACTTCCCACAGTGTTTTAAACTTTGTATTCTCATACTCCCTGCCCCCACCATTCTTGGAGCCAACCCTAGCTACCTTCTCAGGGGGCCAGAAACACTGCCATTGGGAAGTAACATGCTTTACTGCAATCTGCAAACCTGCCTCCATCTGTCAGAACCCACACCTGTGTTCTGTGCAGCATCCCCTCCAGAAACCCCTTGCCTGTTTTCTAAAAATGTTGTCCCCCTTCCATTTGCTTCCAGATAATAATACTAGAACACTTCCAATCCTTACCAAATAAAGCAAAGCAAAGAAATAAAACCAAACAACAAAAATCTTTACTGAATTCTATGCCCAATTCTATGGGTTTCTTTTCTGTCCTTTACAAATCTCTCTCATCTGTAAATACTCACCTAAAGCATATCATTCTTTTCTCTGCTTTCCTTATTCATCAGCAGACCCTGCTCCAGCTGCTCCCATTCGTAGACTAGGTAGGTGATCACTGCTGCCAGCAGCATGGAGATTACTGGCCTAATCCCTCCCAGTGCCCCCCCCCCCATCCCGTCCTTTGTTGCCTTAGTGCCACACTTTCTGTGCTTTTCTTTATAACCTGACTGCTCTCAGAACCCTTCTGCAGCCTGAAATTGCAAATGATTGGCATCATGCTCTGTCTGCACCAAGTCTCTAATTTTTTCCTGACTGTCTCCCTTCAGAATCACATCCCTGGTTATGGGTTCAGGCGACAAGCCACATACCCTCAGCTTGAACAGACAGAGCTAGTTGACTCAAGCCAGTATTAAACTTTACATTCTTACTATCTCATAGTCCTGGAAATCCAAAGGGAGGATGGACTCTTAAGTAATGCATTCAGTAGCTCAAAGGACCACTCTTCTTTGTTTATTCTGCTACTCTCAGCATATGCTTTATTTATTCTAAGGCTAGTCCCCTCAAAGTGGCAAGGTAGCCACAGCTGTTTGGGGCATCACATTCAGACCTAGCACTATTTGGAGAACAAAATGACCATTTTAAGACATTTTAGAAGTTTCCATTTCAAAATACCACTAACATCCATCTTTCGCCTGACTGACAGGGCCGTTGCTGATTTTCTGCAGAAAGGGACAGTGGGATTCCTCGGATGGCTGAAGACTAACCGTGTGAGGCCTGTAGCTGCTGGCAGTTCAATCACTTAACCAAAAACTCTTCAGTGCTTTCACTTTCCCCTTTGCATCCTACGTCCTTTATAGTGACTTACAAAATTTCAATAAACCGGTCCCTTTTTTCACACCTATAGTCTTTCTATGGTGTGATCTCACTGGCTTACACTAGAAGATCCTGGGGGTCTCTGAGTCAGTGTCCCTTCTTCAGGGAAGCCTGCATTGATCCCGAAGTGAGGTCATAGAATGTGACCTCTTTCCAGTATAATTAGCTCCCAGAGTGTCTGTACACAAGATGCCCAAAATTGTGATTTTTGTATGAACATAGGTTGATCAGTTGATTGAGTATTGTATTTTTGAGTAATTGAGTCACAATGGTACATAGCTATACCAGACCTTCACCAGACCAAGCAGGAGTAAAGCCAATGCTGACTGTGCTCAGATAGCATTTGTTAGTTCACTGGGTCACTGTTTTTTAAATGTTGGTATCTATAGTGTACTTTTCAAAGAAGGAAGTCATAGTGAAGCATAATTACATGTAGTGTCATCTTACTATTTTGATATTTGTGCATTAAATTCTGGGCCTGTCTCAGTTTATTTTTTTGGTTGTGAGCCTAGCCTTTAATGGTTTAGCCATCTCTCCAGCCCCTGTCTCAGTTTATATGGGAACTAATTTTATGTTTTATCAAGTATTACACTTAATTTCACATGATGTCACTTAGGATAAGGGCAGAAAGACTGTGACAGTCTAATGAAATAGCATGTTTCTCAGACAATAGAATGTTCATTAGTTATCTTGCCCCAAACAGCTTCAAAAATAGTGAAGGAGACAGTTTGGGAAATGTAGTCCAAAGTTTCCCAGGTTTACCTCAGGCTTTCTTGAAAGTGGTATGCATGTGAGCTAGATCAGTGCTGTCCTGGCAAGATTTAGAAATTCGTCAGCCTGTGGGCTGTGGCCCCTTTTAAGACAGAATTGTTTTAGAAAACAGTATGCCTTCATAAGACACAATAATTAGACATATTTAGTTGCTTGGGAGACTGGATTTCTTTTCTCCTCTTCTAAACTTACAAATTCACCCCCCACCAACTCCAGGATTCTCCCTAAATAGACATTAGCAGCCAACCATTGCAAATGAGTTAGAACTGCAAAATGGGGCCAGACCTATGATGGCCCTTTCAATGGTAGGTGACTTAGTTAGGGTTTCTGTTGCTGTGAAGAGACACCATGACCACAGCAACTCTCATAAAAGGAAACATTTAATTGAAATTGGATTACAGTTTCAGAGGTTTAGTCCATTATTGTCATGGTAGGAAACATGGTGGCATACAGGCAGACATGGTGCTGGAGAGGTAATAGAGTTCTCCATCTTGATCCACAGTCAACAGAAGCAGACATTGTGTCCCACACTGGGTAGATCTTGAGCATATAAGAGACCCCACAGCCCACCCCCACAGTGACACACTTCCTCCAACAATGCCACACCTCCTCATAGTACCACTCCCTATGAGCCAAGCATTCAAACAGTGAGTCTTTGGGGGCCATGCATATTCAAACTACCACTCTAGGAAACACATTTTAGCCAAATCACAGCCCAGAGTGCTTTGAACCCCAACTGCAGGACAGTGGTATTGGCAGTTAAACCCTCACACATTGTCAGTGTCTGCTGTTGCTATGTGCACTGTTACCTAACACTTCAGATTGTGTGCAATAATTGAAGATTTCAAATTATATTTCATGTTTCCAAAAATGCTATGCATTTTAAGATAATTCAATAAGACAATACCAAAACTAAAATAAGATGGGAACTTGTGTTCTTCAGACCTGCTCAGGAGTTGACTGTCAGCTGAAAGCATGCTTTGTGACTCGGGGTGATGTTGCTGTTGGTGCTGCAGGGAGGAGCCCTGGTGACATGCCCCTCAGCCCTGTATGTGTTTGCTCTTTGGTCTAGAAAATACTGGTATCATGTCTGAGTACTTTGTCCTCTTTCTTGTTCATGCTCTTGACAACAAAATGAAACGCTGTTAACCTTATATAGAATGGTAATTGAGAGTATAAATTATGGTAATTTTCATGTAGTTAAAAATAAAAAGTTCATTTTTGGTCTAATTTCATAAATTAAATTGTGTTAGATTTATTAAATAATTTAAAAATAAAAGTTAATTTATTAGGAGATGATTTGAATAAAGGGTCAGTACTAGTTTAGTTAGTGACAGCTGGTTGTATCTAACAGTTGACTCAGTCCTCCCTGTTTCTCCCCTCTAGTGCATTCATCATGCTATGACTATGTGTCCCAGTGAGTCAAAATTCTGAAGCATGGAATTGCTGCTGCCTTCTTTAGCTTTGAAATTTAGTGTTATGCAGTCAGCAAATTATGAAAGATCCTTCTTGAAAAACTGTTTGAGAAACAAAACATTTGGTTAATTTGGTGTAGACTGGAGTAGTTGCCACATAACACATGAGTGACTAGTTAAATAGACTTGAAGAAAATGCCAGCATGTTCTGCCTCTTAGATTTCTAAGTTCCTGGGAGGCAGGGGTTATTTTATCTCCACTAATTGTTGGGGATCCTTTTGAGATTGTAAGATCAGAGTGATTGATTCCTGGTTCAGACGGGGACTGACTACTCAGAGCTGACTGTGGCTGGCTGGCAACATTTCAGAAAGTTTTCATTTCCTTCATACACCTCTTTAATGTGGTTTCAGAATGTTGATACTGTTAAAGTTCGGTTATTCAGCATACTATTTTATTATCCTGTAACTGATCTCCACCATGGTTATGTTCTGTAAAGGCACCACAGACTCCTACCTGAGTGTAGGCTGAGATGCTGCTCCACTTCTGAGAATCGTGTGGCCTAGACAGTTCTCATGGTGAGACCCCACGGTAGGCACAAGAAGCCCCTCTAAAATTTAGTGCTTTGGCTGAAAACTCTTGTTTGGGACAATGCAGTTATTAAAGAGTGCATTAACAGTATACATATACATAACAGTATAACAGGTATGGATATTCCCAGTACCATTTAGCCCAGAGTGTCCTAGAACTCATTATGTGCAACAGACTGGCCACCAACTCATAAAGATCCCTGCCTCTGCCTCCCATGTGCTGGGATGAGAGGTGAGCCCCACCACCACCTGGCCGAATTATTTAATTCTTAAATCATTTATTTGGAAAGTTCAATTTTTAGAACAGCATACTTTTAAATTTTGTTAAATCAATTATTAGTATATTTTAGTGTCTTATTTATACAAGTCATGTACCTGTAACTTGCTAAAAGTAAGTCTTTATTGCTGTGTTTTTATGATTAATTTTTAGCATATATGTACTACATGCTTTAGTTTCTGTTTTTTTGTTTTTTTTTTAATCTATCAGTTTTCTTAGGTTTCCCGGCCTCTTCTTCCAGGTGTGCTGTTCTTTGTTCTCACTCCTCCCCCCTCACTCCTCCCCCCTCACTCCTCCCCCCTCACTCCTCCCCCCTCACTCCTCCCCCCTCACTCCTCCCCTCTCACTCCTCCCCTCTCACTCCTCCTCAGGACTGTGTAGCACCTTCAGCTGCTTGTTCTGCTCTCTTAGCACATGGATTCTGTTGCCTGTTGTTTGTTTACTCTTTTTGGGGGGCCCACCACCCAGCTCCCAAATAAATCACACAGGAGGCTCATTATTACTTATGAATGTCCGGCCTCAGCTTGACTTCTTTCTTGCCAGCTTTCCTTAAATTATCCCATGTACCTTTGCCTCTGGACTTTTCCTGTTCTCCAACTTCTGTAAATCTTACTCTTACTCCGTGGCTTGCTGTGTAGCTGGTCCCTGGAGTCCTCTTCCTTCTCTGGCTGCTTCCTTCTCCCTCTTCTCCTAGATTTCTCCCTCCCTCTATATATTCTCTCTGCCTGCCAGTCCCGCCTACCCTTTCTCCTGCCTTGCTATTGGCCAGTTATTTATTAGACCATCAGGTGTTTTACACAGGCACAGTAACACAACTTCACAGAGTTAAACAAATGCAACATAAGCAAAAGTAACACACCTTAAAGTAATATTCTACATTGCCCTCTTTTACCTTCCACTCCCCATTCAAGCTTGTTCACCTGTGCACGTAAGTATTTAAAAATATATACCTCGTGGAATTTTAGGGCTAGGTTCTGCACAGAAGACACAAAGTATTAATCATTTTGAGCCTGGCTTACTTTGCTTAACATAATGATTTTTAGCTTAATTCCTAATAATAAATATTGTTATTGCTTTAGCTTAAAAGCTTTTAGTAAGCAAAACAACAACAAAACAAAACAAAACCCCTATCTGCCTATTTTCAGATAAGAAACAGTCAATTTGGAAACAGACTGGTACATCCTATGTACTTGAGAGGCAACATGCTTACGAGTGAGACGTTCCTGGTGGTTTAGTTTGAGTTCTCATAAAGCTCAAGATTATGATTCTGAGTACTTACTGGAAGAAAAGCAAAAGATAATTTAAGAGCTAAATTAAAGTTAGGCAGGAGTTGTGCTGTTAGTGTTTTGGATGATGTAGGGATGACTTTCTCGAAGGTCTTCAGAGCTCACTCTGTCATTCTGATTTCTTGACATTGATGGTAGCCCTGAGAGTTTGGGATGAAATTTAATTTTAAATTGAAAATTATAATTTACACTATGCACTGCTAGTTTCTGTTATTAAGGTTAAGTTACTTGAACATTTATTATGTAGGTCTTGGAATTTGAAGAAAATGATGAGATTTAAAATGTATTACAGGGGGTTGGAGAGATGGCTTTTCCAGAGAGCACTCCTCCAGAAGACTAAAGTTGGGTCCTGAGCACCCATGACTAGTGACTTACAACTGTCTGTAACTAGCTTCAGCTCCAGGACATCTGATGTCCTATTCTGGCCTCCGAGGGCACCTATACATGTGCACATTCTCCTCCCCGCCCCCCACAGACACAGACACATAATTAAAAAATAATAAAAATAAATGAAAAATATAAGAAAACATATATAGCAAAGCTATTGTTACGTCACAAAAGAGTCATAATTGTCTCTACCTTTGTATGCTTAGAAATGATAGTAATTTGTGTGTGTGCTTGTGTGCATGCACATATTCATGTGTGGACAATCTTTTTTCTTTGTTTCATTTTTTTTTGAGAGAGGACTGCTCTGTGTAGCCCTGACAGTCTGGGAACTCGCTTTGTAGACCAGGTTGGCTTTGAATTTGCAGAGATCTGCTAGCCTTTTGGCTAGCTTGCCCTAGGGATCCACCTGTCTCCACCTCCCCAGTGTTGGGATTACAAGTATATAATATAGATGTAATATATGGGTTTTAAGAATCAAATTCAGGTCTTCAAGCTTGTGTGGCAAGCTGTTTACCAATTAATTGAGCTATCTTCCCAACCCCATTACTGTAGTTTAATTTTTAAAGTTATTAATAACCAAAGCAGGCAGCAATTGGTGTGTGTGTGTGTATATGTGTGTGTAGAGGGTCTTACTTTGTAGCTCTGGCTGTCCTGGAACTTACAAAGCAGACAGCAGCTAGTGTGTGTGTGTGTGTGTGTGTGTGTGTGTGTGTGTGTGTGTGTGTGTGTGTGTGTTTGTGTTTCCTCACCATGTAGCTCTGGCTGTCCTGGAACTTACTATGTAGATCATGCTTGCCTCAAACTCAGATCCACCTGCCTCTGCCTCCCAGGTGCTAGGATTAATGGCGTGCACCACCATGCCCAGCTAATAGCTAGTTTTTAAAAAGGTGGGTGCAAAGTGTCAGAGAAAGGAAGGAGAGACACACCTAACACTCAGCAATTATTTTTGAAAGTACTTTGTTAAGTTGATAATCATTAATAATTGCTTTGATCAAGTAAGATAGTAAAGATTGCATTTTGACACACCCTCTCATTGTAGCAATAAAAAAATAGCTGATTTTATTTCATTATTGGCTCCCCCAAACTGCATTTAGCCAGTACTGTATAAGTGGCAGTGTAGATGTTTTTACCTGTGAGAATGTGCATTTTTGCTGGTTATTGCCACATTCCCCTCCACTCACACTGTGATTTTTGTTTTCCCATCATTAATGTGGAGAAGGCTTGTTTATCTATAGTCCTGTCAAGAGTACATTGCCAGATACCAGTTTCATTAGCCTCACACTTAGAAATGATACATTAAGTGTAGTTTCATTTCTCTAATTGTAAGAGAAATTAACTATCTTTCCATATATTTATAACCCGTTTACAACCTTTTTCTGGTTTTCGCCTTTCTTTATGTTTTTCTCATTTTCTTCTTCTTCCTCCTTCTCTTCTTCTTTTTTGGCTTTAAGAAAAATGTAGAGTTTCATTAAATATTAGGGAACTTAGTCTTTCATTTGTGGCGTAATTGGCAATGTTTCTTATTTGTTTCCTTATCCAGCTTGTCATTTAACTCTTTTGCCTTATATGCCTTTGATCTTGCATGCTACATTACTTCCTTCCTTCCTTTTGTTCATTCATTTATTTTTATTTTTTAATATGTATTTTTTATTTTTTTTCTCTCATATATTGCATCCCAACCTTGGTTTCCCCTCCCTACTCTCTTCCCAGTCCCTCCTTCAACATCCCTTCTTCCCTAGATCCACTCTTCCTCCTTTCCCTTCAGAAAAGGCCAGTCCTCTTAGGGATATCAACCAAACATGGCATATCAAGTTATAATAAAACTAGGCACATCCCCTCATATTAAGACTGCATGCAACAACCCAGTAGGAGGAAAAGGGTCCTGAAAGTAGGCAAAAGAGTCGGAAGCAGCTCCTGTTCCCACTGTTGGGAGTCCCACAGGAACACCAAGCAACACAATTGTAACACATGCAGAAGACACAGGTCAGGCCCGTACAGGCTCCCTGATTGTCAGTTGGGTCTCTGTGAGCCCTGCTTAGTTGAGTCTGTGGGCCGTTTTCCTCAGGTGTCTTGATCCCTCTGCCTCCTCCAGTCCTTCCTTGCCCCCTTGTGCAGGATTCCCCAAGCTCTGCCTAATGTTTATCTGTGGGTCTCTGCATCTGCTCCCATCAGTTGCTGGATGAAGCCTCTCTGATGATGATTATGCTAAGCTCCTATCTACAAGTATAGCAGAGTATAATTAGGAATCATTTCATTGACTTTTATTTTTTTAAACCCAATCCTGTTTGGTTCTATCCTTAGTTTCTGGGCTCTTCAGACTCTGGTTCCTGGCCCTCAAGACAGTGCCATGGGCTCCCTCGCCTAGCATGGGTCTCAACATTAGATCAGCCATTGGTTGGCCACTCCCACAAGTCCTTCATCACCTTTACCCCAGCAGGACTAATTGTAACTAGACGGTTTATGGCTGGGTTGGTGTTCCAGTCTGTCCACGGGAAGCCTTGCTTGGTCACAGAAGATGGCCAGTTGAAGTTCCATGTCCGCCATTACTAGCAGTCTTCACTAGGCTCACCTTTGTGGAGTCCTGGGAGTTTCCATTGGACTAGGTTTTTGCCTTGCCACTAAAAACAAACAAACAAACAAACAAACAACAAAAAACTTCTAGATTTTGTGCTTTGTCTATGGTTCTTGTTGCCGACAGTTCTAGTTAGATTTACCGGCCCTTCCCTAACTTGCTCTGCTTCAGGTTTTTGAGTCACAGGACCCCCCCCCCCCATGCACACACTTTGACATTAAAGGGCTTTATGCTTTCTATTACTTGACGGTCCTATTTTTCTGACTCTTGGTTGGATTTTCCAATCATTTTTTTTGTTTTAATATTATTTATAACTATATCACCTGTGTCTCTTGCAAGAAGTAACTTTACTTTTTCAGTTCTTGTTCATCTGAGTAACTTCTTGATCCTCTGCCTCTTTAGCATGTGCTGTAGGCATGAGGCCTGCTACTGCTCCTGATTGTCTTCTCTGTGTAGTGTTGAACAAGGATGGAGACAGTGGATACGCTTATCTCTTTCTGCATAGTAGCTGAAAATTCCAACATTTTAACCATCGGATATTCTAGTAGCTTTGAGGCCAGGATGTGCATATTAAACAATCATCCCTCAGTTCTTATTTGTGTAATGATTGTTACACAAATTTGTGCTGAATTCTGTACTTTTTAAGCATCTGTAGAGATGATAATATTCTTAGTTTTCCTGATATCCCACTAGATTTTCTAATATTAAACATCATTTCATTTCTAGAATAAAACATCCCTTTTTTTATTGTTTGTGTTTGCCAAGATTTTATTTAGGATTTTTTTTCATAATCTTAGCTAACTTGTTGGATTTTCTTTCTAAGCTGTTTGTATGTTTATTGGTGTAAGTATTTGTCTATGAGTCCAAGGGAGCTGACTTTCTGCTCCCGGGTTACTGTTTACTCTTGCTCTGATGTGGATGGGAATTTTTCAGGTCTTCTAGAGCTGCTTTCCCATGGTGAAACCTGTTTCCTGGACAAGACAGGATTTGGGGCTTTCCTTTCTCATGCTTTACTAGCTTATCTTTGCCACTTCCTGAGAAAAATTACAGAGGTCATAAAGTTGTGGGCTGTCTGAATGACTGAAAGGTCTCTTGTCAACCTCCAGTTGATTGTTTGGATGGCTTAGAAATGTAGGTAGAATAGAGTTTCTCCTCAGTCAGAAGGCAGGTACTGGGAAGTGTGGTCAGTCCTCTGAGCCCACTTTCTGACCTGTACCCCCTTGGAAACCTCTCCTACCTGCTTGCACCTCTGACTTGGGACATTGCTTAAACTATACCACAGGTTTTTTAGTTCTCATTGTACATTTTTTAACTTGGTTGACAATTGCATCAACTTCAACACTAAACCATTTAAACTCAGCTCATTATTATTATTATTGGTTTTTTTTTTTTTTTTTCAAGACAGGGTTTCTCTGTCCTGGATCTTGCTCTGTAGACCAGGCTGGCCTCAAACTCACAGAGATCCACCTGACTCTGCTTCTCAAGTACTGGGATTAAAGGCGTGCGCCATCGCCACCTGGTAGCATTATTTTTTTTAAGGTTTATTTATTTATTTTTGTGTATACTAGTGCTCTATCTGCATGTATGTCTGCATGCCTGAAGAGGGCATCAGATCCCACTATAGATGACTGTGAGCCACCATGTGGTTTTGGGAATTGAACTCAGAACCTCCAGAAGAGCCCCTGGTGCTCTTAACCACTGAGCCATCTCTCTAGCCCCAAACTCAGCCTTATTTTAACATTTCATTAGCATTCCTATTTGCGTTATCCTATTTATAGCTTACAGATACAATTCTATTTCTTACTTTTCTGTGACACTAAGTTATGTTCTAAAAATCTTTACTAGCCTTTTCTGATTTGAGCCCCTGCTTCCATTCGTTTTGCTTGATGTGACCTCTTGTTGAGAAGCTACTTCTGAACATCTAATGATTCTTGGCTGCCTTTCCATATTTAAGGGGGAGACTCCAGAGAGCTAATCACAGGTCTTGTGTAGGGGCATTATAGGGATGTCAGGTGGCCAGGTGGTATTTTCTTTAGCTTCCTTCAGATGTCAGTGTCTGAAGGTCCTTTCTCTGGAACCATTTGATTTTCCAGGTAGGAAATTATTTGGATTTTTTAGTCTCATGACAGAACATGAATTCGGGTGTCTAGAATTTGGTGTAGGAAAGGGACTGTCAACCATTCATGCTATGTATTTTGTACTTGTCCTTTCCTAACCCCTAGCCTGCCCCAGTGTGAAGGCTTCTTAATTTCCATGTATTGAAATCAAACTGCTTACTAGTTAGCTCCTGTTTATCTGTTGTCAGTCTACCTTCGTCCTGTTTCCATTCTGCTTTTCTTCACTTTCTGTCCCTTCCAGTCTTTCTGTGCCTCCTTTCTGTGAGTTCTTTTCCAGATACACTTCTCCATCATTGAATGACCACCTCACACAGCACATAGCATTCTTAAGCCACCAGTGGAAAACGCAGACCTGCCTTTATGTTAATGAGCTAAAGTCAAAAGCAGGTGCACTAAAAATATTGTATAAGACTACCTTTAGGGTGTTTTTAGAGTGTGCATGAAACCTTCATGGGTTTCATGCCTAGAATTGAGCCCCAGTCCTGAGATATCTCATGATTATGTATGTGCAGATCTCCCTTAATCTGAAAACATCTGAAATGTATCTGGCTCTAAGTATTCAGGATAAGGGGCACATTTCTTTAACATTTTATGATAGTTTTCATAAGCAACTTCAGAAATCACAGTGGCTTAAAGCAGTGATTCATGCTCATATTAGATATCACAGTTTAGTTAGAGCTCCACTGTACTGTCCTCTTCTGAGATGCAGGCTGAGAATGCAGCTACCATCAGAGACATCACCCTCACCCTCATCATGCATGGCATTAATGACATCATGAAAACTTATATTGAGAATCTTAAATCTTTCTAAGTAGAAGTGGCATAAATCACTTTTACTTCCCTTTGCCTATTCTAGCCCACGTGGCCTCGCCTAATCCAGGACAGTTGACCTCACCTAATGCAGCCCATATGGCCTCACTAAGACAGAACACACGACACACCTGATTTCATTGCAGCAGTAGGGAACTGTAGTAGTGGTGGTGATGCTTGAGACAGGTAGAATTGTTTGGTGAGTATCACTGTTGATTACTGTAGCAACCTTGACAGCCCGTCTAAGGTAGCTGTCCTGCACATCCATGGACAAGGATGCCAAGTCTACTCAGTTAGGGAAAAAAATTGTCTTATGTGCAGGTGTTTCTTGATGACCACACTTTAAAAGAAGTTGAAAATCTAATGCAAAGTGAGCCAATGACCTTAATAAAAGAGCCAGAATATGAAAACTCTTGAGAATTGATAAATTAATTTTTTCACTTTTGATTACTTAGAAAAATCTTAGATAAGAAACCAAAACATGACCAACTAAATAAATAAATTCTGCTTCAACAAAATTAAAACCTTTCTGTGTATCAAAGGACATTACTTTTAAAAAGTCTAGAGCTAGGAGTGGTACACACCTAGAATACCAGCACATGGAAAGTTGAGGCAGGAAGATTGAAAAATCCTAAGGCCGAGTATGGGCTACATACTAAGAGCCTAGAATATGGGCTGCATACTAAGAGTCTATCTGACTGAGTTGGAGGGAGGAGGAAAGAGAGAGACAAGAAAATCATAATGTAAGTGGTAAAGGCAGCATGTAGAAAGGTAGAAATTGCCTGTAAAACTTGCACCTCTGAAAAGGGGATAATACCTAGGATACATAAAGCTCCCTATGCACCAACTAAATAACAGTTAAAATGGACAAAGGATTTGAAGGATATTTCTTCCAAGAAAATGAATAGCAAAAAGCCAGCAAAATATGAAAATATGTTCAACATTACCAGTCATATAAATCAGTTAATCACAACCACAGTGATGGACTATTTGCACCTACCCAAATAGCTGAGATTTAAAGAGGAGGAGGAGGAGGAGAAGGAGGAGGAAGTGTTTGTAAAAGTGTGGAGAAATTGGACTGCTTACCTTGCTGATCAAGGTGTAGTGCTTCAGCTGCTATAGAAAGCAGTTTTCTGATTGCTGCAAAGGTTAAACAGATTTACTATGTGATTTAGCAGTTCCTCTTCTGGGTACATGTCCAAAGGAATTGAAAGCATACACTTATCTGCCAGTGGTGATGCTAGCTAGATGTTAGCAACCGCCTGTGTCCATCAATAGATGATGGATGAACAATAACACCTGTTGTATTCAGAGGAGGAGTGCTGTGAGGTATGAGGAGAACTGAAGATCTGCTACATCCTGTAAGAGATGGACTGGGGAAACATGATATTAAGTGCAATAAGCCAGATGCGGGAAGACACACACTGTGGGATTCTACTTGTGAAATATCTTTGCTACATTCACTTCCACCCCAGTAAGCTGTACTTTGTGCATTTGTGAGTTGAATGGTTTGTGGTTTTATAGCTCAGCAAATCTGTTTGAAAAAGAAAAGGTTGTTAGTTTTCTAATTTGTCATTTCATTTTACAAAGAAGTCTTAGTCTGGACACATCCTTTGGACACATAAATTGCTGTGATCTGAATATCAGAAAATGATTCTATCCTCTGAAACTCATTTTGGAACTTGATATTATCTTAAAAAGGGAGAAACGTAATTTTTTAAAGTGGAGCTTGTGAGTAAAATCATCAGAGTTGGGCCCTTGAATTAAATTCTGGTGGCTTTATAAGAAGAGAGAGACCTCACATGCAGGTGTGTGGTTACAAGTTCACTCAACTCATGATCACCCTCTGATGCTCAATGCTGCCAAGGAGCTCTGCTACCAAAAATCGATCTGTAGGCACAGGCCTTCAACTTGGACCAGAACAATTAACCAAAATACACTTGTAAGTAACTTACCTAGCCTGTGCTGTTGTGCTAGCCACAGTGGAAAACATACTCAAGCTAGTAGAGTTTAAAAGTGAACCATTAAAAAAAACCCAAACTTTTAAATAAAAGCCTTGTATGGCGTGTTTTGTTGTCAGGAGCCTTGGTTGTTTCTAGTTTTCAATCTAATGTGCAGACAAAGAACTAGCAGGCATCCACTCTGTGTTCTTTGTATCCCTCCACACCAGCTGCTCACACACATGGAACGATGCCATCTGATTGTTTTGGAGGGTTCTTAGTGGAGTATTTGAGATTTACTCCTCTTAAGACATAGTAACAAACCTTTATTATTATTGTGGGCTAAGTTTATGCTTTCTCTATCTTGTTTTTCAATTTTAAAAATAGAGGTAAAATACATTTAGCACAAAGTTTAACCATTTCAAGCACATAGTTCAATGTAAAGGCTTTTGCAGTACTGCACAGTTGTCTTTACCACCCACCCACAACTCAGTGAGCTGCAGCTCTCCATCCCTCACACTGAGCTCCTGGCAGCCACAGGCTCATTGCAACATATCACAATAATTAACTGGGGAGGAATGTTCATCCAGGAAGCATTTATTCATATCTAGTTTGTGGTAAAGCTGAGCAGCGACATAAGGAAAGCTTAAAAGAGGTGTGCTTTAAAAGCTGATAAGCTGGGATAATGGTATATACCCTGTCATCCCACCATGTGGCAGGCTGAGGCAGGAGGATCACAGGTTCTGGGGCACTCTGGGCTGTATAGCAAGACCTCCATTTCAGAAAACCCAAGAACTAAATTAAATAAGAAATTCAAAACTGATAGTATTGGGCAGGTAGTACATGTAAAATAATTATGTAGGACTCGACAATGTGTTTAATTATAATTTCACATATGTAGCTTGCATACAAGTTTTAATAATCACAGTTGTGAGACACTAACAACAGGCTAAACAAAGTCAAGAAATTAATTCTAGTATTCCTAACAATTAAATACAAATTTAGGAGTATCACATTTTGTTGTAGAACAGAGAAAATTTCCAGCAAATCATGCTAATTCATTTGGTTTCCTCTGTGGTAAAACATCATATTATCTCATTTACAATGATATTCAGAAAGAAATTCCACTGTTTCCAGTTGGCATTGGCATTATTCTATGTTGATAACAAGTTTAAAAAGATGAGCAGAAAGCAAAAGTAAGAAAAATCAGTCTTTTTTGGATCTTTCAGAGAAGTGAGGCCACTTTGAGGGGCAAGCTACTACATAGAAAACTGAGATAGGCTGGTAGAAAGAGCTAAGGCTTCTAAGAGCTGAAGTGTATGTGCAGGACTGTGCGTGGGAACAAAAGCCATGGTAGGATTGATCGACTGTCAGAATTTTAAGTCTGGGCAACTGGGAAAGGTGAGGACTCCAGGGAAACCCAGAAAATGGCTTCCTTATGTGTTCAAGTATTGCCTTAATCAGGATCTCACTGTGAGTATCAGAGAGAAATGCCCTGTGCTTTGGGCAGCAACAGGCAGGAGGAAGAGAGGCTAGCAGACGTGCCAGAGTGCTCCATTCTTTTTTGTTTGTTTGTTTTGTTTTTCGAGACAGGGTTTCTTCAGTGTTTCCCTGGCTGTCTTGGAACTTGCTCTGTAGACCAGGCTGACCTTGAACTCACAGAGATCCACCTGCCTCTGCCTGCCTTCCGAGTGCTGGGATTAAAGGCACACCACTACTGCCCGCCCTGCAGAGTGCTCCATTCTTAGTAAGACCTGTCTGCAGGCTTGAGGCTCCTTTGTGTGACCTTAACAGCTGTGTTTCACCAGAACCTAGCCAGTCTGGGGGAAGGAAATGGGCAGCTTCAGTTTCTTCTCACATTGTCATGTGAGGGAGAGAAGTGCTGGTGACACTGGCAGTCCAGTAACAAAGACTTACAACAGGTCGCTGTGAAGTCATAGGATTGAATGACGCCCTCTCCCCCATCCCTTCAACTACATGATTAAAGGCCTATCCATCATGGCTCTATTTGCTCAGTACACCATGCCCATTTTCTTCCAAAAGCAAAAGACCATAAGGCTTACCAAAAGGTGGAAGTATAGTTTGAAGAGACTAAGCAAACATCAGAAACAGAGTCTATGTAATAAGAATATTGGATAATAATCAGACAGTGCATTATTTAAAACTATGGTTAAAATGCTGAGGGCAAAAAGTAGGCAGCATGTAATAGTGAGTGGATCATGTAAGCAGAGTCAAAAGTCCTAAGAAAGAATAAAAAGTATTAGAGAAAAGCAGTGTAGCAGAAATGAAGAATGCCTCGGAGGAGTTAGTCAATGATGGGCTGGGCTAAGGAAGTAATCTGAGTTTGAGGATATGGAAGAATTTCTGAACTGAAAAAGCAAAAGAAAAATATGGGGTAGATAGCTTCAGAGTAGAACATTCAGGAGCCATGGGCACCTCAAAAATATGTAATTTATGTATGATGGTAATATAGAAAAGAAAAAGAACTTGAAACAGTATTTGAGGCAACACTTCCTGGAGAATTTTGCCAAATGTCAAGACATTAAGTACAAGAAACAGTAAGAGGGACAATGTCACCAGACCCACACCAAGGAATGAAGTTTCAAGCATAAAACACATCAAGATATCTTGAAAGAAGCCATGAAGGAAATATTTTGGTAAGATCAAGATATAAGGTTAATGTATAAAAATTCCTTATGTACCAGCAATGAACAGTATAATTTAAGGTGAAACATTTGGGTTTACATTAACATGCAAAAACTGTAATGTTTAGATAGAAATCTAACAATATATCTTCTAGGTCTATATGAGGAAGACTACAAAACTCTAATTAGATAATTAATGTAAAGATAACTCATGGCTAGGAAGATTAATGTCAAGATGTCCCACCTTCTCAGTTTGATCTGTAATTTTAATGCAACATCAGTCAAAACCTGAGTCACTTGGTACATGGACACCAACAAACCCTTTTTGAAGTTGATATGGAAAGGCAAAGACCCAGAAGAACAAAGTCAAAAAAGTTGATGGTTGCCAACCTTGAATCTTACGATGAAGATGTTGCAATCAGTTATGATGCAGCATTAGCAAAAGAACTGACGATGGAATAGAATAGAGAACCAAGAGATAGACCTGAACATCAGCCAAGGAGTCAAGGCCATGCTGCAATAGATGAACATTTGATTATAAAAGTGAATTTAAATGACATTACTGGAAATTAATTGAAAATGGATCAATTTCTCAATGCCAAATGCAGAACTGCTAAACTTTGCAAGACAGCAGAACCTCCATGCTCCTGCTCTGCTGATACCACTGTAGATACAGCACCAAAGGGACTGTCAGTGAAAGAGAGAATTAATAAACAGGATTTTAGATTGCCAGGTGTTTGTATGTGAGTGATATATAGTGTAGAGAATAAGAACATATACTATAGACTAAGAGAAAAATGTTTCCAAAAGATGCCTTTGATAACTTTTAATCACATTTGCAAAGGGTGTGAGCAGGTAGCCTGGTCATAGGTAAAGTGCTCTAGAATGTGAGTTTGATCCCCAGAATCCAGCTGTGGTGGCATGTGCTTATAATCCCAGTGCGGAGAGATGGAGACAGGTGGTCCCTGGGGCTCACTGGCCAGCGGGCCTAATCTTGCTGAGTTCCAAGTCAGTGAGAGATGCTTTCTCAAAAAAGGTGGATAATGCTTCTGAGGACCGATACCCCAGATTGTTTTTGGCTTGCACATGCACATGCATCTGCACCCCTCAAATACAGTAATACAAAAATAAAGCTTTAATTCAATAAGAAAACCCAGTAAGCGGGCTGGAGAGAGGGCATATTGGTTGGGAGCACTGACTGCTCTTCCAGAGGACCTGGGTTCAGTTCTCAGCACCCACATGCCAGCTCACAACTGTGTAACTCCAGGATCCAGCACCCTCGCACAGACATACATGCAAGCAAAACACCAATGCACACAAAATAAAAATACATAAATTATTAACAAAAAAAAAAAAACAACAGTTAAGAAGGCAACCCCCTGGGTGGACACCTTCCTAAAGCAGATGCAAAAGGTGACAAACATAAGAAAAATGAACAGATGTTCAATAAAACTTTCTATTAGGAATTAGAAAGTGAAAACATTAGCAATCAGTACATGCCTACTGTCTAAATCCACAGTCCTGGCTCTGGCTGCTGGCAGGGTTGTAAGGCAGCAGGAGATTCCATGCCTTGCTGGGAGGAATGTCCTCTTACTTTAGAGGACAGTCGGGCAGAGCTTTTGATGTTTTACAAAACTAAAAATACTTTTACTATAAAATTCAGCTTTCATGCCCTTTGCTATTTACCCAAATGAGCCAAAAATTTATCTGCTTACAAAAATCTTCATGTACATTTTATAGCAGGATTTTTTCCATAGCTAATAAAACTTGTATGCAACCATGGCAGCCTTTAGTAGGTGAGTGGGTAGATAAACTGTTTCATATAACCACTGGAATAGTAGTTAATGTTGGCAGATGCTATCAAGCTATGAAAAGAAGGCTGTGTGATTCTAACAGCATGTCATTCTGGAAGAGGTGAAATTGTGGGAACACTGAATAGTAGTTCCCAGAGGTTAGAGGGGAGAAGACAGTAGTAGGTGAAGCACAGAGAACTTTGTAAGGCAATGAAATTATAGTGTGTGATGTCACAATTTTGCTTGCTTGTCACTGAACATGTGCCAAGACCTAAAGAGTGCACAAAACCTTAACCTATGCACTTAGTTTGACAGTGATGTCAGTATAGGTTCATTGATTATAGCAGGTTTCACCATCCTGGTGAGGTCTTGATGGCAGTAGTGCCTATGTGGAGACAGGCTGTATATGGGAAATTTGTTACCAACCTAAAACTTCTCCAAAAGGATTTAAAAATTTTCTGATCTGAGTGTAGAAGTGTTTACCAAAAAGGTAATTATAAAGGAACATATGTCTAGATTTCTGCATCATTCCATTTAATGCTTATTAAAAGGCAAAGAGAAAAGTATTTTATGAATAACAATACATAAAAAAAACACTAAAGCTGGAGATAGTGGTGTTACCTATAATCCCAGGAATAAGGAGGTGGAAGCATGAGGATCAGAAGTTTAAAATTGTACTTGGCTACATAGTGAGTTCAAGGCCATCCTGAGTAAGACCCTGTCCCCCAAATACAAAACAAAAAGAAAAAAAAAACAAAACAACAACAACAAAAACCACCAAAAGCTAAGATATAAATGGGAGGATGGTGAAAATATATAATCATAAAGTAAAATCACTAATAGATAAGGAAGTTTCATACATATCTAAGTTACAGTGTAAACTATGAAGCAATAGGACTTTTTAAAGTTTTATGTAATATCTGGTGTAAATATTTGAATATTTATGCAATAAAGCCAAACCTTCACACACAAACCTATACTAGAAGTAAATAGAGCTCCTTCACTGCAGAGGCTGATTGCAGTCTTTTATCTTTCCCTCATCCATGCTGTCTTCACTGTGTGCTTTATTACTCGTTACAACACAGCCTCCATACATATGCATTTGCCATCAAATGATGCGTTATTTAAATTTTGCTTGTTAATTTTTCCTGGCTTGCTGTGTTCTTTTTGTGTAGTGCTGTGATGACACAGGAGTATCCCTATAGAATGGAATTGTGGTAAATCTGGATTTCCAAGGACAATATTGGCATCAGCTAGGGGCTTATTAAAATTACCTGAAGTGTTTTGCTTACTTTTTAAGCTATAGGCCTCTTGAAAATTGTTTCCCTGTGTAGCTTTTACCAAAAGGAGTATATTGTATTCCTCGTGTATGTTGGAAAAGACTGTCATTGTGATTTCTACACATCTTATGACCTTTCTTTTTGAAATGAGGGACCACTCCAGGGTCTTATGGCATAGCTAGAAGAGTTGAATTTAGTATTTTTATATGGAAAGGTTAGCATGTTTGCAACTCTTCTAGGCACCTAGAAAAACATTAGATGTAAAAGTAAATGAGACAACTTTCTTAGTTGAATTAAAGAATTAATTTTAGGAATTTATAATTAATTTTATGAACAGATTACCATTAGTGCACTAAGAACTATTGTGGGGCCATGTGATCCCTACTCAGAGAGGCTGGGGACGGGAACCTAGTGATCCCCACTCAGAGAGACCGGAGATGGGGACCTAGTGATCCCCACTCAGAGAGGCCGGGACGGGGACCTAGTGATCCCCACTCAGGCCGGGACGGGGACCTAGTGATCCCCACTCAGAGAAGAGTGGACTGCAGATTTTGGTTTACCCATGTGGACTGCAGAATTTGGTTTTCCCATGTTCCCACAGACCTTGAGTTACCACTAGTTTTTATGTAGAGTCTAAGAAACCAGATTCCAAAGATGTTTTCTTTTTGTTGACTCTTGCCTAGTTATCGTTGTTTTCCTGTATCCAGCCATGTTGTTACTAGATTAGAGTTTTTGTCTTTTCTGCCCGTTGTTTGCCCACAGTACAGGAGTGGCTCGTATACAGGCAGAATACACTGAGTGTGTGTGAAATGAGTGAACACAGATATCCTAAGAAAGGGAAGCTTGAAGGGTGGAGCTGTAGCTCAGCAGTAGAGCACTTGCTGAGGATTCCTGAAAGTTCTGGGTTTAGTTCCACTACTATATTACTTTTTGAAATTTCTCTTTACTCAGAACTAATTGAATGGTTGTACGTTAATGAAATAGGAATAGTCTTAATAGGCTTAATTGTTTTGTCACTTTGAAGATGTACCACATACTTCACCATTCACTCAGTTGCCAGTGTTCCGCTTTGACTCCCATAACCAGTGATCATCCCCAGGTCTGGTGGAACTTGGATAACACCATGTCTGCTATCTGTCACATGCCCATGGCTCTCAGAAGTCCCTGCTTGTATCTTTGCGTCTGCTTTCCTGAGATATAGCTCACTTCCTTTTTCAGTCTTGACTTTTAATAATTTCTAGGAATATAATATCACTTGAAGCATTTCTGCTACTTAGTTTCCGTTATATTAGTATGATTGTTATATAATAATTATAGTTATTATTCTAGTATTCTCAAAAGTTAAATTTTCTATTAAATTTGTCTATAGATCTGATAATTATTCTTGATTAATTTATGAGGCGGCATCTCTCTAGGTTGCCTGAGCTGCCTTGGAGCTAACTCTGTGGCCCAGACAATCTTTGAGCTTGCAGGGCACCCGCTGCAGTCTCCGGGTAGTGGGATTACAGGGCTTCACTGTTCGGTCTAGCTCATACCATGTGTTTGGAAAGAATAATTTGCAGATGAGTTATATGTTTACTATATCTGCTTGTATTATTCTCTTATTATATAGAACACAGTGTACTCCTGATTTTACCAGAAATTCCACTTTGTTTACTATGATGCTGTCATACCTTATGTTATGGTCATAATATACCTTACTTCTGCATATATTATAAACATAACGACATCTATTAATTATTTTTCTTTTTGCTTTAAACAATTATTTTTAAAATAAATTAAGAACAACATTGGTATTTATATTTTCTCATATTTCTTATATTTTTTTCACTTATTTCTGCCTAAATTTTACCTAGGCAAGAAGCAGCATGATCCTTTTCTGAATCTCACAGGAAGTTCTAGAGCATTTGTATGTTTGTTCTCTATGACCTTACACTGTGCACACTAGATTTCCTCTGTCAAATCTGGTTTATGGCAAGGATTGCCATTCATTACATTTTAAATATCTCCTGGTAGTAGCCACAGCAATATGAACAAGGCAGACACTGGCCACTCAGTAGATAGTTGAGATGGCTGGATTGTGCTCCTGTGTGTGAACGAACAACAGACACAGCAGTACTGGGCTGAGCTGTGCTGTTATACCTTGCTGTGGCTCATGCAGTTTCTTCCCATGGTTTGTTCCATGCTTGAGCTGGCACTCCTGAAGAAGCACATTGAAACCCAGGTGTCTGTGTACTCTACAGCAGAAGCATCATAAATCATAGTTGTCATTTTTATCATCACCTAGTTACAGGTCTAAGTTTATTCAGAACCAACTGATGTTCCTTTAAAACTTGAATACCAACTTTTTTTTGATTGTGTAGTGTGTGCATGTGCATGCATGTGCAAACATGTATGTGTGTAGAGTGTTAAATATGTGCCAGGAGGCTAAAGGATGACAGGTGTTCTACTCTCACTCTCCGCCTTATTCCCTGAAACAGTCTCTTACTGAACCTAAGCTAGGGTGGAGGTTAACAAGTCCCAGCCATCTCCTTGCCTCTCCTCCCACCTTTTGCCAAGTGCTGGGGTCACAGGCTCACAGGGCTATGACATTTGAACTCAGGTCTTCATGTGTGCATCAAGAAGAGTTCTAAACCACTGAGCCATCTCCCTAGCCTAGCATTGTTTTAGAAGTAGCCCTGGGAAAAGTAGGCCATCCAGAAATACCTTCAGCACTTCTACAGAGCACTCACGCTCTTTTGGCTCTCTAGTGCTGGAAGCCACCATATCCAGGATCTGGCTGGCTCCAGGCTCCCCAGTGAGTCTGCTTAAGATGAACCCTAGTGGCACTTACAAGTCTCACTCAGGTTGGTGAGAGAAAGAAGGAGGCCAAGTGGGCCAAGACAGAGAAGGAGAGAAAAGTGAGATTCCAGCAACTTCTCTGGCCTTTCTGGGAGTACACTGAAGTATTAGAATGGGCTCCTCACTTGCTGTCTCCTTGAAGGGAGTAGCCAGCTGGAGCTGGCCCAATGCCTGCCTTCCTGCCATGCACTTAAGGGCCTAGCACACTGATGTGTGGGTTGTATGTTTCATTGGATCCTCAAGACTGGGCTCTCCATGAGCATGAAACAAAGCTTCAGTGGGCCTTCTTTAATACTGCCACCCACCAGACACTGGGCTGTCATCCATTTGTTCTTTCGTGCCTGGAGACAGCTGGGAGGGTATTCGGAAGCTTGACAGCTATTCCCTTCATCCCATACAGAATACTAAAATTTGAATAAAATAGTAGTGCTATTTCCCAATAATGTAATTATTCGCTCTGAAATGAACCCCTATTCTGGCAGCTGGATCATTACTGATCATTTGCGATCTGGTGCCCTAGCTCTTGGCCTTTTGTATTTTACCTCAGAACAACTTGGCTTCTCTGTCAATGGTTGGTTTGTTTCTTGAGACAAGGTCTTGCTATGCAGTTCTGACTCTCATGGAAGTCATTGTGTAGATTGGGTTGACCTTGAATTTGTGCTGATCTTCCTGCTCTACCTCCTGTGTGCTGGGATTACAAGTGTGCAGCTCCACATGCCATAGCCACATATGACTAGTGTTTGCTTTTTATAAACATTGTTTTCATTTGTATATAACTCTGGAATCTCTAAGGTTCTGATAATAAAAAAGCTGAAATACCAAACAATTAGGACATGTAAATGCCACTCTGTATTGCTCAGGTTTCACACAGTGTAATACCTAAAACTGAAATTTTATCTTGTAATATTTATGTGTTTTAGAATTAACATTAAATGTCTTTATTTTTTGAGACTGATATAAAGTTGACTTCTTAGAAAGACCTTTTCAAGTGTTTTGGATTTTAGAACATCAGACTTTAGCAGGTAACCAAGTGAATGATTGCTTTTATTAAGTAGAAATGTAATATGAAAGATAGAAAATGGAAAGCTGCAATACTGCGTCTCACTTCAGTATGACCAGTGTCAGGAGGTGCTGCTGTTGTTGCTTCTCATGTTGGAAATTCACTCTGTAATTCATGGTTTCTGCCTTATGTTTTTGTGTATTACTACAGCTAAAGAAGTAAACAGGTCATGGCACGTTTAACAAAAAGACGACAGGCGGATACAAAAGCTATCCAACATCTTTGGGCAGCCATTGAAATTATAAGGAATCAGAAGCAAATTGCCAACATTGACCGTATTACAAAGTAAGTAAATTTAAACAAACAAACAACGTAACTGTAAAAGTTCCCAAATGCCCTTATCTCATATGCTAGTCATACATTATAAGAACTAAAGTCATTTTGCCTTCCAGAAGAATACAGAAAAGGGAAAATAACAGAAACATGTATAGACAATTTGTACTTAGAAGCCTTGTAAATTAATACTAGATAAATAAGTAAAAGATCAGTCTATTCTATTTATAGTAGTTTTTCAATTATATATTTTTTGGCTCTTAGAAACTTTTATTTAAGAAGTTTGTTAGTAACATGTTTTATTGTAGTGAAGCTGTCTAAATAAAATCTATTGCTCGTGGCTTATTTCAATGTTAAGATGAAAATGCTTTTTCTAGTAAATACTATTTTTGAGTACTTTATAACTCACTAGCAGAAATTAGCTTGAATACACATTCAGGTTAAAAAGAAAATTCCCCTTTCTTCTTAGTTTCTAATGCTATTTGTTTTAGTAGATCTAGATTCAATGTAGGAACAAAGCAAAACAACAACCAAAAACCAAACTACCTAATAGATCTTCTTTTTACTGATTTTGTACTGTGAAGGAGTCTTCAGTTAGGAATTTGATTTTATTTATTTCTCCAGACGCTTTTTAAAAAATAAAGCTAACATTACATTTTTAAAAGCTTATCTGATTTTTACATGTTAACTGAAATAGAATTTCTTTATGCTTATCCTGCCCTCAATTTGCTGGGTGGTGTCTATAAAAATGAAAGGCCAGCTGACCTCTAAAGACTGACTTCCACAGTGCTTTGGGACATTATTAACACATAATATAGTTGAGCCCCATGCACATCTACATGGTCTCCAGATGTGAAGACAATGAGGCTACCTAAGATGGAAGGACCAGGAGATTGGCAGGAAGCCAGCTGCAGCCCTGCCTCCTGTGGGCTAAAATAAAAAACAATTTCCAAAAATAAATAGTACATTGCTTTAATTATTACCTAATTGTTGTTTATTTTTAAAAAGCAACCATTTTGAGGTATGGTAATTAAGTATAGAATAGGATGATGAGTTTTCAAAAATCTCAGGCTGTGTCTGTAACATAGGTCAGTGGTAAAAGCACATACCTTTCAAAGGTGAGGCCTATTTTTTTTTGTTTGTTTTTGTTTTTGTTTGTTTTTTAGTTTTTGGTTTTTTGAGACAGGGTTTCTCTGTGTAGCTTTGTGCCTTTACTGGAACTTGCTCTGTAGACCAGGCTGTCCTTAAACTCACAAAGATCCGCCTGCCTCTGCCTCCCGAGTGCTGGGATTAAAAGCATGCACCACCACCGCCCGGTGAGGCCTATTTTCAATTCCCTTCACTGGGAAATAAATCTAAAAGAATAAAAAAAAAAAAAATACTAAATATGTCCTTGAGATAGCTGAAATGTTTGTAGCAGAGCATTGAAATTAGAAAAGAATATACTGTTGTTTGGATTGAAATTTTAAAGCATGTAATTTTGAACAATTTCAATTTCTCAGACAATACTTCTTTTTCTTCTATGGAGTGTCTGTTGAGCAGCTTAGGGTACCCACCAAGAACCTCAGGAGTATCATGAGTGCTGCTGCTGGGCTGGGTGACCTGCTGATTTTGGAGGAAGAAGATTAATGGCTGTATTGATGGCGCATGTATCTGCTGGCTATTTAAGACCTGTGTGTGTATTTTTGTGCATATGTGAAACTAGCAAAAGACCCAGGGGTGGTCATTGGGACCTCACACATCTCCTTTGCACTATGAATCATTGACAAGATTTCTCTTTTCTCCTTTCTTCATCAGTGTAACTTTGAATGGTGACCAAGCCATATTTTTCTTTATTTCTTAAGTTCTATAATTCTTAAATATGAATACATTTGCTTACCTGTCAAATGGTCATGGATCTATAAGTCTGATCTGAAGATGGAAGCAGAGGACCACCTAGGACTTGCCCAATCTAGTGCCCTTGCTTCTTGGCTGATGCCAGTTCCCTTGATGTCCCCTTGCCTGAGGTTGGCTGAGAAGTGCCATTGGCGGTGATGGAAAGTAGGTTTGCTGCTGTGTGGTCTGGGATTCCTGTTCTGCATCCTGAGGTCAGGACTTCTCACACATTTCATAAAGTTTAAATCAAGCTACTTGGCATAGTTCATGTTAGAATATGCAGGTATCTTTTAAACTTTGAAAATACCTTAGGTTGCCCAAGCTGAGTTCTCATCAAGACCTTGTTTTCTATCTGTGCTAACTGGTGAGCAGCCCCATTATTTAGTCGTGCACTAAGTGTTACAACCGTTGAGGTTACTGCCTTATGGCCTGGTATATTCTTAAGTATCTTGTCTAACTCTACATAATGGCATGGTTCTGCCTGTTCTTTATTTTTATTATTTTAATCTATAAATTCCACAGCCATCTTTTTATTGTTGTTCTCCCTTGGGATTTTTACTAAGGAAACTGGTTTACTTGTTCTGCAGTTCCCATGCTCTGGTCATGCTGGTCATATCACTGTGGTCTAGTAACTCAAGTGTGACCCCAGTCCTCTGAATTTCATGGAATGGGGAGAGTTGGATCTAGAGACTGTAGGCAGACTCTGTAGGTGATGCTGTGCTCTACTGTAGGAGGCACATGTTAATTCTCCTTTTGTGACATTTGTAGCCATTCGTGTTAAACTTGAGAAGTTAGGAAGGTGTGAACAGTGGTAATATTTGTGAGTCTTCCAGCTAGAGCACTTTCCTCAGGACAAGCTTCCCTGTGGCTGCCATACATAGGTCACCACAGAAAAGGATGTTTCACTTTACTGCTTTTAAGGATAACATCCCCCCCCCCACGCCACCTCCTCCCCGCCCCCAGGCAGGATTTCTCTGTGTCGCTCTGGCTATCCTGGAACTCACTTTATAGACCAGGCTGGCCTCAAACTCAGAGATCTGCCTACTTAAGCCTCCTGAGTGCTGGGATGAAAGGTGTGCACCACCACTGCCCAGCTAAATATGGCATTCTTTTTTTTTTTTTTTTTTTTTTTTTTTTTAAGATTTTACAGTGTTCTGCTGGCATGCATGCTTCATGCCAGAAGAGGGCACCAGATCTCATTATAGATGGTGGTGAGCTACCATGTGGCTGCTGGGAATTGAATTTAGGACCTCTGGAAGAACAGCCAGTGTTCTTAACCTCTAAGCCATCTCTCCAGCCCCTAAAAAATGGCATTCTTAGTAGGTGACTGTGGACTTCCTAAGAGCCGTTTGGAATTCATACACCAAATGCTTGACATGCTTCCATCCATACCCCTTATAACCTAATGTTATCATACACTTCTGTACACGCTTGCACACATACTATGGCTTATTTTTATTTAGTATGCTGGATTTTTGTCTTTCTGTAGTGTATCTGTGATTTCCTTTGTTCTTTTTATTTTAGTTTTAATATTTCTCTGCTTTGCAACTTGGTCTAACAGTGGCGTGGTCTGCTCTCTGTTCCTGCACTCATGCCTATGCGTGCCTTCTGGGTTAGATTTATGTCTAAGGTTTTCATTCTTGCTCTGTTGTTTTGTTTAGACTTCTTTGCAATGCTGATCATTGAACCTTGGACTTCACTTCTGAAGTGCTTTTCATTTACTTTAAGTTTTTGACTCATTTTGAGGTTTATCTACTTCTGATTGACAGTTTTTGTAGCTTATTGACTTCCTGTCTTACCTTGCATTTGAAATAGTAGATTACGGTTTTCCTGTTTTGTAGGTGACTATTCTGTGTTCTACCTCTTTAGCTACAGTGCTTCATTTGGATTTGAATCTCTTCTTGAATTTACATTAGATGTATGTCTCTGAAGTTCCTTTACATGCCATTTTTTAATTGACAGAAATATGGTCTCCACAGCACATACAGAAAATCTTTTTACCTGACTCCATCAGTGTTGGTGTTTTAATTCCTAGCATTGTACTAAACATGGGGCTTTTTTCCTGGAAGGGAACTTTAGCTATTTAATTTGAGCATCTACAGTGCATATTATTCTCCTTCTCTGTGAGTGTGTGAAATTCCCTCTGGTTGTCTGTCACTGCTCTTCTGAGACTGTCCTTGGCTTTATAGTGAGAAGCTATTGGCTTAGATCATGTTCTTTTTTTTAAAAAAAAAAAAAGATTTATTTATCTTTATTTATGTATATGAGTTTCTGCCTGTGGTATATTTGTACTCTGTGGGCATGACTGGTGTCTGTGGAGGCCAGAAGAGGGCCCAGATCCCCTGAACTAGAGTTAAACTGGCCCATGGATGCTGAGGCCTGAATCCATGCACTCTACAAAAGCTATTAACCACTGAGCCATCCCTCTAGTCTTTCACCTGTCCGTCCTGTTGGGCAATCCTCCATAGCTGGCAGTGCCAAGTGCATTTGTAACTCTAGGAAGGTTGTCATCATCTGCTTAGAAACAGGATAGTATCTGCCTAAGAAATGGAAAGGGGCTTCTGAAGAGATGCTGTCAAGGTATAATCTCAAGTAATCTTTGACCTGTCAATAAAACTATTTTTACATTTGTAGGAACTGATGTTTAATTATCAAAACAATTCATATTCATATGAATTGTTATTTTATTATAAATAAGGCTAGAGAGTTTAGATTATCTGAGAAGATGGCTAGGAAAGATCTCTCTCCGCCTTGCAGTATCTGTAAGTGTATGGGACAGTAGGTATATGTGCATGGACCTCTTCTGTGTAGTTTGGATAGATGTTTTTATGACAAAGCTTGGAAACATTTGGCCTCTAACATTTATATTAAATAAGTATTTTGAAAACATTTATGTGTTTAAGATGCTGTGCATTAGTGTTAAATCAAGACACAAAGGATGAAGAATCCTGTGACTAGAAGCAGTCACAGAAGTAAAACTTAGACTTTGAACCTCTGAACTGTGGCGGTTCCTAACTCATTGTTCCTGGGACTTCAAATGCTGTGGGCATTATATGCTGCAGGAAAAACAGGTGCACAGGTCACTTCGCTTTTCTCCAGACAGAGTACTCACATATGCTTTGGATTATTATAACACAGTATTAGAGGGGTATATTATTTCCAGTGGTTATTAGAGATAGTTTACACGTGTGTTGATGAAGTTAGTGTACATTATACTTGTCTTTCCTGCCTTTCTGGCTAGGCAGGATGCTTATAGTGGAACATTTACTTCCTACTGCCTGCTAGAGAGACAGTTGACGTAGTCACTGGCTAGGTTTCTCCCTTTCCTTGAGCACTTGGCTCTGCATTTCTACAGTTATTTGGATTGATGGAGCTCATTCCACTGAGTCCACAATTAATTACCTGTATTGCTTACTTTAGGGTCAAATCCTAGTTAGAAAGTGTGGCCTCTGACCTCTTGTGACATGTTTGGCATTGACATTTCTGAGTCTTCCTGAAGTTCTTGTCGCTACAGACATATGTAGACCTGAACTATAAGTCCTCCTTCCTTGTGCCTAGGCTTCCTATGAAGGTACAAGTAGATGCACATTGCATATTTACTAAGATTCTGTCACACCCAATTCCTAGGAATTATGTGAAATTTAGCCGTGTCTCTCTTTGTGAGATTTTATTCCCTCGGGATTATCAGAGAGGAGGAGAGTGAGCATTGCCTAAACAAGCTCTTTAGAAATGTTAGCTTTAAAAACTGCCATCTACCCCCACTGTTCTGCTCATTGGGTCTCGGGGTCCTTACAGTGTCTCTTCTGCATCCTCATCTTAGTTTCCGTTGACTCTTCTTATGTACCTGAGAGATTTGTAGACACACTTTATCACTGTTATAATTATGACTTGACTTCTCATTGGGCAGACTTATAGGAGTGATTCTGGATGCTGTGGTCCACAGTTGCTTCTTCCAGAGGACGGATTTTAGGGCTCTCATCTTGCCTTAGAAGCTTGTCTGTTTGCATAAATTTGACATTTCTTTGCACTTCTATGAATAAAAGACAAGGCACCTGAGAGCATAACTAACCACTAAGGAATAAAACAGCAGTATGGAGGATAGAGAAAGGTATGGTCCAGACGACAGCTTGCTCCTGTGGGTTAGGAGGTAGTGATGTATAACCCTGCAGACTTGGCTTGAGGGAAAGTTACAGAGAGAGTTTGGAAGGCCTTGAAAAAGCAGAGAGTCAAAATGTAGATTGTCTGGGTCATGTAAAACATCTGTAGATTTGAAGGGACATGGCTGAAAGGGTAAGGTTAGGAGTGTGTTTAACCTGCACCGAGGTGTTTAACCAGTAGCTAGAGAGGAATAGCAGGGGTTTTAAATACAGAGTTAAGATAAAGCACTCTCATTTCCCCCTTCCAAGCTAGGTTAAATGGTTCCCTATGTCTTAAGCATCTGCTTTTTTTGTGTGCTACTCTGGAGTTAGTTGCTTTGCATTTTCCTGCCTGTGTTGTAGTCCTCCTGCCTCTTGCGATCACTGGGTTAGTGCTACCTTTTCTGAGGTATCAATGTGCCTTATTCTTGCCAACTTTTCTCTCGTGGTCATGGAGTCCACATGGCCAGCACCTTGCTCATTTGCTATCTCTGCATGGCTCCCTATGTTGCCCCCTGCTGCCTCACTCCCACTGTACTCTAAAAGCCCTGGGCTCTCTGTAGGCCTGGCTGCCTCACACTGCTTGGGATGACACTCCCAGGCTCTCCTTTCTGTTCTCCTCCGCAGCCCCACACTTCTCAGTCACTTCTCTAGTTTTCATATATGATCGTATTCTTAAAATCCTCTTGATTCCAATTGTATATAAAATCCAAAGCCCTTCTCAGTTAGAGCCATCATGTCTTCTTTTATGTCCAACTCTTCCCACTTGGTGTTTCACCAGAGACTGTCCTGGGTTATGTGAGAATATCACAGATCCTGTATTTTGTATTTTTCCCCCATTCATGAACATGTGATGTTGTCATGTGCATCCTTTTAAGACCTGCTTCACGCAGTTTTGAAGATGTTGATTTTGATATAGTTAACTCTAACTCTTCTCTCTATTTTCATAGTAATATGCTTAAATTCATTTTTATCATTTGTTAAAGTTTCTTCGAAACTTTAAAAAATATTTGTGGACTGTGGGTATTTTAAGATTAGATTACTCATGCATGCCAGACAGTGGTGGCACATGCCTTTAATCTCACTCAGCACTTGGGTGGCAGAAGCAGGCGGATCTCTGTGAGTTCGAGGCCAGTCTGGTCTACTGAGTAAGTTCTGGGACAGCCAGGACTGTTTCACAGAGAAACCCCATCATGATTTACCTTGGGGATGGGAGCGGGGAGGGCCAGAGGATAAAGGAAATGCAATTAAGTTATGATACACAAAAAGGGAATTGTGACCATAGTCTTAATAAATGTCAATAAAGTTAAAACAGTACTAGTAAAAAATAAAGCTAACACTCAACATAGAAAAGAGAACTAGGCTAGAACAACTAGAACACCAACCAAATCTAGGAGTAATAGCAGAGCTGTACAGAGGGCAGTCATATATTTATATAGCAGGTTGTTATACTGAGCAGTATCATTAATCCATCCAGATTAGCAGATAATATTGAAGAAAGGATTCCAATTACAGAGACTATGTGTACTGTGACTCCATTCTGGAAGCATTCAAAACCAGGAACATTGAACACGCTTGTAAGGAACGTGTCCCAGTGCTAAAATGCATGTCTAGCATGTACCAGACTCTGGCTTGAATTCCGTGTGTGTGTGTGTGTGTGTGTGTGTGTGTGTGTGTGTGTGTGTGTGTGTGTGTGTGTTTTAAAACAACTTTTAAAAGGAAGTAAATAGGAAGGAAGAGTCTGTTTGGGAGCTAAGTGATGAAGAAAGGTAGGCAGAGTGGGCAGGTTCATGTCTCTGCCCCTCTTGTCCCTTGCTGTCTTGTCTTTATGTCCCCAGTAGGCTTGCTCGGAACAATGTTGACCCACTGCACTCTGCTCTAAGGATCCAGATCATTTAATATTAATTATCATTTATAGTTAGTTCTCTCTTTTCCACTGAAGACTTTTCTGTGCCAAATTAGCAAACTGAAGACAGTATCTCAGTTGCAAGGGAATTATGTCCTTTTAATGCTTTGCTTCTGAACATTCCTACCTCTTGTGGAAAGTACACTCTACTAAGATTTGGGAATAGAATTGTAGTAAATGAGATCAAGAGGAATTTATAGATAATTTAAACAGAAGGCCTAATTATTTTGCTTCTTTCTTTCACCAATAGGCTAGATAAGATATATGAATTTTCTGTGACTATTTTTTATAAATGAGATTAAAATTAAAATCATCTTTTTTGCAGCTTATCTTATGTATTTTTTAAAATTTTCATTTTCATTTATTCTTTCAAAATTTCATTCATGTATGCATATGTGCATTGCATTTTTATCATATTTTTTGTTTTCCTTTTGTTTATTTTTTTATTTTATAATTTAATTTAATTTTACATATCAGCCATGGATTCCCTTGTTCTCCCCCTTCCCACCCACCCCCAGCCCAACCCCCATTCCCATCTCCTCCGGGGCAAAGACTCCCCTGAGGATTGAGTTCAATCTGGTAGATTCAGTCCAGGCAGGTCCAGTCCCCTCCTCCCAGGCTGAGCCAAGTGTCCCTGCATAAGCCCCAGGTTCCAAACTGCCAGTTCATGCACTGAGAACAGGACCCAGTCCCACTGCCTGGATGCCTCCCAAACAGTTCAAGCCAATCAACTGTCTCACTTATCCAGAGGGCCTGATCCAGTTGGGGGCTCCTCAGCTATTGGTTCATAGTTCATGTGTTTCCATTCGTTTGGCTATTTGTCCCTGTGCTTTATCCAACCTTGGTCTCAACAATTCTCGCTCATACATACAAACCCTCCTCTTTCTCTTTCTCACCAATTGGACTCCTGGAGCTCCACCTGGGGCCTGGCCGTGGATCTCTGCATCCGGTTCCCTCAGTCATTGGATGGGATTTCAAGCACGACAATTAGGGTGTTTGGCCATCATATTACTAGAGTAGGTCAGTTCAGGCTATCTCTCGACCATTGCCAGTAGTCTATTGTGGGGGTATCTTTGTGGATTTCTGTGGGCCTCTCTAGCACTTTGCTTCTTCCTATTCTCATGTGGTCTTCATTTATCATGGTCTTTTATTCCTTGTTCTCCCTCTCTGTTCTTGATCCAGCTGGGATCTCTCGCTCCCCTAAGCTCTCTTTCCCTCGACCCTCGCCCTTCATTACCCCGCTCATGTCCAGGTTGTTCATGTAGATCTCAGCCATTTCTCTGTCAAACTATATGTGATTTTAAAAGATTATATTCTAATTTAAAATGAAAAAAATATACTTATTTTGTATATGTGTATGCAAGCATTGTGCATCCACATGCCATGTGAAGGTCATGTGAAGGTCAGAGGACAACTTGCGGGAGTTGATTCCAAGCCTCTTTGAGCAACCCAGTAGCAACCTGTGCCAGCTGGGCATGGGAGGCCCTGAGCTAAGTGTTGGTCCAGATTCCCCAGCATACACTTGGAATAAAGTGTTACGTGGTTACCAGAATGGTGACTATTCTCAGGTCTTAGAACCTATAACCAGTGTGGAGCTGTTCACAAGAAGTGAAAGGGCATGCAGCCATGAATTAGAGTTGTGATGGGCAGGAAGCCTTGCTGCACTTCCTGGCAGCCATTTTCCCCTGGGTGAAGCCATTGTTCTCATCTCTGGGCTCAGTTCTCAGTATTCATTTAGATGCGGTGCAGTTTCTGAAACTGACTTGTCATTGGGTTCATAGGTAAATGATAAGTCAGAAATGGTTTATACAAGTTCTAACTTTCCTAAAAGTGATAAGTATTTTCTGTACATTTAACTGTATATGTTTGTTTTTCTTGTGGGGATAGAGGGTCTTCAACATGCAGAATTGGTTCAGGGGAGAGGAAATTTCAGAATTTTACAGCTTATTTGAATGTCTCACAACAGCTGCAAAGTAGTATCCTGGGTCCCCAGACAGTGGGAGGAAGATTGCAGGAGTGGAAGTGAATAGGAAAGATGAAGAAATGTACTGAAAATGTTCAAAGAAATTAAATATGTCCTTTAAGTAATTAGACATTTCTACACTGATGACTTGTTATGCTGAGTAGAGGACTAGAAGGTGTCTGTGACTGTCCCTCCAGTGAACTCTGAAGGCCCGATGCTTTACACGATAGTTCCACTGTGGCAGCACCTCCTTGTGCATCACCTGGCTTCTCAGCTTGTCAAGGCAAGTTTACTGAGCATGCTCAAGCTAACAGTACTAGGACTAAGACATCACTCCTCTGTATAGGAACTGTTTTTGTTCTGTCCCAGTTCTTGCCATTTCCTTTACTTTTTGAGAGAAGTGGTAATCAGTCCTTGAGTTAGTGTTTTACAGAAAGGGAGGGAAGGGGTGAGCATAGAGAACTGGTAACCAAAGATGCTTCAATTACTGAGGAAAAAGTAAAACTCTTATGTATTTTAACCCATGCCCCAAAGCAGTCTGAGGACAAAGCAGCTCAGAAAACCCATTTTAAAGGTGAAAGTCCATGGATAAAAGTGTATCAAGGAATATAAGATGCAAAAATGTTCTTCTTAACAGTCTGGGACCAGAAAAAGGAAATCCTCAGGAAAATGTCCTCTATCTGGCATCATACAGCCACTGTGCAGTAGCCATCTTCAAGCATCTTGTGGCATGGTGGCTAGTTAAGAATTTCCTGAAAAAAAAAAATGTCGCCAGGCAATGGTGGCACATGCCTTTAATTCCAGCACTTGGGAGGTAGAAGCAGGTGAATTTCTATGAGTTTGAGGCCAGCTTGGTCTACAGAATGAGTTCCAGGACAGCCAGGGTATGTAGAAATCCTGTCTCGAAACCCAAAACCAAAAACCCCACAAAAATAAGGCTTTATTGCTACCTCAGATGTATAGTTTACGGAAGTCCTAAATGAGACAGCCAGGCTGAATGTATTGAAGACAAACCTGAGTAGAAAGGCCGTTGCTCAGTTTAGACCTAAACACTAGCCAAGTTTACATGGCATGTAAAGTCAAACCTGCTTCGCTAAGGGCAGTCTTTCTGATTGCCAGCATGATGGCACAGTGGAGAATTCCATGTGATCCCATGAAATGGCTCTGTTCAGAACACAGGTACACTAACTGCAAATAATAGTGCGTGCATTACCTTTAGACCACATATGTGTAAAAGAAAAGTTTCCTGTTCAAGTTGAGTTCCATCC